>NC_042620.1:26241184-26589427 GCF_901001135.1 Rhinatrema bivittatum | reverse complement strand
GTCGTACTAGCAACACAAGCTCCCCCGAGTGTCTCTCGCAACTAGCCTTGATAAACATGACAACTTGATCATGCGTATGTTCTGAAATATCCCTGCCATTGATTAGCACAACCTGATCCCCTTCATTCAAGCGAGGGACGCATAGGTCAGCCTGTAATGGGAGGAACAGTACAGAGTTACTATCTGATGAATTTGATAAACGACCAAGGCATCTATCATATGGTCAAGTCTTTGATCAAAGTAAACCATTACTAAATATGTCAAAGAAATCTTCTATTATACATCCAAGTGTGCAAAAAAAGTGTAGAAAGATTCCAAGTATTGATGCATACAACACTCAGGTAATTTAGGCCACAGAACAGTAAGCTATGATAGAGGGGTCCCCCATCTATCGGGGCCAGCTGGGCTCGAATGCATAGCGGAAGGACAGCAGCTGCCACTAATGTGGTGGCCCCTGCCAGCAAACAAGTGGTGCTGAGGATGCTTCGGAAAATGAGTCCCTCTAGCCCTTAGACCTTCCAACAAGGAAGGATTGCTAGCTTATTAAAATGATATATATAGCTATATTCAGTATTTAGGATTTTTTCAGACAATCTAACTTTACCACCATTTTACTGTTGTCATTCTGTACAAAATTGAACTTACTATGTTAAAAATAACCCCTTCATGCATCAAGACAGTCTCTGACTCTAGATATTGCAGCCTAACAGACAGAAGCCCAATGCACCAGACACCCCCCCCCTCCCATTTCTCATGATGTTGTCATGAACATTAAAAAAAAACCCCAACCCCAAAACAACTCATGTCCACTCATAAACTGTTATTAAATTTACCAATAGTTGGCAACCTTGTTACTAGGGTATCTTGCCATTTGGGAAGGAGAGAGCAGGGTGACAGAGATCATCAAGTAATGGTATATAAATATTTAGTAGTTTCACCAGAGTAGTTTTTTGTTAGGTTTTTTTCTTTTATATTAAAAAAGAAAAAAATACACATTTTATTTCACCGGAAGAGTTATAGAAAAGAAGTTCACTGTCAAGAATCCAAATTTTCATAAATGGAAATTTCACACAAAAGTATTTTTATATTTATTTATTTAAAAACTTTTCTATACCATTGCTAAGTTAAATACCGTCGCAACGGTTTACATGTAGGCACATATTTAATGTAGGTAAAAGTGTACTATAGTACATTCTAACAGGTGCCGTCAAAAATTTGGTTACAATATATCATTAGACATAGTCATTTAGCGAAATAGTTCATGACCAATTGTACCAAGGTACTTACACCGGTAGTTTTATTACACATAGTATTATAGTTATGTTTTATTGTGGTGTAGAGTTCATAGACTAATCTACTGTACAGTCCTAAGGACTGTATGTCGGTGCCTTTTTGTCTTTTCCTGAAATATTTCTCTCTATTCTCCTGTCTCTTTGTAAAATGCTTGTTTAAAAAGCCATGTTTTTATATTTTTCTTGAATGTCTTGAGATCACTTTGTAGCCTGATCTCTGGAGGCATTGTGTTCCAGATTATGGGTCCTGCTAATGATAGGGCTCTTTCTCTCACTTGTGTCAGTGTTGCTGTTTTAACTGATGGAATGGTTAGGAGTGCTTTATTTGCTGATCGGAGGTTCCTGTGTGGAGTGTGTACCCATAATGCTGTGTTCAACCAGTCTGATTTCTCATCATAAATTAGTTTGTGAATGATACATAGGGTTTTGTATTTAATTCTGTGTTCAATTGGTAGCCAATGTAACTCTGCTAGGATTTCAGTTATATGGTCCCTCCTTCTTTTTCAAGTTAGTATTCTAGCTGCTGTGTTCTGAAGTATTTGCAGTGGTCTTAATGTTGTATTAGGTAGTCCTAACATAAGGGCATTGCAGTAATCTGTGCTGGAGAAGATTAGTGCCTGTAGTACTGTTCGGAAGTCATTTTGAGTTAGCAGTGGTTTAAGTTTTCTGAGTACTATGAGTTTTGCATAACCTTCCTTTACTTTTAGTGATATATGTTGTTTCAGATTGATTTCAGGGTCTATTATTATTCCCAGGTTACGTACTTTTTCTGCTAGTTCAATTTTCTGGTTGTCTTTGAGTATTATTGATGTTTGACTGATTTCAGAATTTTTTCGTTCTAAGTGAAGAAATTCTGTTTTATCAATATTAATTACAAGTTCCATTTGTGTCAGTAGTTGTTTTATAATGCTTAGGTACATGTTGGCTAGGTTTAATGTTTTAATGGGTGACAGTTACCACTCCCCAGGGTTTAGGCTTTCTCTGCTGAGGAAGTCTGCCGTCGTGTTGTCCTTCCCGGCAATGTGGACGGCGGAGATGTCCTGGAGATTTGCTTCTGCCCAAATCATCAGGGGAGTTATTTCTAGGGACACTTGTTGGCTTCTGGTTCCGCCCTGTCGGTTGATGTATGCCACCGTGGTGGCGGTGTCTGACATCACTCTGACCGCTCTGTTGCGAAGTCTGTGGGCAAATCGCAGGCACGCTAGCCTGACTGCCCGTGCCTCTAGTCGGTTGATATTCCACCTTGACTCTTCTCTGGTCCACCGTCCTTGGGCGGTGAGCTCCTCGCAGTGCGCTCCCCATCCGTTCAGACTGGCATCTGTGGTGAGCATAATCCAGGTTGGGGAGGACATTCTTGACCCCCGGCCCACGTGGCCGGGCTGTAACCAACAGCTTAGTTGATTCCGTACTCTGGCTGGTAGAGGCAGGTGTATGGTGTAGTCCTGTGATCGTGGACTCCATCGAGATAGAAGGGCGCGTTGCAATGGTCTCATATGAGCCCGCGCCCATGGCACCACCTCCAGAGTGGATGCCATGAGGCCGAGGACTTGTAGATAATCCCGAGCTGTGAGCCGGATGGCGCTCAGCAGGACCTGCAGATGATTCCGGAGTTTTGACTGTCTCTTGGAGGTCAGGCTGACCTTGTCTTCTTGGGTGTTGAATTGGACCCCTAGGTATTCCAGCAACTGGGATGGCTGTAGGGAACTCTTCTTTATGTTGACTACCCATCCTAGGCTTTCCAGAAGAGCTATAACTCTGTTGGTTGCCCGGTGACTCTCCTCCGGTGACTTTGCCCTGATCAGCCAATCGTCCAGATAGGGATGGACGAGAATCCCTTCCTTCCTGAGTGCCGCTGCCACTACTACTATTACCTTGGTAAAGATCTGCAGCACGGTGGCTAACCTGAAGGGTAAAGCCCGGAACTGGAAGTGCTGATTTAGGACTTTGAAGCGTAAATAGCGCTGGTGATCCCGATAGATTGGGATATGCAGGTAGGCTTCTGACAGATCTAGGGAGGTGAGGAACTCCCCTGGCTGTACTGAGTTCTTGACAGACCGTAGAGTTTCCATGCGAAAGCTGGGGACCCGTAGGTATCGATTGACTGACTTGAGGTCCAGGACGGGCCTGAAGGTGCCCTCTTTCTTGGGTACTATGAAATAAATGGAATAATGCCCAGAAGTTACCTTTTCCGCAGGTACTGGGATTATGGCTTTTAGGGCCAGGAGCCTCTGTAAGGTCACTTCTAGTGCCGCTGTCTTGAGTGGTGAACAAGGAGATTCCACAAACTTGTTCGTCAGAAGCCGAAAGAAATCCAGATAATATCCTTCCCGGATGATGGCGAGGACCCACTGGTCCGAAGTGATCTCGACCCACCTGCGGTAGAAGAGGGTTAGCCTGCCCACTATGGCTGCTACCCTCGGATGGGTCGGCTGATTGTCATTGTGGGTTACGGCCGGGGCCAGAACCCGGGCCGGTACTCTTCTTGGTGTGCTTAGCCCGAAAGGGCTGATTCCTGGCCTGAGAACGAGGTGCTTGATAGCGAGATCTGTAAGGGTTGAAGCGCTGCGAGTTTCTACCTCTGGATGGTCTGGAAACAGGACGCTGGCTCCTCCTTGACCTGTCTTCTGGTAGATTGGGGTACTTCTCACTCGGGGGCTGGGTCCCTGCCACGAACCGGCCACCGGACCGAGGCTCCTACCTCCGAGGGACCACGGAAGTCAGCTCGGGAAACTCAACTGGGTGAGTGACAGCCTGGTATCACCACAGGAGTGCGGGGCTCGTCTTCAGTAGATTTCTTCTATGAATGTAGTCGACAGAATTTGGAAACACGCTCAGCGAGCGTGGGTAGCTCCAAACTGCTTTGGAGACGGAAATTACTGAATTGCTTCACTTCCTGTGGGGGTATATGTACCCGTGCTGACGTCAGATCCGTCTCCAACTGCTAGCACGAGCACACTATACCCATTTGTTTTGAGTCCATCTGCAACACGCTAGGAAATAAATAAATATTCAGTGCCTCCACCTTTGTCTGCAGGTTTTACAACAACTAAATGATCTCTAGACAATTCTTCAAAAGCTACTCTTCCTTAGACAAATGTTGGGAAGACCACTTGAAAGTTCATAACATAGTAAAGCAGAGTTGCTTACCTGTAAACAGGTGTTCTCCTAGGTCAGCAGGATGTTAGTCCTCACACATGGGTATCATCATCAGATGGAGCCTGACATGGAAAACTTTCGTCAAAGTTTCTAGAAGCTTTTACTAGCACACTGAGCATGCACAGCATGCCACCATGCGCTTGTCCACTCGGGGTCCCCCTTTCAGTCTCATAACACAGAATTCACAAGTGAAAAAATAAAATAACAAAATGCAGGAGAACTCAACTCCGTGGGGAGCCGGGTGGGTTTCCTGAGGACTAACATCCTGCTGTCCTAGGAGAATACCTGTTACAGGTAAGCAACTCTGCTTTCTCCTAGGACAAGCAGGATTGGATAAGTTCTTGGAGGAGAAGTCCATTACCTGCTATTAAGTTGACTTAGAAAATAGCAACAGGAACATGGAATAGACTTAGTTTTTTGGTACTTGCCAGGTTCTTATGGCCTGGATTGGCCACTGTTGGAAACAGGATGCTGGGCTTGATGGACCCTTGGTCTGACCCAGTATGGCATGTTCTTATGTTCTTAAGCTACAGGCTGTTCCTGGAAACCTATATGACCAACCTGCACCAAAAACAAGTGCCAACAGGCACCAAAACAATTGCGGTGCAGTTGGGAGACCGGGGGACAGCCTGGTCCCAAACAAAGGGCCTTAGGTTGGAAGAGCTGGGTTTAAGCCTGGAAGAGGTTGCGAAGAACAGATTGGCTGAAGCTACTATCTTGCCGGCCATCCTTGTCCAAGCAGTAGTGGACTGCGAACGTGTGCAGAAAACTCCACATCACAGCCCTGCAGATTTCGGCAGCGGGAACTGCCCATAAGTGGGCCACCGATGCCACCATAGCCCTTACAGCTTTGACCCGGCCTCCCAGCTGAAGGCCCGCTTGGGCATAGCAGAAGGATATAGATCCACTAGCCAATTAGACAGTCTGTTTGTCCACCACAGATCCCAATCTATTCTTATCGAAAGAGATGAAGAGCTGAGTAGACTGCCTGTGGCCTGCTGTGCATTCTAAATAGAAGGCTAAAGCCCTCTTGCAATCCAATGCATATAAAGCCTGTTCCCACTGGTGTGAATGGGGCCTCGGGAAGAAGGTGGGCAGAACAACGTACTGATTGAAGTGGAAATCGGTCACCACTTTAGGCAGGAACTTGGGATGCACATGGAGGACCACCAGGTCATGAAAGAATTTCGTGTAGGGTGGATACGTAACCAAGGCCTGAAGCTCACTAACCCTGAGAGCTGAAGTGATCACCACCACGAATAGAACTTTACAACTGAGAGACTTCAGATCGCAGGAGTGCATAGGCTCAAAGGAAGGGAGCATGAGCTGCACTAACACAACATTTAGGTCCCAGGACACAACAGGAGGCCGGGGGGGGGGGGGGGGGGGAAGCAGGCCCCGCATAAAGTGACCTACTATGGGCTGAACAGAGATGGGCGTGCCAGCGACACCTTGATGGTAAGCACTGATGGTGCTCAGATGGACCCTGTCCGAGGTGGTTTTAAGCCCAGCCTTGGAGAGGTGCCACAAATAGTCAAAGAACCTTACAATGGGGCAGCTGAATGGATCTAAGCCATGTCCCTCACACCAGACAGAAAACCTTCTCCACTTCAACTGGTAAGACTTCCTCGTGGAAGGCTTCCTGGAAGCAACCAGCACCTGACACATGTTGTCAGATAGGTCCAGGGACTTAAAGACTAGGCGCTCAACCTCCACGCCGTTAAGGCTAACGCCTGGAGGTTCAGATAGCACAGCCTGCCCCAATCTTGCGTTATCAGATTGGGCGCAGTCCCCAGACTGATAGGATCCTCTGATCGACAGGTCTTGGAGGAGTGGTAACCAGACTTGTCTGAGCCAGTATGGGGCCATGAGGATCATGGTCCCCCAGTCTTGCTGGAGCTTCAAGAGTCCTCATGATTAGCGGAAGAGGAGGATATGCGTACAGGAGACCTGTGCCCCAATGACAGGCAAAGGCGTCCGTCATTGGAAGGCCGTCTGTCCTTAATAGGGAACAGAAATTTCTCACTTTGCAGTTGCACAGGGAGGCAAAGAGATCCACATCCAAAGTTCCCCACTGGTGGAAAATCCGGCTGCCACTGCTGGATCCAGGTACTACTCTCATGTGGTTGAAACACACGGCTCAGGCGGTCTGCCACCACATTCAGTGATCTGGCTAGATACATCGCTCACAGGGACATTCCCTGCACCAGAGCCCAGGACCAGATCTGCACTGCCTCTTGACAGCGGAGGAATGACCCTGTTCCTCCCTGCTTGTTGATGTACTATATTGCTACCTGATTGTTTGAATAAGGGCTTTGTGGGACAAGCTGTCTCGAAACGCCCAAAGAGCGTAACAAATCACCCGAAGCTCCATGATGTTTATGTGGCATAGAGATTCCTGAGCTGTTCACCATCCCTGCATGTGGAGGTTGCCCACATGGGCCCCCCACCTATGGGTGGAGGCATTGGTAAGATTTACCTGAGGTGGAGCAGCCTGAAATGGGATCCCCTGCTTCAGACTGGAGAGGTTCTCCCACCAAGATAGGAAGACCTGCAGAAGTGGCGTGATGAAGACACATGCCTCAAGGTCCTGGGACGTCTGCTGCCATTGCAACCGCAATGTCCACTGCACCCTCTGTATACAAAGGCAGGCCAATGGAGTGACATTTATTTATTTATTTAGGGTTTTTTTATACCGACATTCTCGATATACATATCAAATCAAGTCGGTTTCCATGGAACAAAACTGTCGCCGGTGAGGCGTTACATTAAACAATAAACAGAGTATTGAACAAAAAAACTTGCGGCGTTACATTAAACAATAATTAGAGTATTGAACAAAAGAACGTAAATCAAATATTAAATGTTGAATATAAAAACTATAAAAATATAAAATATAAAATAAACAACAAAATTTGTCAAATAACATGGATAAATGCTACGATTAATTGCAATTACTTGGTAGGTAAGGTTGAGGTGTACCGGTTGGGGTATGGGCGGTCGTGGACTTTATATTGAGCTATTTTGCTCTTTGACCGGTGTCGAAGTGACACCGGTCAAAGAGACATGGACAGAAGTATGGTTGCTTCTGTCCATGTCAAAGAGACATGGACAGAAGCAACCATGTGGACCAACAGATGGAGCAGCAGGCGAATAGGAACCTGCTGACTGCCACGAACTGAGCTCGCCAGTGAGGACAGGGCAAGAGACCAATCATGGGGCAAGAATGCTTTGGCCTGACTCGTGTCCAGTCTGGCTCTTATGAAGTCCAGACAGGGAGACGGGCAGAGGCGCAACTTTGGCTTGTTGATGACAAACACCAGAGATTGCAGCACTCGCATGGTCAAATTCAGGGTGTGCCGCGCACCCTGTTGGAAGGCGCTTTTGACCATCCAAATAGGGGAACTCATGTACCCCGACAGCTGAGGTGCGCTGCCACTGCTGCCAGGCACTTGGTGAAGACCCGAGGGGCTGAGGCCAAACCGAATAGCAGTACTTAATATTGGTAATGAGCCTGCCCCACCACAAAGTGAAAATACTTCCTGTGGTTTGGGAAGATCACAATGTGGGCGGCCACCAGAGGATGGCACTGTCATGGATCAACCGCACAGGAGGAACAACTCACCGCGACACCCTCTAGCTAAGGTCGAGCGGGACGACCCAGCGAGGGGGAAAAAAAACGGAGAAACTCAAACGTGGTAGTTTTCCTGCAAAATCATTGCGAGCTCCACATCCAAGAGATGACAGCTCCACGGAAAAGAAGAGACTGAAGAGGAGTCCACGTGCGTGTGGTTCCTTTCCTAGTTCGCTCCAATAAATGAGCAGATTGGGAGGGAACTTCCTTAACCCCCTACCTATTCTACCTGCCTTTTCTCTGACCCCTAAAAACACTAACTAGGTTGGGTTTTTTTTCCCCCACTTACTAACCTGTTGCCCTGAGCAGCAGTAACTTGCACGGGCCGGCTAGCTGCCGGCAGGCACTTCACCAGGACAGTGCCTAATGGTGCTGTCCCTGCCACCCCACGGCCCACCCAGACCCCAATCCTTTTTTTAAAAGTCAGTTCTTCCACGCGTACTGGGAGATATGCACGTGGCTGCGGCCCTTTCAAAACGTCCGCAGCGCGTGTGTGGACAGCATTTTAAAATTTACCCAATGTTAATTTTCTCTAGCCCAGTTTATCAAATAAAGTGTTATTGTAGGCTGTTGCATAAGAATTCTGAGTTATTTTTATTTCACAGAAAGTGTTTCAATTAGACAGTGTGGGGGATCCTGCTGCGTACACCCGGTTCTGCGCCTGAATGAGACTGGGCCAGATTGGTTCTACTCTGACATGAATTACCTCTGTAATTAAATCACATTCTGCAACATGTATTAAGCTCCATTCATTCACATAATTGATTCATATGGCTCTATTAAAACAACACAGCATCCCAGCACACAGTATGGACTTTGGTTTTCTTTTTTTAAATTTTCTCTGAGAATTTCAATGCTTGAATAAAGAAATCAGGGGAAAAATTCCACTGATTTTTCTCCTGTATGTCATAACATTGAAATTACCAGGCAAAATAAAATAAAAACTGAAATGAAGATCCCTAATATAATGCATCTAATGATAAAGTCTGAAGTTTGAGGCTCTGCTACATAGAACACTTAAAAAAAAAGAATCTCATTGCAAAACTGCCCCATCAGAATCCAAATACCCATCTTGACCTGCCCCCAAAGTCCCTACATATTGCAAGTTGATCACTTCTGTAGAAGTTCATAGAAAATCAAAGAATTAAGGCAGGTGGATTTAATTTGGAAAATTTTGAAAAATAAATAGTTTTTTAATCCTTTTTTCTTCACACTTTGCTGGAAAGAAATACACAGAAAAAGCTGACAATTAGGAACAATGAAAACTTTTCTTTGTGAATATATGCCAGATGCTCTGACAAGGACCGATGCATCATAAGTAATGGATTCCCTGTGATATATAGCACACTCGATTTTACATCATCAACAGAACAAGTGTGACAATTTAAATCATCTTGCTAACATTTTTAAAATGTCAATTTCTTCAACTTACAGATGTTCCTGGAGCCACCCTGGATACTATTACAGGCATTTTCTGATCATAGCCTCCCTTTGAAAAAAACAAACCAAAAAACCAGATATTATTACAAGTTGCAACTTCTATTATTTGCCCCACACTCCTGCAATCAGATGTTATTATGAGTGGACTCTTGCTGACAAAACCACTAGATGAAAGATTCTTGGTAATTAATTCATCTGTGTTATTTTAGAGCAATCCGGGATTGCCCAAGCTGAATTTAATCAGCTTTGCCTTCCTTACAGGCCGATACAGTACAGTGCGCTCTGACGGAGCGCACTGTTAATCTGCCCTTGGACGTGCGTTTTCCCATACCCCTTATTCAGTAAGGGGAGGAAAACGCACGTCCAACCCGTGGCACCTAATAGCGCCCTCAACATGCAAATGCATGTTGAGAGCCCTATTAGGTATGCCCGCGCCATACAGTAAGTAAAATGTGCAGCCAAGCCGCACATTTTACTTTAAGATATTAGCGCCTACCCAAAGGTAGGCGTTAGTTTCTGCCGGCACCAGGAAAGTGCACAGAAAAGCAGTAAAAACTGCTTTTCTATGCACCCTCCGACTTAATATCATGGCGATATTAAGTCAGAGGTCCCGAAGGGTAAAAAAAATAAATTTTTTTAAATGGGCCGGCGGCTGTCGGTCCGAAAACCGGATGCTCAATTTTGCCGGCGTCCGGTTTCCGAGCCCATGGCTGTCAGCGGGCTCGAGAACCGACGCTGGCAAAATTGAGTGCTGGCTGTCAAACCCGCTGACAGCCGCCACTCTGGGCTAGCGCGTCCATAGCGCCTCCTTTTGCCTGTTTCTACCGCACCACCTAATTTAAATACTGAATCGCGCGCACTGGCGCATGGCCGGTGCGCGCACCGGGAAAGCGGGTGTTCGTCCGCTCTCTCGCGGACTTTACTGAATCGGCTGTTAGAGTTTAGATACATCTTACTGCAATTTACCTGAATTTTGTCATTTTCAAAACTCTAGCAAGGATCATTTTCAAAGGGACTTCTGCAGTAATGGCCCTTAAAAAAAACTGCATATCCAATACTCAGATTAAATTACAGACATATACCCCCTGCTATTAATTGCAAAAATTACAGAGAAAGTGGTTCATACACAATAATCAGATTTGTTTTTAGAGGTCAATAACATTCTTTTCCAAAAACAATTTGGATTTTGAAAAAATCATAACCCTGAAATCTTACTTCTATCTATGACAGATTCAATTTTGCAAGGCTTTGATACAGGTCAAGTTCATTTGTTAGTTTTATTAGACTTAGTTGCATTTGACACCGTAGACCATCTTATTCTCTCTCAGAGATTGATTGAAATTGATTTATGTGGGAATGCATTAAACTGGTTGAACTCATTTCTAGAAAATAGAACGCTTAAAGTGAAGACAAACAATAGCATCTCAAATACTACTGTTAAAAATGGGTGTTCCATAGGGGTCTTCACTATCGGCAACATTGTTTAATATATAAATTATTATATTTATGCCAACAATGTTCAATTCCTAGTTCCAGTCGATACTTCAATAGAGCATACATATGTTTAACACATTAAAAAGTTACCTTGCAGCTATTCAGAAATTGTCACATACAAGATTGGTTCTCAGTCTACAAAAAACAGAGATTCTGTGGCTAGACAGAAAGACGACAAATTCTTCACTGTCTTTCCCTACATAATCACAGAATATCAAGATGGTCGAATTTCTTCAAGATTTGGGAGTAGTAATTGATTAAAACCAACAATGAAAAAACAATGTGATCAGAGCAGGTTATAATAAATTACGGCTGTTAAAAATATTTAAAACCTTTACTGTCCCAAAAGGATTTTCATACTACTTTACAAATGCTTATATTCGCAAACCTTGACTACTGTAACTCTCTCTTACTAGGACTTCCAGCTTCTACCATGAGATCCTTGAAGATACTGCAGAATGCCACGGCAAGATCACTCACAGGAAGTAAGAAATGTGATCATATTACCCCCAGTTCCAAAATCTCTGGACTGGTTACTCATAAAATTTTGCATCCACTACAAAATATTATGTAAAATTCACAAAATTATGAACCAAAAATATACAGATTGGCTGAGTGCTACACTGCACTTTCCACAAAGCAACTTGAGATCTGCAAATAAAGGTTTATTGAGTGTACCCTCACTGCAAAGCGCCCATTTAAGCGAAGTAAGAGAGAGAGCATTATCAATAGGAGGTCCAAAATTGTGAAACACCAGGCCATAGAACTAAGGCTGCAAAAGGAATTTACATTTTTCAAAAAGATATAAAAACATGGCTTTTCATCCAAGTGTTTGAGAGTGAATCAACTAAGTAACTAAAGGAGAAAGAGTATTAATCAGAAAAAAAAATTTCTTGTTATCCTTTGACATGCATTATGTCTTTTATTGATTTGATTTATTTTACATTTTATGTCTTAATATGCGCAACTGAAAGGGTTTTTTTTTGTTTTTTTTTAACTGTCTGCTGAAAACTGCTGTGATTGAAAACAACAGAATGATGGTACATAAATGAAATAAATACCGTATTTTTCGCTCTATAAGACACCTTTTTTTTCCACAAAAGTGGGGGGAAAATGTCTGTGCATCTTATGGAGCAAATATTTAAAAAAAAAAAAACAAAACAAAAAACTAACTACAAACTCCCCCCCACCCTCCTGACCCCCTCAAGACTTGCCAAAAGTCCCTGGAGGTCCAGCGGGGGTCCTGGAGCGATCTCCTGCACTCGGGCCATCGGCTGCCAGTATTCAAAATTGGTCGGCCCCTGTCACATGGTAGGAGCAATGGACGGCCGGCGCCATCTTGTGCTCCTACTATGTGACAGGGGCCGACTAATGGCACCGGTAGCCCCTGTGACATAGTAAGGGCAAAGGCTATCGGCGCCATTTTGAATACTGGCACTATACAGGTACTAACAGTGAAACCCCTATAGTTGACACTTAATTTGCGATTGAGATGGGGATCAGTCACCGCTGGCAATAATATTACAAATCCCCGCCACTCTATTGTATTACCTTAGGCGAAAAATACCTTCCTTGACCTTCATAATAGGCATCATTGTGCGGCAACACGTACCATTTATCACTCTGCCTTATTTTTAATCATTGGTCAGTCCCTTTTTTTTACTATTTTGTAGTGCAAATCATAAAGTGCTCCGTGCTTTTTTTGTGCTTTTTTTAAAAATCCATTTCATTCCACATATATCTTTTCCTTTTCCCACATTTCTTAAAATCAATGAGAGAATAATATGATCACTTAGCTTGTAAATCCAATATTCTGCATGTTGTTGCCCAAATTTCTTCACATCCGATATTATATAGCAATGTGGCTCTGTTTCACACCGCTATACTGTGTCTGTGCCCGACACTGTACAATGTTTCGGACGTAGTTGTCCTTCCTCAAGGGCGATTTTCTATGCTCCGTTTTTCTCCATTATGGCTCTCAGCGTTTTTTTTACCTGAGAGCCATAATGGAGAAAAACGGAGCATAGAAAATCGCCCTTGAGGAAGGACAACTACGTCCGAAACATTGTACAGTGTCGGGCACAGACACAGTATAGCGGTGTGAAACAGAGCCACATTGCTATATAATATCGGATGTGAAGAAATTTGGGCAACAACATGCAGAATATTGGATTTACAAGCTAAGTGATCATATTATTCTCTCATTGATTTTAAGAAATGTGGGAAAAGGAAAAGATATATGTGGAATGAAATGGATTTTTAAAAAAAGCACAAAAAAAGCACTGAGCACTTTATGATTTGCACTACAAAATAGTTAAAAAAAGGGACTGACCAATGATTAAAAATAAGGCAGAGTGATAAATGGTACGTGTTGCCGCACAATGATGCCTATTATGAAGGTCAAGGAAGGTATTTTTCGCCTAAGGTAATACAATAGAGTGGCGGGGATTTGTAATATTATTACTATACAGGTACTACCTGTATCCCCTCTTCCATCTGAACTTTTCTCAACAGAGGTTCCAAAGATAAGATGAATAATAGAGGAGAAAGACAACCTGGCAAATTCCTCTGATTGATTTCTGTTTACTAACATCTTAGCCATCAAGAATACATAAAGTAGATGTACTATTTCCAAAAAGTTTTCATCAAATCCAAATCTAACACCTAAAACAGGTATCCCCACTCCACTCGATCAAATGCCTTTTGCACTCTGGACATATGTATATAGTGTTTTTCTAGTTTCTTATAAATCTACATGACTACAAAGATATGGGATCCCTTTATCTTTGTTCACCTTCTCTCTTTGTTGATTATAGGACTTAGCTAAAACTAAGTCATGAACACTATTCACGTCGCCTCCCGTACAAATTGATGTGGCATCATACTCTATCAGCTTCTTCAGCAATCCTTCAAAGATGGCATCTCAAATAATTCTACTTTTATCATCAAATACAGTTCACAAACAACAAAATGGCTTTGTGGATTAGTAATGCCACTCCAGCTTTCTTGACATTGGTAGAAGCATACCACACTCCTTACCCCCCCCCCCTTGCATTTTTTTAATGTTCTATTTTATTTAAATGCATTCCTTGCAGCATTTGTTTCTTTAAGGCATTCAGTATTTAATGCCTCTTAATGGCAAAGTTGATCCCACCTACATTCAAAGAGACAAGTTTAACCATTCTCTCATGCATTCACAATTCCAGCATTGATTCCTTCATCCAAGATGGTCTTATTTCTCCCTCTAGCGTAGATCCCCCAACCAAGATTTTCCCCTTCCTCAACTATTCCTGCTATCTTATTTCTCCCGCTAGCATAGAAACCCCAACCAAGATTTTCCCCTTCCTCAACTATTCTTGCTATCCACTTTAACAGCTTTCTCACAACCTTTAAAAATAGATTCCCCATATTCCATATAAATTCCCACACTTCCCTGTCCCATCCTCCATCCCCTTCCTTTTATTCTCCTCCCATCATCCCCATGTCCTCCACCTCCCTAACAATTATCTTTCCTATGAGCAATATTATCATGTTTACTGTGTTGGGTGCACCCCACCCCCACCCTATCTACCATACCTCTCCTTTACAGCCCCACAAGTAATTACAATTTATAGATTTAGACTTTGTCAATATCTAGGAACTATTCCTTCTCATCTTGATCTCTGAAGATATGTCCCAGTCAAGTCAGTATCAAGTCTATTTGCAGGCCTCATCCATTCTTCTGCAGTATCCCCCCAGATCAAAATTTCTTTTCCACTGGCCATCACTCCAATCCATTCAAAGTTGCTAACAAAATGGTTACGCTAAGGCTCTCATTCCCACTGGCTCAGAGAATAGCTCTTCATGTACTTGACCTCTGACTCAACATAACCGTAAATGTTCTTGCTTATTCTCCGTCTTTGGACAGCCAATATTCAGTCTATCTTCCTTCTTTAGACAGACTTCATTATTCTAACAGATTCTACAAAACAGCAAGATATCAACTTCAAACTATTTATAGTTCTACTCCGCACCTCCTTGTCATGTGCAATCATTTTTCCAGTGTCATTTTGACCCATTCCTCCAATCTGAAATAAACGCCTTGACTTCTGCTGGTGAATTGAGCCATGATGATTCCCTTGTGTGTGTCACCCGCAATCTTGCCGGGCTCAACAGCATGCATCAGACGTTTAGTTCATGTAGCCTAGAATTAAATGGTATTAACTCCCATCTTTTGGCTGTAACTTTTGTCAATTAGTTCTGGAAGACTAATACTGTTTTATATTTAACTCTCAGCTGAGATGCCCTTCTAATCTCCTGCAAAATTGCAGTCTTGGGTCCAAATTTCAGGATACATACAATCACTACGTGGGATCTCTCATTAACATCTCTCTTCAGGCCTAGTCTATAAGCCTGTACAACTTGCAGTCTTCCCAGACTTTCTCCCAGGCTTTGCTCTTGTAATTCAGGTTAGGCAACACTTTTAGGAATACTCACAAATCGAAGGTTGTTTCTCTGGGATCTGTTCTCCACGTTTTCAGTTCTGTCCTCACATTTTAACACAGTTTTCTTAAGTTTCTCCAACTCTCTCAAAATGTTTGCTAGGTCATCCTGGATGTCAGATACTCTCTATTTTTGCTAGTCTTTTCTTGATTGGTGCCATTTTCACAGTAACTTCCTCAACTTTATCATAGAGATTCTCAAATTTAGAATTGAATACTGTCCCAGCCACCACTGTCAGCTTAGATACTACTGTATCTAAGTGCTCACCTCCATGTTGTTCTCTGCAATCTTAAGATCTGCAGGCTTGATTTTCTCCTTGTCTTTATTGATCTAGATCAGTGGTCCCCAAACCTGTCCTGGAGGGCCACCAGCCAATCGGGTTTGTGGGATATCCACAATGAATATGCATGAGAGAAAATTTGCATGTTATGGAGGCAGTGCATGCAAATTTGCTCTCATGCATATTCATTGAGGATATCCCAAAAACCCGACTGGCTGGTGGCCCTCCAGGACAGGTTTGGGGACCACTGATCTAGATGATATATCTCTTGATGCTTCCCAGAAAGAATGGTCAGTTCTTTTATGCAAAGTCCCAAGTTTATAGCAGTGTTACAGTACCTGACTAGTGCCACTGTCACAGTAACTTCCTCAACTTGATAACAATGATTAGGGTGGATCGAGCAGGGCAGCACCTGGAGAGGTAGGTACCACCCTGCTTCGCTCAGAACATCACATGCTCCTATTATTTAATTTAAAAAATATGCATATAATTATACTAGGGAAACTACCAGCACATATCACCAGCTGTAGATGCGTGCAAGTAATTTTCCTGGGATAATTTTCAAAGTGAAAGTATGCGTATACATTTTCTTAGAAAATTAGTGTAAAGTCTACAGGTAAAAGATACCCGCAGACTTTACAGCATTACAGCAGCTGAAAATGATCCCCATCATGACATAGTATATGATGGCAGATAAAGACCAAGATGGCCCAACCAATTTGCCTAGTAGCAATTTGTCAACTTTGCATAGATGCACGCACAAAGGGCTGGATTTTAAGACATACGCGCGGGTGTACATTTGTGCGCACAACCTGGCGTGCACAAATGTATGCCCAATTTTATAACATGCACGTGCAGCTGCGCGCATGTTACAAAATCCGTGGTCAGCGTGCGCAAGGGGGTGCACACTTGTGCACACCGAGCCCTAGGGGAGCCCCAATGGCTTTCCCGTTCCCTCCGAGGCTGCTCCGAAATCAGAGCGGCCATGGAGTGAACTTTCCTTCGGGCCCCCCCCCCCCCCCACTCCCTTCCCCTATCTAACCCGCCCCCCAGCCCTACCTAAATCCCACCCCACCTTTATTTTGTAAGTTACGCCTGGTTGCCGGCACGCGATCCCCCAGCACAGAATCAAATGGCCGCTGTGCCAGAGGCCTTGGTTCCGTCCCCGCCCACACCCCGCCCCTTTCACAAAGCCCCGGGATAAATGCGCGTCCTGGGGCTTTACGTGTGCCGCCAGGCTGAAAATAGGCCTGGCGCGCGTAGGGCTTTTAAAATCTGCCCCAAGGTTTCCATATAGAGAACCAGACTCCCTCTTACCCTTCCCTCATATCAATCATCCAACTTCTCAAAGTTGTACCATTGTCTTTTAGGGTTGAAACTGCTTCTCCATGCACATTATCCCCCCAATGCTTCCTTGTAGATTTGATGGAATTATACCATTGCTGTTCAGGCTTTATCCACCATACCATGCAGGTTACCCCATGCCTTCTTGGAAGCACAAAGCAGTCCTATCACAGCTGTTTTGGGCTGCAACTGCTAATTTGTGCAGATTATGCCAGTGCTTCATGATCAATCTCTTGCTACCAGGTTTCCTCTTTGTTTAGAACATGCTTTATTTATTTATTTATTTAAATTCCATTACCATTTTTGTCATGATAACCTCCTCTCAGGGAAGGCATTCCAGTCATCCACCACCCTTTCCATGAAAAATTATTTCCTGACATTATTTCTGAGTCTATCCTCTTGGAGATTCACATTATGACCCTTAGATCTAGAACTTATTTTCCATAGAACAAAGTTTGCTTTAGGTATTTAAATGCGCTTATATCCCCTTGTCTCTCTTCTCCTCTAGGGTATACAAACCAGATATTCTTGAAGAATCATTGAAAAAATAAAGTTTAGTCCAATCAATCTAATGCCACATCTACCTTTAACTCCTGGAATAGTGATATTGCTGATAACTTAAGCCCAGCATAGACAAAAACATTCCAAAATGAATGGAATACCTCAAAACAAAAGAAACCTTGGTACAACGAAGAGCTGAGACAAACTAAACAGACACTGAGAAAATCAGAGAAACAATGGCAGAAACACCATCTGCTGTATCCTTAGATCCCTTCTATCTAAATATTGTGAACAAATCAATAAAACAAAAAAAGACTACTTTGCAAAACAGATTCATGAAGTAATATTTATTCCAAATTACTCTTTGAAACTGTCAAAAACTCAAAGACCCATCTTCCTCCAACTCAAGAATATACAACTTCTCAGAGAAGGACTGCAATGAATGTGTCACTTCCTTGTTAGATAAAATAAAAAGATTAAAAACTCAATTCCTCACTTACTCGCTAACAAATGAAGATGAAGAAAAACCTGGAAGTTCTACATGGAATACTTTCGACATAGCAACCAAACTAGAAATAAATCAAATCAGTTCCAAAATTAAATCTGCTATCCACCCATTAGACCCAGTTCCAGCAAGTTCCCTGAAAATTGTACATAATGTAATCACTCCAACAATTGCAACCATAATAAACCACTCACTCTCAGAAGGGCTGGTCCCATGCATAGCGAAACAAGCTGTGATCAAACCAATCCTGAAAAATAAAATTGGCAGAATCGATGATTGGGACAATTATAGACCAATATCCAACTTGCCATTTATTGCAAAAGTTCTTGAGAAAGCAATGTTATCGCAATTGGAAAATCATTTAGAACACAGTGACATTCTATACCCAAATCGCTTTGGATTCAGAAAAGATCACTCGACAGAAACTCTACTCATATCTTTATTTGACCCTGTGCAACAGGGGTTTAACAATGATGATTCCTATATCTTGGTACTATTAGATCTAATAGCAGCATTCGACATGGTCGACCATACTCTGCTATACCATCAGATGAAAAATATTGGAATAGATGAAAGTGTACTCAAATGGTTCTCATCCTTCCTAGCTGATAGGACTTTCCAAGTCAAACTGGGCAGCCACCTTTCTGACACGTTCCCAATCGACACAGGTGTCCCTCAAAACTCTGTTCTCTCGGCTACACTCTTCAACTTCTATATGCTTCCTATATGTAAATTACTAGCAGATCTAGGAATCAACTTTTCCTATATGCTGATTACATACAATTCTACCTTCCTATTGCCAAATCAATTGAAAATACAGCAGGAAACTCAACATACATGAAGGCAATACAGCAAAAGTTATATCAGCTAAAACTAACACTAAACAAAAATAAATCTGAAATCATATGACTAAGGAGAAAGCAATCTGTAATTAAACTGCCATCCCTTGTCCTGGGTAACTTTCACATCACACCTTCTGAGCAAGTACGGGATCTAGGAATACAGATCAATGAGAAAATCACAATGAAAAAGCACATAATCAAATTAATTAAAACAGGAGACTCCTAGCTAAAACTTTTACATCAGCTAAAGCCTCTACTAACATTCCAGGACTTCTGAACTGTTTTACGAACACTAATATTCTCAAACTTAGATTACTGCAACTCACTATTACTAGGCCTTTCCTCAAGACAATTAAAACCATTACAGCTACTACAAAATGCTTCTGCAAGACTACTGTTAGGAAAAAGAAAATTTGACCACTGATAAATCTACACTGGCTGCCAGTACAAGCAAGAATACATTATAAAGTACTAACACTCATCTTCAACGTAATCAATGATAGTAACTCCTGCTTATTAGGCATGACTCTCCAATCATACACACCACAATGAATACTTAGTGTTACGACTATGGCTGCTGTGCAGCCTCCTCACCACCAGAGGCCCCCCATGAGCACACTCCCTTGGCTGGCCAGTCTTCCTTGCCTACCTGCTCCATGTCCAGAACCCTCTATTTAACTTCGTCTAGACCAGTGGTTCTCAACCCTGTCCCCCCAGCCAGTCGGGTTTTCAGGATATCCACAATGAATATGCATGAGATAAAATTTGCATACACTGCCTCCATAACATGCAAATTTTCTCTCATGCATATTCATTGTGGATATCCTGAAAACCCGACTGGCTGGGGGGGGGTCCCCAGGACAGGGTTGAGAACCACTGGTCTAGACCAAGCCTCTGTGCTTCGGCATTGAGTTCCTTTGGATTCCTTGCTGTAGCCTTCTGTTCCTTGCCTTGCGCGCCTTCGGGCATCCCGCTTCACTGCCTTCTTCTGTGGCCTATAGGCCCTTTGCTGATCTTGCTCTGTAGGCATTCTAGTCTTGCCTGCCTTCTTGTCCCCTCTATCCCTGAATCCCTTTCTGTAGCTGCACTATTACTCTTCTGCTTCCCCCTGCTTCCTTGGACTGTCTTGCCTTGCTGCCTTTTGGGCATTTTGTGGTTTCATGTTCAATGTAGTCCTTGTCCTGGTTTATCCAGTCCTGTCATTGTCTGTCTTCCTTGCCCAGTTTCCCCTCATCAGGTTCATGCTTACCTGCACGCTATTCTGATTTCACCCATACCTGCATTCAGTTCCAGTGTAACAGTTCACGCTTACCTGCGTTCACATCCACACGTTCCCACATGCTGTTCCAGTGTTTCCTGAAGTTCGCCCTTACCAACACGCTTTCAGCACCCGAGACCCTCCTCAGCCAGCACCCAGCACCCGAGACCCTCCTCAGCCAGCACCCAGCACCCGAGACCCTCCTCAGCCAGCACCCAGCACCCGAGACTCTTCTCAGCCAGCACCCGAGACTCTTCTCAGCCAGCACCCAGCACCAGAGACTCTTCTCAACCAGCACCAGAGACTCTTCTCAGCCAGCACCCAGCACCAGAGACTCTTCTCAACCAGCACCCACTACTACAGACTCTTCTCAACCAGCACCCAAATTATGGAACTCTGAGTGGTTACGTCTCATTACAGAAAGAAACAGCTTCAAACGTGAACTGAAAACATGGATCTTCAAACAAGGGTACAATCTAACATACAATGACAACTTGTAGAAAATTACATAAATATGTTTGATAATGATCAACAATTACTAAGAGATTCAAAAGGTACTAAGACAACTCACTAACTACCCCATAAAAATTACCTAAAAGGAACTAATTTATCATGAATTACTATTTAACAATCTAGCTAACATTGTGTGGACCTACAATGTGAATGTTGCTTTTGTAAACCATTGTGATCTTCTTTTGGAATGACGGTATATAAAATGCCCAAATAAATAAATTATTTGGATCCTCAAGTCTCATGTCATGACTTTTGATACAGACTGCTCACCATTTTGGTTCTCTTTCTCTGGACCACCTCTAGTCAATCTTTATCCATCCTGAGATACAGCCTAAAATCAGATACTTTGTGCCGCCACAATATTGACAAAACATGGCACTACTGACTGCCTTTTGATTTAATTAAATAGTATAGTGAGATTTTGATAGCAAAATAAACCAGATTCCCTTACCTTCACATTAAAGCCAAACCTGCCATTTTCATCTGGTCTCATTCTTATTAGAACTAGATTGTCATGGGGAACAACACCATTGGGCTGTTTAAAAATGAAAAAAAAAAAAAAAGTAAATGTTTATTTCATTTAATTCAAACTAGTCTTGCCCCCTAATAATTGCTACTAAAATACTCAACAATGGAAATCTAAAAAGAAAGAATATACATTGTGAAAGTGACATTTCAAAAGCCAGTTTCCTGCAATTTAGATACTAAAAAGTTCTACTATTTAGTTTTCCAGCAGCAGAGGCAAGCTCAATATGGTATTTATGGGTTTGTTTTTATATTTTTTAGTGCTGTGATAATTTTATTAAAGTTAAAACAAATTTTGGTAGCAGAGAGAGATTAAAAAAAAAAAAAAAAAAAAAAGGAGCAGAGATACCACACACCACCTGTTGTCAAGCACTGAAATGGCATTTTAAAGTTTTGCATGAAAAAGTATACCTGCCAATGTCTGGTGATAGAATGAAAGTGGTGTGCTCAGTTGCTACTTTTTTTTTTAGGATGCTGTAAAACACAGAATTTTAAAAGTAGCAACTAGCTAAATGCGAGTTTTAAATAAGTCTTTTCCTAGCTTGCATTTTGTACATTTATAAATTAGCAGTAAGTCCAAGTTTGTCCATCTGCAGACCTAAAAAAAAAAAAGTAGCAGGGGTTCTTCTAGGACAGCAGGATGTTAGTCTTTACGTGAGTGACATCATCATATGGAGCCCAGCACGGAAAACTATTGGCATACTGAGCATGCCCAGCATGCCACTATCTGCACATCCACGTGGGGTCCCCTCTTCAGTCTCGTAACATAGAATTCACAAGCAAAAAATAAAACAAAACGTAGGAAAACCCAACTCCATGGGTGGCGGGCGGGTTTCCTGAGGACTAACATTCTGCTGTCCTAGGAGAACACCTGTTACAGGTAAGAAACTCTGCTTTCTCCTAGGACAAGCAGGATGGTAGCCCTAACATGTGGGTGACTACCAAGCTACAGGCTGCTCCCGGATACGATGACCAACACCACCTGACTGCCAATGGGCACAAGAAATTACGGTGCTGTTGGTTACAGAGGGAGGCAGCCTGAACCCTAACAATGAGCCCTAGGCAGGGAGAGTTGGGTTTAAGGCTGGAAGAGATTCCTGAGGACAGATTGGCTGAAGCTATTGTTATGCCGACCATCCTTGTCCAAGTGGTAGTGGGCCGCGAACATGTGTAGGGAACTCCATGTCGCAGCCTTGCAAATTTCAGCAACGGGAACTGCCCGCAAGTGGGCTACCAACGCCACCACAGCTCTCACAGAGCTGAAGGCCTGCCTGTACATAGCAGGAGGAGATAAAATCCACCAGCCAGTTGGACAGAGTTTGCCTGCCCACCACAACTCCCAATCTATTCTTGTCAAAAGATATGAAGAGTTGTGTGTGTTGCCTGTGGCCTGCTCCATATTCTAGACAGAAAGCTAAGGCCCTCTTGTAGACCAAAATGTGCAGAGCCTGTTCACCCTGGTGCGAATGAGGTCTCGGAAAAAAGATGGGCAGAATAATCGACTGATTGAGATGAAAATCAGTCAGTATCTTTAGGCAAGAACTTAGGATGCGTACGCAGAACCACCTTATCATGAAAGAATTTTGTGTAGGGCGGATACGTAACCAAAGCCTGAAGCTCATTAACCCTGCGCGCCAAAGTGACAATCACCAGGAAAAGGACCTTCCAGGTCAGGAACTTCAGATCGCAGGAGCACAGAGGCTTGAAAGGATCCTGCATGAGCTGCGCCAATACCACGTTTCGGTCCCAGGACACAACAATAGGCCAGAGGGGAGGTTTCAACTGAAGCAGACCCTGCATAAACCCCCCTACTATGGGCTGCACAGAGATGGATGTACCACAACAACCTGATGGCAAGCACTGATGGCACTCGGGTATACCCTGATTGAACTGGTTTTCAATGCAGCCTCCGAGAGGTGCCACAGATAGTCCACTAACTTCAGAGTAGGACAAGCAAATGGATCTAAGCCATGACCCAGATGGAGAACCTCTTCCACTTCAGTCTTTAAGACTTCCTGGAAGCTACCAGTACCTGAGACATATCATCAGAGATGACTAGCTTCTCAACATTCAGGCCGTCAAAGCTAACGACCTGAGGTATGGATGGCTTAGCCTGCCCCAATCCTGTGTAATCAGATCGAGGGAGGTCCCCAAATTGATCGGATATCTGATCGACAGGTCCCGCAGGAGGAGCAACCAGACCTTTCTTGGCCAATAAGGTACCACCAGGATAATGGTTCCCTTGTCCTGCTGGGACTTCAAGAGTCCTCATTACCAGCAGAAGCAGAGGATACAAGTACAGAAGACCCTTGCCCCAATGATGGGCAAAGGCATCCGAGGCTGGTAGTCCATCTGCCCTGAACATGGCGCAGAAGTGGCTCACTTTGTTGTTTCAAGGGGGGACAAAGAGGTCCACGTCCAGGGTTCCCCATAGGCGGAAGATCTGGTCCACTACTGCAGGATCCAGCACCCAATCATGCAGTCAGAATGCTCAACCCAGGCGGTCCACAACCACATTCTCTGTCCCTGCTAGGTACATTGCCCGTAGGAGCATGCCTTGGTACAGAGCCCAGGCCTGTATCTGCACCGCCTTTTGACAAAGGAGGAACGAACCAGTGTTCCCCCTGTTTATGTACCACATTGTCACCTGATTGTCTGTCTGGATCAGGACCACTTTGTGGGACAAGTGATCCCGAAATACTCAAAGAGCGTAGAGGATCACCTGAAGCTCCAGGAAGTTGATCTGGCATTGAGATTCCTGAGCCAACCAGTGACCTTGTATGCGGAGGCTGTCCACATGCACCCCCAACCCAGGGGAGATGCATTGGTGGTCAGTACAACCTGGGGTAGAGAACTTGAAATGGGACCCCCTGCTCCAGATTGGACAGATCCCACCATCAAGACAGGGAGACCTGGAGAGGCTGCGTAATGCAGACATGTGCATCGAGGTCCTGGGTCTCCAGCGTCCACTGAGACCGCAGTGTCCACTACACTCTGCGCATGCACAGATGGGCCAAGGGGGAAACATGGATAGATGCTGCCATGTAACCCAGAAGATGAAGCAAAAGGTGAGCTGAAACCTGCTGGTGTCGGTGGACCAAACTCGCAAGGGACGACAGGGCAAGTATCCGATCGTGGGGCAGAAATGCCCTGGCTTGAGCTGTGCCCAGTCTGGCTCCAATGAAGCCTAGGCTTGGCGATGAGTTGAGATGGGACTTGGGGTAATTGATGGCAAACTCCAGAGACTGCAGCACCCCAATGGTCACAGAGCGCGGAGCACAACCTGCTGAATGGCGCTCTTGACCAGCCAGGTGCCTAGGTTGGGGAAACACGTGCGCCCCCACCACTGCCATGCACTTGGTGAAAACCTGAGGGGCTGACACAAGGCCAAATGGCAACACTCTGTACTGGAAGCGGTCCCTGCCCACAACAAATCAGAGATACTTCCTGTGACCAGGGAAGATCACGATGTGGGAATAGGTATCTTTTAAGTTGAGAGAGAACACAGCCAGTCTCCTCTTTGCAAGAGTGGGATCAGGATGCGCAAAGAGACCATCTTGAACTTTTCTCTTTGAAGAAACTTGTTCAAGGCTCTTAGATTGAGAATAGGATGAAGGCCCTCTGTTCTCTTTTGTATCAGGAAATACTGAGAATAGAACCCCCGTCCCCACTGGCGCAGAGGAACAGGATCGACCGCTCCAGCTGTTAGAAGGTCAGAGAGCTCTGTCAAAAATATTTCCTGATGAGCCAATGAGGCCAACAATGGACATGGGGGGTGAGAGTCTGCGGAGACATCCCTAAGTTAAGCTAGTATCCTTGGTGAACGATGAAGAGAACCTACTGGTCCAAGGTAATGCAGGGCCAGTGGTCCACAAAAAGATGCAGCCTGCCCCCAACTGGAAGGCAGGGCACAGAGGGTACAGTAGTCTGGCTCATGCTCCCCCGTTCCCTGTCAAAACCCTGAAGCAGGGCTCTGCTGGGGTACTGGCTGAGTCTTGGGGGCCCGTTGTTGTCTGGAGCGAACCCCGGGAGGCTGCGCCTGGTATGCGCTCCCTCGAGGCAGGAGAATAATATTTCCTCTGGCAATAGGATTTCCTAGAGCACTGTCACAGGTCAGAAGTGCTGGCTGAAAGGTGCTAAAGGGTCTCATGGTGGTCCTTCAAACTGGGCCACCGCGTCTCTGATCTTATTTCCAAAGAGATTCTTCTCCATGCAGGGCAGATCTACCAGTTTCCGAGGTCTGAGGCACGGAGCCAGGCTATCCTGCGGACATCGATGCCTGCTGCAACCACCCTGGCCACCATCTCAAAAACATCGTAGGTGGCTCTTACCTCGTGTTTACCCACCTCAGAAAGAGCTTCCTGTTGCTGTTGAAGCAGGCATTCCGACAATTCCTGGACTTGCTTCCACAAGTTCCGGTTGTACTGGGTCATATAAAGCTGGTAGGAGGGAATCCAGGCAATGAGCATAGCGACCTGGTAAACCTTCCTACCCAGGGCATCCAACGCTCTATGCTCTCGACCTGGAGGAGCAGAGGCATGGGTGTGGGAGCACTTGGCTTTCTTGAGGGCAGACTCCACCACAACAGATTGATGCAGGAGATGGTGCCTCTCAAACCAACGCTTGCTGCACTAAGTAAATCACATCCGCCTTCCGACTGACTGGAGGAATGGTCATGGGGTGTTACCAGATCCTGAGGAGTAACTCCTTGAAAAAGTCATGGACTGGGACCACCACTATTTTCTTTGGGGCATCCATGAACTGGAGGACTTCCAGCATTTTGTGCCAGGCATCCTCCTTAGTGAAGAGCTGAAATGGGATGACCTCTGCCATTGCCTGGACAAAGCCTACAAAGGAAAGGTCTTCCAGAAGGGACCTAAGTCTCTCGTCCGGTGGAGATGGGTGAGAGAGAAGGTTGCCTGAGTCATCTGAGGAGGTCTCAGAGGTATTATCCCCATATGGATCATATAGGGCCTCCTCCTCGTTAAGGTCTCCTGGGGGCAGATGTGGAAAGTCCCTGCCTAAGCCTCTCAGTTTGGACACAGAGGGCATTGACAGCCCTGGGGGCATTAAGGGCACAGACGGCATCACGATACCCGATGGCCCGGGACATCGCAGCTGCAGAAGTAGTGGCCCTGCGGGCATCGTCTGCCACATCGGCTCTTCCTCCTTGGAGGACTCGATGATGGGAATCGCTCTGGAGGAGGGCATTGGTGGCTGCTGGGGCACCGATGGTTCCCCGGGCACCAGTTGCATCAGTAGTGTGCCCAAAAGAACATCTAGACGCTCGAGTAGGGGCACCAAGAGAGACAGCGAAGGCTCCGGCACCAGCATGGGAACTGGTATCTATGGCAGCTCGATATCCCGCAGTGCTCATAGCACCACTGGCTGAACCCTGCGATCCAACTGCTCTAGAAAATCCACTGAAGAAAAAAAACGGACAGAGGAGGAAGAGGAGGGGGGGGGGGGGGAGGTGTCACCAGAGCCTCCTCGAAGCCCAGCACTAACACTGGTGGGGAATGCTTGGCACTCCCGGGTCTGATAGAGGCCAAGGCCTCCTCTCCATGGGGTCACTTTGGTGCCGCACCTGTCCCGGTGTCGTGTCCTTCCCCGGCGCCGAAGACGACAAAGATCCAGATGGCTTGAAATGCGAGAACACCGGAGATCGCCTATCTCCGGCCCCTCTCTCTCTCTCTCTCGGGTCCCAATGGAGGACTGGAAAGGGATGGCGTATAGTGGCTCCCTGTGGCCTCCCGGTGTCGACACCCCTGGCAGCGGAGTAGATGGATCAGGCCTTTTGGTCCCAAAAAGCTTTTCCATCTTATCCAGCTGGGTGAGATGGCCTTTGGGGGCCATCTGATTGCAGAGAGCACACCCCTGGACATCGCGCGATGCCCCCAGGCATAGGATACAAGCCTCATGCGGATCAGTGATAGACATGGCCCGCGGGAACTGGAGGCATCATCAGGAAGTCAAGATCTGAAGAGTTTAAGCCAAGAGTATACGAAGACACTGGATAAGTAGGACAACGCAAGGCTGGATGAGGTGGGCTGATGGGGCAAGGCTGGACAAGGCAAGATTGGAAGACAAGGCAGGATGAGACAAGGCTGGAAGACAAGGCACAGGAACCATGAACACAGACAGGAATCAACATGCAGGAGTAACACACACTGGACAACACCATAAATAAAACAGCCGGCGAGTGATCGATGGCTGGGGGCCACCGGAGAGCGACACACCGGGAACTGACTGCAACAAGGGAGAAATTAAACCTACCACGCCACGGGAAGGACACCGACTGGTAAGAGAGGGACAAGGCACAGTAACAGCCGAAAATCAACTAGAAAAAACTTTGAAAACTAATCGAAAGAGCAGAGCTCTACTACTGCGAGGCAAACACGTCATGGAAAAAAGAGACTGAAGAGAGATCCCATGTAGACACGTGAATAGTGGCATGCTGGGCATGCTCAGTGTGCCAGTCAGTTTCTAGAAACTTTGAGAAGCGTTTTCCATACTGGGCTCCATCTGATGATGTCACCCACATGTGAGGATTACCATCCTGCTTGTCCTAGGAGAATTCTGAGAACCCTGTTATATTTTTATGAAAATACAGCATCTTGCATGGACTGGAATAGAGTTGGTGAAAGCCCCTTGATAAGATATTGACAGTACAGCGCTGAATAAAATACAAAACTTTTTAGTTTGATTCTATATACATAAACAAATTTTTGGATTGCGACATTCTTGTTCAGAAAATACACTAATCTTTAATTCTGTACCTGTGACCTTGAGTGACTTGCTTAACCTGGGGTTGCAGTAGGCAGACATGAGGGAATTATCAAAGCTTTTCTCTGAGGTCAGATTTGTTTATGAAAAATATCTGAGTATTTTCAATTGTAATAACACTGGCATAAAACTGGAGTAATGTTTGTACTGAAGGAGAACTCAGAGAGCCCTTCCATTTACTGCATAACTGAAGCACCATTCAGCTGGTGTACATATTTGTATACACCATTTCTGTAGGACATGGGAACGACAACTGAAAAAGAAGTTGATCACACTCAGGTCTCAGTTGTATTAGCCACTGTTTGCAAAATGTCTTGCTTTTCAATTTCTGGAAACATGGCACTCTTGTCAGAACTTCAATCATATTTCTACACTTCAGAACCAGTCAGCAGACCTCTGTACACAATTCTATTTGCAGAAATACAGCACCAGCATTCGGGGAGAGATGGGCATAATGTATCTTAAGTCCTCTCCAACTCTATTTCACATCATCACTATGCAGAAAATGAAAATTAGAGCTGGCTAAAATGGGCCAATAACTTACAGTGGATTTTTCTGGAGAAGGAGGAACATCAAATGTTTCATTAACATGGTTGTCCAGTTCTTGCTGCGAGTGCAAGTGATGAATTTGGTTCAAACTGTTCTTTTTTGATTGCTTGGGTGGTAGTGCAGGTGGCTGCCCATCTACAGAATTATCCTGGGACCTGAATATTATAAAGGGCAAAAAGACAAACAAAAAAAGTTTGGACTTTCTAGGTGGCAACAATGAAGGTTTTGGTCAAGGTCTCAATTTTCTTCATTCTTTGTACTTCACTAAAAAAAATGTAATGTGATGTCTACTGAAATGTCAGGTACCTATGAGAGCAACAGCTGCAACCTGCATGCGCTCTAGTCACTAGTACATTTTGTTCAAAATAGCTAAGACATTACTATTCTACATTATGTCACACAGCTATTTAGAGAATCTTTTCCTCTTTATGATTTTTCAAATTGATTTTGTTATAAAGCATGCTATCAACAAAATGCTAAACCTGCAGAAATTTCTCCCCAGATCAGCTGGGGCTTGGAATTGTGCAGAGGCAGTGCTCACAGCCCTTTCCAGAGAAGAGGCAGGAGCCCAAGGCATTATGCTATGTCATCTAGGTGCCAGATTTACAGTTCATGATTACAGAGCTCCTAAAGGAGCTCTGGTGCATGGTCCTCAGCTGAAAACTGTCAATGCAGTGATCGGGCGAAGTGAGTTAGATATAAATTTAGGGGAAATCCCCATCCCCCAGATAATTACAAATGAAGACTCAGTGCCATAGGCCAAAAAAAGTCAATTCCAACGGAGTTAGGAAGCCCATCAGAGCAAAAGCAAACTGCTAGCACAAACTCTTTCACCCCCTCCAATCTAGCAAAAATCTTATAATGCAACAGAATGTTATGACACAAGAAAGCAGACTTACTTATCTGTAACAGGTGTTCTCCTAGGAAAGCAGGATGTTAGTCCTCACAATTGGGTGATATCATCGGATGGAGCCCGGCACAGAAAACTTATGTCAAAGTTTCTGGAACTTTGACTAGGCACATTGAGCATGCCCAACATGCCCTAATCCACGCGTCCACGTGGGGTCCCTCTTCAATCTTCTAATATAGAATTGTGATAAAAATAATATAATAAACCATAGGAAATCCCAACTCCACGGGTTGGCAGGCAGGTTTCATGAGGACTAATATCCTGCTGTCCTAGGAGAACACCAGTTACAGGTAAGCCACTCTTTCTCCTAGGACAAGCAGGATGGTAAACCTCACACATGGATGAATATCTAGCTACAGGTTGCTCTCCAACACAAAGTGGGGACCAACAAGTATCAGCCAGGTGCCAACAGGCACAACTACAGTGCTGTTGGTAACAGAGGGGGAGACAACCTGAACTCAAACAATGGGCCCTAGGTAGGAAGAATTGGGTTCTACTCCTCAAACAGGTTCCAGAGGACAGACTGGCCAAACCTACTGTCATGTTGGCCATCCAGTAGTGTGATGCGAATGTGTGGAGTTCTCCTCCACGGGGACTTCTCATAAGTGGGCCACCGACATTGCCATGGTTCTGACATAATCAGCCTTGACATGACACCCAAGATGCAGTCTCGCCTAGGCATAAGAAAAGGAGATACAATCCTCTAGCCCAGGGGTGGGCAATTCCGGTCCTCGAGGGCTGCAAACCAGTCGGGTTTTCAGGATATCCTTAATGAATATGCATGAGAGAGACCTGCATACACACTGCCTCAGTTGTATGCAAATCTATTTCATGCATATTCATTAGGGGTATCCTGAAAACCCGACTGGTTTGCAGCCCTCGAGGACCGGGCTTGCCCACCCCTGCTCTAGCCAAATGGATAGTATCTGTTTGGCAACGGCAACTCCCAACCTATTCCTATCAAAAGAAATGAAAAGTTGGGTGGACTGTCTATAGACTTCTGTCCATTCCAGGTAGAAGGCTAAGACTCTCTTGCAATCCAAACTATGCAGTTCTTGTTCGCCTTGGTGCAAATAGGGCCCGAGAAAGAATATTGGCAGAACAATTGACTGGTTAAGATGGAAATCCATCACTACCTTAGGCAGGAACCTAGGGTGTGTATGTAAGACCACTCTGACATGAAAAAACTTGGTATAAGGTGGATAAGTCACTAAGGCCTGGAGCTTGCTGAAGCAACCGCCACCAAAAATATGACCTTCCAGGTCAGGTACTTCAGATCACAGGCACGCAGTGGATCAAAAGGAGCTTTCATCAGCTGAGCGAGCATCATGTTGATGTCCCAAGACACAGCGGGAGACCTTAGTGGAAGCTTCAACTGAAGCAGGGCTGCACAGAGACGGGCATACCATCTACACCTTGGTGGAATGCTCCAATAGCACTCAGGTGAACCCTAACAGAGCTGGTTTGTCAAGTAGTTTTTGCGTGCAGCAGGAGAAAGCATCTAGGGCCTTTTGCTCATACCACACGGAACACCTCCACTTCAGTCCATAGGACTTCCTAGTGGAAGGCTTTTGAGAAGCTACCAGGACCTGAGACACATCTTCAGATAGATCAAGCGGCTCTAGGATCAGTCTCTCAACATCCAGACTGAGAGCAACAGGGCCTGGAGGATGGGATGCCGCAGCCTGCCCTGAATCTGAGTGATGAGTTCTGGGGAAGTCCCCAGACTGATCTGTTCCCGGAACCAGACTTGACTCGGCCAATGGGGGGTTATGAGGATAATGGTCCCCTTGTCCAGTCGGAGTTTCAGTAGAGTCTTTGTGACCAGAGGGAGCGGTGGATACACATACAGAATACTCTTGCCCCAATGGCAGACAAAGGCATTAGAGGCCTGCTTGCCATCCAATCTGTACAGGGAGCAGAACTGATTCACCTTCCTGTAGCAGGGGGATGTGAACAAGTCCATGTCTGGATTTCCCCAAAGGCGGAAGATCCTGTTCATTACCCCCTTCATTGAGTGCCCATTCGTGGGGTCTGAAGGTGTGACTCAGTTTGTCTGAATTGTTGTTTTCCATTCTGGCCAAGTATATTGCCCGAAGCACCATCTCATGGGACAGAGCCCAGGACCAGATCAGTACTGCTTCCTGACACAGGAGGTACAACTCTGTGCCTCCCTGCTTGTTGATATACCACATGACAACTTAGTTGTCTGTTTGGATCAGGACAATTTTGTTCTACAGCCGATCCCTGAAAGCCCATAGAGCATACCTGATTGCCTGCAGCTCCTGAGCGGACCACAGATCCTGGGGGGTGTGGAGCCCCTCTACATGGGCACCCCAGCCAGGGTGAATACATCTGTGGTAAGGACAATTTGGGTAGGGGGATTCTGGAAAGATATTCCCTGCTCCAAATTGGAAAGGATGCATCACCAGGTCAAGGAGTCCTGGAGGGGCGGCATGATGCAGATTCGGTCTTGAAGGTCCTGGGTGGCCTGGTGCCACTGCAACCTTAAGGTCCATTGGGCTCTACGCACGTGCAAATGTGCCAAGGGATTGACGTGGATGGTTGTGGTCATATAGCCTAGCAACTTCAACATGTGCCTGACTGATACCTGCTGGCTGAATCACCTCCACTATGGACGCCAAGGTGACCGCCTAGGCGCGAGGCAGGAAAGCGTCTGCCTGAGCCGTGTCTACCAGGGCTCCTATAAACTTCAATTCAGGTGATGGGCTGAGGTGAGACTTTGGGTAATTGATGATGATCCCTAGTGACTCCAGCACCCGGATGGTCAAGTGGAAGGACCAAACTGTCCCTGCCCAAGAGGTGCTCTTGACCAGCCAATCGTCCAGATACAGGAAAACATGCACGCCCAGTCTGCGGAGGTGCGCCCCCACCATGGCCAAACATTTGGTAAAGACATGTGGGGCCAACGCTAGCTCGAACAGCAACACTCTGTACTGGAAGTGCTGTTATCCCACCACAAATCTGAGATACTTCCTGTGATCTGGGAAGATCTCTGAGTGTACGCATCTTTGAAATTGAGGGAGCATAGCCAGTCCCTTTTTTGCAGAAGGGGAATCAGGGTGCCCAGGGAAACCAACTTGAACTTTTCTTTTCTTAGAAACTTGTTCAAGGACCTCAGGTCTAGGGTGGTATGGAGCCACCCTGTTCTCTTTGGAATCAGGAAGTATCGGGAGTAGAATCCCTGCCCTCTTCGCCCTGATGGGACAGGCTTGACTTCCCTGGCCATAAAGAGGGCAGAGAGCTCCTGAAGAAGTATCTCCTGACACACTACCAGCCCCCAAATCAGGCAAGGAGGAGAATTTGGCGTGACACCCAATAGGTTCAATTGGTACCCTTGCTGGTCGATGGACAGAACCCACTGGTCAGATTATACTAGGCCACTGATTCGAAAAGAACCATAGCCTGTCCCTGACCAAAGGGTGGCTGGCTCATGTTCCCTACGATCCTGTAAAAACCCTGTCCCAGGATTTAGCTGGGGCACCAGCTGGGGCTTGGAAGCCCGCTGCTGCCTCGGACGGCCATGAGGGCTCAACTTCTGAGAACAGGAGCGAGGGCCCAGAGGATAGTACTTCCTCTGGCCTTACCTCACCGACCTCCTGGCTGAGGAGGGCTGGACTGAAGTGCTAGCGGAGAGTTGTTGGAGTGTCTCATGGTGATCCCGTAACTGAGCCACCGTGTCCCTCACCTTATCTCTGAAAAGATTCTCCCCTGTGCACGGCAGGTCAGCGATTCTTTCCTGTACCTCTGGTCGGAGGCCCACAGTCTTGCCATTCTGTGGGTGCCAATTCCCGCTGCAGACACTCTCGCTGCAGAATTGAAAACATCATAGGTGGAGCACACCTCATGTTTCCCACACTCCAGGCCCTGACGCCCCAGCAACAGGAAGGTGTCTTGCTGCTGTTGAGGTAGCTGCTCGGCCCCCTCCTACACCTGCTTCCAGAGGTTGCAAGAGTATTAGCTCATGTAGACTGGTAGGAGGCAATGCGGACAATGAGCATAGCCCCCTGAAAAACTCCCCCCCCCCCCAAGGGCATCCCGTGCTCTGTGCTCTCCCAAGGGGTGCCAAGGCATGGGTCCGAGAGTGCTTGGCCTTTGTAAGAGCGGATTCGACCGCTATCAATTGATATGCCAGCTGGCATCTGTCGAATCCGGTAGCCTGTTGGAAGAAGTAAACCCCGCCCGCCTTCCTGTTAACAGGAGGAACCATGAGAGTGTGCTCCCAAATCCACAACAGCAACTCTTTATAGATCTCATACACCGGGATCGCCACAATCTCTTTAGGAGCCTGTACAAACTGGAGGATCTCCAGCATTTTATGCCGGGCGTCGTCCTCCATCATTAACTGAAATGGGATGGCTTCCACCATCACCTGCACAAAGCCTGCGAAGGTCAGGTCCTCGGGGGGGACCTGCTTCGCTCCTCTGGAGAAGGTTCTGAGGGGAGATCTTCCGATTCCTCTGAGAAGGATTCTGTAGTGTCATCCCCCTAGGGGACATAAGGTGCCTCATCCTTGCTAGACTCCACAGGGGATTAGGTCATAGATGCTCGCTTTCATCCATTGGTGTAGGCAGTGATGGCATTGGTGCTGGACCTGGCAAAGCTGGTCGGGGGAATAGTGGCCGCGGTGTCAGTACCGGCACCGATGGGGCTGCCTCCTCTGCATCGGTCAGGGGACGCATTGGTGTCCCATCGGGCTTCGATGGCACCCTGGGAACCAGCATATGGCTGGGTCGGTAAAACACTGGAGGAGCACATTGAGATGCTCCAGCAGCAGTTCCAGCAGGGCAAGCACGAGCATCAATACAGTCTGTGCCACCTGCTCAATACCCCGCAGCGCCCAGTCGACTGCCAGCTGGACTCTGTGCTCCAACTCCTCCTCAAAGGTTGTCAATGCCAAAACGAACTGGGAGGCAGGAGGGGTGGCCAGATCTTCCTCAGAACCTCGAGGTGGATTGGCAATGGACACCTGGACCGGTGGAGACCGCCTTGGAACCCCGGCATTGATGAAGGATAGGCACTCCTCACCGTAGGGTCACTTCGGAGGCATTACAGCAAGAGCCAGTGCCTACCCGAGCCTGGCACTGTGCATAGAGGGCGACTGGTGCTGATGCTTCCTTGGCTTCCCTTGGTGCTCGGCCCGGTCTTCCCTGGTGTCGAGGTCAAAAGTGACGAACCTGATGTCCTTGACTGGGAGGAGACCAACAGGACTGATCCCGATGGTCGATGACTTGGTGTTCATTGGTGCTTCTTCGTGGTCCTTTGGTGACTTCCTCACCCTGAAGAGCTTCTCCATCTCGTTGCGGCAGCACAACATACTTTGGGGTCGGGCCTTTCAGCGATGTTATTTAATGTCTATCTCTCTCCTATAGCCAAGTTGTTGTCGATCATCTCTGACGGATTTAAGCTTTACGCAGACGACATACAATTCTATATTAAAGTTCAGAACTCTTGGTCCTCCTCAGTTGATTTGCTGTCTTTATGCATGAATACTATTAACCGTTGGCTTAAACAGAACAAATTGTCATTAAACACCAGTAAGACCACAATGCTTCTAATTCATAGACCGCTTGATACACCTTCACATGATACCATTACTGTTGATGGCTTGGTTTTTCCTCTCCTCAACCCTATTAAAAGTCTGGGTGTTCTGCTTGATTCAACTCTGTCTTTTAAACCTCAGATTAGATCACTGATTAAATCAGGTTTCTTTAAACTTCGACTTCTCATAGGCTTACGCCACTTGCTGTACGACTCTGATTTTCTGATGGTAGTGCGAGCGATAATTTTTCCTCATATTGACTACTGTAATGGCCTGTATATTGGCCTACCTAAGTTTGTCATCCATTCGATCCAACTGATCCTGAATTCAGCGGCCAGAGTTGTTTCCTCCTCAAAACGCTTTGATAGGATTTCCCCTGTTCTAGCTAAACTCAATTGGCTACCTGTTCACGAGCGTATTGTGTTTAAGATCGGCATGATAGTGTTTAAACTACGTGCCTCAGAGTCGACTGTTTGGTTCAACGCACTTCTACGAATTTACAAACCCGTGAGATCGCTAAGATCTTCCCAATTGAAACTATTAGAAATTCCTACTGTTCGTCAAGCACGACTCTTTATTACTAGAGAAACCTCATTCTCCATCGCGGCCCCAAGTGGAACTTAATTCCTTTTGAAATCCGTGCGCTGGAAGATGTTAAAAAATTTAAGATGGCATTTAAAAATTATTTGCTCACTCGTGCATTTAATATTGTATAATTACAATGTTATTGTTTACGATATGACTGTGAAATCATGGAGTGTTAACTGTTGAATATCCCCATTTAATATACCTCAGGTATGTAATTTAGTGAACCTCTTGGGATATGCTGTTGATGTCAGTTTGAAATAATCAATGATGGTTTCTATGAAACCTATATTTATGAGTGTCATTTTTATGTTCTGTTTTTATTATTATGTATGTTCAGAATTTATTATGTATGTTTATTTTGTATATCGCCTAGGCCTTTTTGTGTTAGGCGATTAATAAATTTTGAAATTGAATTGAATCTGGTTACACACGTGGCATCCCTGAACATCGTGTGATGCCCCCAGGCATAGGATGCACACCTCATGTGGGTCTGTGATGGATATGGTCCTCGAGCACTGAGGGCATCGATGAAACCCCTGACAAGATCATGACAAGATGAACTGAAGGGGCGAAAAATGACATCGAAGGTGGCGGGCAATTGATGCAGGTGGGCACAAAAGCACTGCCGCCACAGGGGAATGGGTCAAAAGAAAAAACTTACTGAACTGACGAAAACTCTGACTGGAAGTGAGGAGGAATCGAGAGGGACCCGCGATCGGAAAAAAACGTGATACTGAAAAAAATCAGTGAAAGTTTTCCAAAATGTTAGTGTTAGAGATTTTATGAGTTCAGCAACCGCAATGCGATAACTCCGCGGAAAAAAGAAAGACTGAAGAGGGACCCCGTATGGAAACGTGGATTAAGGCATGCTGAATGTGCCTAGTCAAAGTTCTAGAAACTTTGATATAAGTTTTCCATGCCAGGATCCATCCAATGATGTCACCCATGTGCTAGGACTACCATCCTGCTTGTCCTAGGAAAACACTAATTCAGAAGCCTTTTCAAATGTCTCCCCTTAAAGAGCACTTGCCCCACAATGCCACAACTCCAACTCTGCAAAATACAGCAACTCTAGCTTGTGTAATGTAAACAGATATAGAGAAAGGGAGCAAAGAAAATCTGAGGAGCTCCTAAAAATACAAAGTTCCCAAAAATTCCTATCTGATTCTCCATGTGGACTCTTGGTTTACAGAAAGGGAGGACAGAGACAGATTATCAGGGGATGCTTAGGAAGCCTCATTTTCAGAATGGAAAGTACAGAAGGCCTACTTATTAGACTAGACAAGAGACCTGGGTTTAAAGCCTGCTTTTACCATTGGCATTCATTGTGACCTTGGTAAGTCACTATCTCTTCAATTAGCTACCCACTCAGATGGTAACTTTTATATCGGTGCGTGTTCGTTGGCCTGTGCCCTGGGACATGGCCATTTTATAACATATCCGCATATATGTGCGCATTTTATAAAATAGGCTGGACAAGCGCACGTGTGCTGAATTTTACATGAGCATATGCCTGTGCACGCAAATCCCATTTCCACCACGTAAGTGGGGGGATCTTAAAAGGGATGTGCTCTGACGCCATTGCCCGTTTTCCCAATTTGTTCCCAGTTTACCCGATTAAGGAATCAGTCTTCCAAACCTTCTTAGTTTAATAGCCTTCCTTCCCTCGTTTGTCCGACCCTTAAAACCCCCCCTGATTTTTTTGTTTTATCACTTACATGTCATATATAGCAGAAGTAAATTTACGGTGCAGGGGACCCTGGCACATGCCAGATTGTGTAAGTATTTTCGCGCAAATTTCAGGTTAAAATCCCAGAACATCCATGCCTTGCCTACACCCCACCCCTTTTTGGAAACTTACAAGTACATTTTAAAAGGTGCGCGCGTGCACCCATAAACATGCGTATTGGGCCCGTGTGCAAAAAATACGCTCAATTTTATATTGTGCGTGCAAGTACCATTTAAAATATCCCTACCACATGTACTCACAAGTGACTGGAGGAGAGAGAAAGAGAAAGAAAATCTGACACTATCAGGCCGACCTAATAAAGCAGCACAGAAAACGGGTGCTCAGTGTTGAGCGCCCACTTTCCTAACGCGCACCCAGCCACCCTTTCCTGGGTGCGCGATCGAATGTTTAAATGAGGGAGTCAAGTTGCCAAGGAGGCACTAGGGAGCAATGTGCGCCCCTAGCTCCTCCTTAGCAGCAGGCGCCCAGGAAAGGTCGGCTGTCAGTGGGTTAGGAAAACGGACGCTCAGTTTTACGAGCGTCACTCTTCGTAACCTGACTGCCGGCACACTTGTTTAAAATTCTTTATTTTACTTTGACCATTTTGTTCCTCCGACTTAATATTGCCATGAAATTAAGTTGGAGGAAGTACAGAAAAGCAGTATTTTTCTGCTTTTCTGAACACTTTTTTGGGCTGCTCAGAAATTAACCCCTGCTCTGGGCAGGCATTAATTTCTGAGGGTAAAAATGTGCAGGTGGGGCGCACTTTTTTTTTTTTTTTGATTGAGGGAAAATAGCTAATAGCCTCATCAGTATGCATTTGCATGTGATGAGCGCTATCAGTTTTGCACGGGGTTGGACGTGAGTTTTGGATGCGCTAATCCCCTTATAGAATAAGAGGTTGTGGACATGCATCCAAAACCCGTGTCCAACCACGGTTTAAAGAGTGCACTCGGCTGAGGGCACTGTATTGGATCGGCCTGTAAATATATTCCACTGTAAGGGGGGCACTTGCAACTCAGGGTGTTTTTTTTTGGGGGGGGGTGTTACATTTGTCTGTCTAGGGCATAAGGGTCTGTAGATCTTTGTAACACAAGTGCCCCCCTTACATTGGAATATATAGTGTGTCAGATTGGCCCTTTAAAAGAGGCTCTGGCTCTCTCTCTCTGACTTCACCTCATCAGGTCCAGTAGTAAAGTTACCTGTGTAACTTTGCGCACATTGCCATGGTCAGCCTTGCAAAATGCTCTTGGCCCCGCCCCTTTTCTGCCTCCTTATTCTTAACGTGCATACGTATATACGCATGTACTTCCCGGCTTCTTAAAATTTGTGTTGCTTGTGCGCAGCCCACATATTCATGTATGGGGCCGTTTTTATGCAAACAATGCTTTTAAAAATCTGTTAATTTGTGCCTGCAACAGGAGATATGCACATATCCAGGCAGCTTTTAAAATCCTCTCAGCATGTGCCAGCCCAAATTATTTGCTTTTAAAATTAATCTTTTAGATTGCAAACTCCCTTGGACAGGGACTCGGACTCATTGTACCTTATGTAATCTGATTAGGACATTATATAAATACTGAAATTTGTTTTTACCTTAAAGCGGCAGTGTTATATAAATTGCTCAAAATATCATCTTGCCGGATTCTTGTCCATATTCTTTACCTTTTTGTTCTTAATCCTAGTGTTCTTTCTTATGTTTTCAAACTTTACTGTAGCCACACATACTGTTCCAAAGCATTCTCCTTCCCTGGATCCACTGTCCTGTATAATGCTTTGTTCATATTATGCCTATATGGGCTCCTAATGGGTGATTATAATAGCACCTAAATAACAAGCAGATTCAAAACAAAAGTTGGATTGATAAGGCTTCAAATGCTAATTTCTGCTTGGAAGCTGTTAAAATTGCTAGTGCTACTGCTTAAAAAATAAATTATTTTATGCCTTCAAATTTCCTTTTACAGATTATGCACAGTTTGCACAAAACTAACAAATACAGAATACATCAGTAAACCTCTCAACTGTTTGTAGTTAGAATATGCACTTTTTCTCCAAGAGTTACCGTAAGTCTTCATCTAGCCAGAATTCTCAAGCACACTTTTTTCTGTTTTATGGTAGATTACATCAGCTGACATCTTCCCTAAAACAGCAGTTTTAAAAAGTTAACTGGAATAAGGAAATATGGTAAAACTAATCTTTTTGATATCTCACTCTGTATGCATTTATACCCTGTACAGGTTTTCTATCTGTAACTATTGGGGGTGGGGGAGGGCAGGGAAGATATAAGGGCAGAGAGAACGTGATTCTTTCCTGTTCCCCTCCTTCAGGACTATCATTTTGCACAGCTAGCAAAGATTCCCAGGGTTGAAAATTGAATGAAGAGGCAGTTTGTGAAAAGCTTGAGCCTTTGCTAGTTGTCTGTGCACCTGAATGGGAGGCTTCTGAGTGCTGACATTTATGTGTACAGCATTTCTCAAAAGTCATGACAATTTTCTGAGAAACGATTCAATCAAACTTTGCTAAATCTGTCTTCGATAGTACCAGCTATTGTCTGGTAATGCCTTGAGACATCAAACAGGACAGACAAATGATTCTAAGAACAAACATGATTAGCTTGTATTTTGTTTGGAAGCAGATATTCTAATTATTTGAAATGCTCTACAAATGCCTTCCATGGAATTTATAAACTAATAGCAAACATTTGGGGAAAAAAGTAACTTAAATGAGCAAATAAGTACTTCAGAAGTAAGACTGCAATCTACTGTATCATATTAGCATAATGAATGGTGAGAACTGAGGAGCACACCTTGGGCAAACCTTTCCAGTGCTTTCTATTTGCCCAGTCAGCTTTGAATTTCCTTATGAAAGCTTACAGGAGGGGAGTAAGCGCCACCTATTCTGCAATCAAAGCAGCTCTCTATGTTGCTGCCTCTAGTGATTTGCATCATAATAATTAAAACATTAAAAAAAATATATATATAGCTATATATAAATAGGCTTTGTGAGCTTTTATTACAGATATGTAGACTCTGCCCCCTACCAGGATTTGCCATTTTTAAGTAAGCATTTCATTACAAGATGTGCATACACCATTAGTTCTGGTGCTTAGAAATCTCTGCAAGGTCACATGAGCTCTGTCTCCCTCCAGTAAATGTTGAGGATCGTTCATCTGTGAATCATAGTTAGTTCCTTTAATCGAGAAGCCAAACTTTCAACAGGCCAGCAATGTTTCAACGGAAGGATACATTTCCAGAATATCAGGTTCGGGAAAGACAGCATTCTTTGTCTGATTAGAACAAATGCTTGTATTTTCTCCCATTAGCCCGGTTTTGTCTCTGCTCTCAATCAAGCCTCTAAAATGCTTCACTGCTTCCCCAAAACACAGGCAATTTATGTGCTGTCTTCTACTATCAACAGTTCAAATTCTCATGAAGGAGTCAAGGGAAATGAACTTGGTGACCTGCATATTCTTCACATCCGTGAAGAATAATCCCATTTTTCAGATGCATATAATCTCAGTTTAGCTTGTCCTATTTTATTTGTTTGAAGAACAAGACAGAAGGATTGTTGGACACAAATAAACTAAGTCCTGAAAGGGTATTCATCAGATCAAAACTGAAGCTTATCATACAAAATGATAAAAAGGTTATAATTCTAAATGTGTTTAACTCTCTTCCTCTTCTTTTCTTTGTGTACGCATAAGCAGTTTGCTCTTGTACGTTTGGGAGACTAGGAAGCCATACACTAGCATTTACAGCCACCTGAGGATTTTCCCCAGTTGCAGCCCTCTCCCCTTTCCATTTTAGCTCTGCTATCATACAACAGTCCTCAACCAAGTCATTAAGGTGCCTTGAAAAGTCTTCATTTCCTCATACATTCTAAAAAAAAGCCCAAAACCAAATCAAAATGCATTATAATCTGTTTTGATGATTTACACAGCATGAAAGAAAAATTATAGAAATATTCCAAAAGAAAGAACGAAAAAAAAGGTCTTGATTGCTTAAGTCTTCACACTCCTTCATTCAATATTTGGTAGAAAATGCTTTTCCAGTGACCATAGCCACGGGTCTTTAACAAGCGTCTAGCAACTTTGTAAAGTGGGATGGAGCAGCTCTTGCACATTCTTCTTGGCAGAATAGCTCAAGCTCTTTCAAGTTGGCTGGGGATTGTTTGTGAACTGCAATATTCAAGTCTTGCCACAGATTTTCTATTGCATTCAGGTCTGAGGATTGATTGGGGACATTCAAATTTGATTTAATGACTGGATTTAATGACTGGAAAAGGAACAGTGTGCAAATCCAAGGCTCTCGTGCTAAACTTTCAAAAGGGAAACTTTGATAAAATGAGAAAAATTGTTAGAAAAAAACTGAAAGGAGCAGCTACAAAAGTAAAAAAATGTCCAAGAGGCATGGTCATTGTTAAAAAATACCATTCTAGAAGCACAGTCCAGATGTATTCCACACATTAAGAAAGGTGGAAAGAAGGCAAAACGATTACCGGCATGGTTAAAAGGGGAGGTGAAAGAAGCTATTTTAGCCAAAAGATCTTCATTCAAAAATTGGAAGAAGGATCCAACAGAAGAAAATAGGATAAAGCATAAACATTGGCAAGTTAAATGTAAGACATTGATAAGACAGGCTAAGAGAGAATTTGAAAAGAAGTTGGCTGTAGAGGCAAAAACTCACAGTAAAAACTTTTTTAAATATATCCGAAGCAGAAAGCCTGTGAGGGAGTCAGTTGGACCGTTAGATGATCGAGGGGTTAAAGGGGCACTTAGAGAAGATAAGGCCATCGCGGAAAGATTAAATGATTTCTTTGCTTCGGTGTTTACTGAAGAGGATGTTGGGGAGGTACCCGTAATGGAGAAGGTTTTCATGGGCAATGATTCAGATGGACTGAATCAAATCACGGTGAACCTAGAAGATGTGGTAGGCCTGATTGACAAACTGAAGAGTAGTAAATCACCTGGACCGGATGGTATACACCCCAGAGTTCTGAAGGAACTAAAAAATGAAATTTCAGACCTATTAGTAAAAATTTGTAACTTATCATTAAAATCATCCATTGTACCTGAAGACTGGAGGATAGCAAATGTAACCCCAATATTTAAAAAGGGCTCCAGGGGCGATCCGGGAAACTACAGACCGGTTAGCCTGACTTCAGTGCCAGGAAAAATAGTGGAAAGTGTTATAAACATCAAAATCACAGAACATACAGAAAGACATGGTTTAATGGAACAAAGTCAGCATGGCTTTACCCAGGGCAAGTCTTGCCTCACAAATCTGCTTCACTTTTTTGAAGGCGTTAATAAACATGTGGATAAAGGTGAACCGGTAGATATAGTATACTTGGATTTTCAGAAGGCGTTTGACAAAGTTCCTCATGAGAGGCTTCTAGGAAAAGTAAAAAGTCATGGGATAGGTGGCGATGTCCTTTCGTGGATTGCAAACTGGCTAAAAGACAGGAAACAAAGAGTAGGATTAAATGGGCAATTTTCTCAGTGGAAGGGAGTGGACAGTGGAGTACCTCAGGGTTCTGTGTTGGGACCCTTACTGTTCAATATATTTATAAATGATCTGGAAAGAAATACGACGAGTGAGATAATCAAATTTGCAGATGACACAAAATTGTGCAGAGTAGTTAAATCACAAGCAGATTGTGATAAATTGCAGGAAGACCTTGTGAGACTGGAAAATTGGGCATCCAAATGGCAGATGAAATTTAATGTGGATAAGTGCAAGGTGATGCATATAGGGAAAAATAACCCATGCTATAATTACACGATGTTGGGTTCCATATTAGGTGCTACAACCCAAGAAAGAGATCTAGGTGTCATAGTGGATAACACATTGAAATCGTCGTTTCAGTGTGCTGCGGCAGTCAAAAAAGCAAACAGAATGTTGGGAATTATTAGAAAAGGAATGATGAATAAAACGGAAAATGTCATAATGCCTCTGTATCGCTCCATGGTGAGACCGCACCTTGAATACTGTGTACAATTCTGGTCGCCGCATCTCAAAAAAGATATAATTGCGATGGAGAAGGTACAGAGAAGGGCTACCAAAATGATAAGGGGAATGGAACAACTCCCCTATGAGGAAAGACTAAAGAGGTTAGGACTTTTCAGCTTGGAGACGAGACGACTGAGGGGGGATATGATAGAGGTGTTTAAAATCATGAGAGGTCTAGAACGGGTAGATGTGAATCGGTTATTTACTCTTTCGGATAGTAGAAGGACTAGGGGACACTCCATGAAGTTAGCATGGGGCACATTTAAAACTAATCGGAGAAAGTTCTTTTTTACTCAACGCACAATTAAACTCTGGAATTTGTTGCCAGAGAATGTGGTTCGTGCAGTTAGTATAGCTGTGTTTAAAAAAGGATTGGATAAGTTCTTGGAGGAGAAGTCCATTACCTGCTATTAAGTTCACTTAGAGAATAGCCACTGCCATTAGCAATGGTTACATGGAATAGACTTAGTTTTTGGGTACTTGCCAGGTTCTTATGGCCTGGATTGGCCACTGTTGGAAACAGGATGCTGGGCTTGATGGACCCTTGGTCTGACCCAGTATGGCATTTTCTTATGTTCTTATTCACTTTCTTTTTGCTGAGCCACTCCATTGTTGCTTTTGCTTTGTATTTAAGATCATTGTCTTGTTGAAAGGCAAATCTTCTCCCCAGTCCCATATCCATGGCATACCGAAACAACCTTTCCTCCAGGATCTGCCTGAACTTTGCATTATCCATCTTTCCCTCTATCTTCACAAGCTTCCCTGTCTCTACTACTACAAAGCATCCCCACAATATAACGCTGCCACTACCATGCTTTACTGTAGAGATGATGTTAGCAGGATAATGTGCTGTGTATGTTTTATGTCATATTATGCCATACATATCACTTAACATTAAGACCAAAAAGTTCTCCTTTGGTCTCATCAGACCACAAAACATTCTCCTGCATGGAACAAATGAAAGTTTTATGGAGCAATTGGTTCAGGAACTGATGAGAGAGTGAGTAATTTTTGATCTAATACTCAGTTGAGCACAGGATTTGGTGAGAGGTAACGGTGGTGGGGCCCCTTCGCAATAGTGATCATAATATGATCATATTTGAATTAATGACTGGAAGGGGGACAGTAAGCAAATCCACGGCACTAGTGCTAAACTTTCAAAAGGGAAACTTTGATAAAATGAGAAAAATAGTTAGAGAAAAACTGAAAGGAGCAGCTACAAAGGTAGCTTCTTCTCCCCTGCTTCAACAGCAGGGGAGAAGAAAAACAACCAATAAGGACTGTATAACATAGTCTGGGTAAAACAAATAAGCATGGGTGTAGCTTGCTTATTGCGGCGGTTACTACCCCTACTACCCCTAACTAATCAAGCTAGATATTTCAATGGTGGGGGTGGAAGGGAAATAGAACCAAGAGCTAAGAGAAACAGATAAGTATGAGAGAAAAAAACGTGTGAAGCTTGCTGGGCAGACTGGATGGGCCGTTTGGTCTTCTTCTGCCGTCATTTCTATGTTTCTATGTTTCTATGTATGCAAGAGGCGAGGACATTGTTAAAAAATACCATCCTAGAAGCACAGTCCAGATGTATTCCACACATTTAAGAAAGGTGGAAGGCAGGCAAAATGATTACTGGCATGGTTTAAAGGTGAGGTGAAAGAGGCTATTTTAGTCAAAAGATCTTCATTCAAAAAAGGAAGAAGGATCCAAAAGAAGAAAATAGGAGAAAGCATAAGCGTTGGTAAGTTAAATGTAAGACATTGATAAGACAAAAGAAGTTGGCCATAGAGCAAAAACTCACAGTAAAAACTTTTTAAAATATATCCGAAGCAGAAAGTCTGCGAGGGAGTCAGTTGGACCGTTAGATGATCGAGGGGTTAAAGGGGAACTTAGAGAAGATAAGGCCATCACGGAAAGATTAAATTATTTCTTTGCTTCGGTGTTTACTTAAGATGATGTTGGGGAGATACCCATTCCAGAGAAGGTTTTCATGGGTAATGATTCTGATGGACTGAGCCAAATCACGGTGAACCTAGAAATGTGGCAGGCCTGATTGACAAACTGAAGAGTGGTAAATCATCTGGACCGGATGGTATACACCCCAGAGTTCTGAAGGAACTAAAAAATGAAATTTCAGATCTATTAGTAAAAATTTGTAACCTATCATTAAAATCATCCATTGTACCTGAAGACTGGAGGGTGGCTAATGTAACCCCAATATTTAAAAAGGGCTCCAGGGGTGATCCGGGAAACTACAGACCAGTTAGCCTGACTTCAGTGCCAGGAAAAATAGTGGAAAGCGTTCTATTTTCTTTCTTTCTTTATTTTTGTATACCGATATTCGCGGTAGCTTCACACCGGTTTAAAGATCAAAATCACAGATCATATAGAAAGACATGGTTTAATGGAACAAAGTCAACATGACTTTACCTATGGCAAGTCTTGCCTCACAAATCTGCTTCACTTTTTTGAAGGGGTTAATATGCATGTATTTATTTATTTTATTTATTTCGTGATTTTTTATATACACCGCGGCACGTTAATAACATCACCTCGGTTTACAATAAATAAATCAGCAACAAGCTTTACAGTCAATATGAAATAAGGTGTACATAATAAATCAATTAAGAACAAATTCAGAACAAATTAAGAACAAATAACAATTAAACTAATGATAATCATATTCCATAGTTAATGGCAAGTCTAATAATAACTGGGAGGTAAGAGCCCGATCAAGTAACATTTAGCAGTGAGAGGATAAATAAAATTGGCGAGTGGCATTGGATCAGAGAAACAGGAACAAGTAATTGACATTTCAGAAAAAGAAATGATCATTGAGTGTAAGCTTGTTCGAACAGCCAGGTTTTGAGGTTCTGCTTGAATTTCTTATGGCAGGGTTCTAGACGCAGGTCTGTGGGCATTTTGTTCCAGATATTGGTTCCCGCAATAGTGAATGAGTGGTCTCTTGTAGCAACGTGTTTGATGTGTTTAAGTAAAGAAGACGCGAGTTTGGCTTGGTGCATTTTTCTTATTGGTCTCTTTGATGTGCGGAAGATAAAATGATCGGAGAACCATTGCATATCTTGGTTATAAATCGACTTATGAATGAGGGTGAGAACTTTGAATAAAATCCTAGATGCTACAGGAAGCCAGTGAAGGAACATGAGAGCTGGTGTAATGTGTTCATGACGGTGAGTATTAGTGAGTAAGCGTGCAGCAGCGTAGCATCTGTAATGGTTGTATTGTGTTTTTAGGGAGACCTAGTGGTATGGCATTGCAGTAATCCAGTTTTGACAATATTGTAGCTTGTAACACTGTCCGGAAGTCATGTGGATGTAGAAGCGGTTTGATTCTTTTTAGAGTATGTAGCTTGAAGAATCAGTTTTTGATTGTAGCCGTGATGAATTTCTTTAATGAGAATTGATTGTTGATGATAACGCCAAGGCTGCGGACTTGCTGTAAATTGAGAGAGTCCGATGGTGAATGTAGAGTAGGGTTAGAGGAGATGTTATTGTGTGATGTGATGATGAGGAGCTCTGTCTTGGTTGTGTTTATTGCTAGGAAGTTTTCAGTAAGCAGTTTTTTTTTTATTTCCACCAGAGCTGTATCCCAGATTTTTAGAGCATTAGGTAGGGAATCATTGATGGGGATGAGGATCTGTACATCATCTGCGTATATAAAATGTGGGAGATCCAGTTTCACCAGAAGTTGACAGAGAGGAGATAGGTATATGTTGAAAAGTGTAGAAGAAAGAGAAGATCCTTGTGGAACACCTTGAGCTAGGTTTCGAAACATGGCAGTCTATTTTAACACTGTATGTCCTGTCCATCAGAAAAGATTGGAGCCAGCATAGGGCAGTGCCTGCAATGCCAATTTGTGAGAGGCGGGACAGGAGGGTATTGTGGTTGACAGTGTTGAATGCCAAAGAAATATCAAGAAGAGCCAGTAAGTAAGAATGACCAGTATCAAGGGTTTTTAGTATTGAATCTGAGAGTGACACTAGAAGGGTTTCTGTACTATGGTTCTTACGGAAGCCATATTGTGATGGGAAGAGTAATAGATTTTCGTCTAGATAGTCTGTGAGTTGCTTGTTGATGACTTTCTCCATGATTTTAGACAAGAAAGGGAGGTTCGAGACTGGACGATAGTTGGCAGGTTCTGAGGGATCGAAGTCAGATTTTTTGAGTGTAGGCTTTATAATTGCGTGCTTGAGTTGCGCTGGAAAAATACCAGACGATATAGATTTGTTGATAATGTTAGTAATGGGAGAGGCAATCCTTGTAGGAATGGAAAGTAGTGTTTTTGTTGGCATGATGTCAATCTGGTGCATGGCTGGTTTGATTTTTTTGAGAATCCCTTCAATTTCTGATGCTGTTGTTGTTTCGAAATTTGAGAGTGTGGCTGAGGTGATCATAGTGTTAGTGGTCCGTAGGGATACTGGTAGAGAGGGAGTAGTAAAGCGAGCCATGATATTAGCAACCTTGTCGTGGAAGTAGGTAGCTAGCTTCTCACATTTGTTTTCATCCTCGTTGTCTGGGTTGATGTTTATAGGTGGGGTAATTATACTAGATACATATTGGAAGAGGGCACGCGGGTTGAACTGGTATTTATGTATTCTTGCTGTGTAATAGATTTTCTTGGCTTCATCTGTTGTTTTACGATACTGGTGGAGTAGAGATTTGTATTTTTGTAGTTGTGCTGGATCTTGGTTTCTACGCCATTTCTTTTCTAGTTTGCGGAGATCAAGTTTCATTATTCTAAGGTCTGTGGTGTACCAGGGTTTTTTATCTTTCTTCTCAGAACAGATCTCTTTCATTAGTAGAGGGCAGAGTCGATTTGCAATGTTGCTGGTAAGTAGATGCCAGGAGGAAAGGCGGAGTTGGCATCAAAGAGGTCTAGTTTATAGAGATCCTCTGTAAGCGCATCAATGATGTCTTCAGTCTTGCATTTTTGTAGATGTAGATAAATGTCTTCAGTCTTGCATGTAGATAAATGTCTTCAGTCTTGCATGTAGATAAATGTCTTCAGTCTTGCATTTTTGTAGATGTAGATAAATGTAGATAAAGGTGAACCATTTGACAAAGTTCCTCATGAGAAGCTTCAAGGAAAAGTAAAAAGTCATGGGAGAGGTGGTGATGTCCTTTCGTGGATTACAAACTGGTTGAAAGACTGTAAACAGAGTAGGATTAAAAGGACAATTTTCTAAGTGGAGGGGGGTGGGCAGTGGAGTGCCTCAGGGATCTGTATGGGGACCCGTACTTTTCAATATTGTGAGAAATTGAGGAGGACCTTGTGAGACTGGAAAATTGGGCATCCAAATGGCAGATGAAATTTAATGTGGATAAGTGCAAGGTGATGTATATAAGTGAAAATAACCCATGCTATAGTTACAGGATGTTAGGTTCCATATTAGGAGCTACCACCCAGGAAAGAGATCTAGGCATCATAGTGGATAATACATTGAAATCGTCGGTTCAGTGTGCTCAGTGTGCTGTGGCAGTCAAAAAAGCAAACAATCTGATGAATTATTAGGACGGGAATGGCGAATAAAATGGAAAATGTCATAATATGCCTCTGTATCGCTCCATGGTGAGACTGCACCTTGAATACTTTGAACAATTCTGGTCGCCGCATCTCTGGCATGTTCTGCAGAGTCCCCTGTTTTATGCAGACATTATGCAGCACATCATATGGCTTTTTTTTTTTTTTTTTTTTTTTTTTTTTTTAGCAGTAGCTTCATCTTGCCATGTTTGTGAAGTAATCCTGAGATTGTTGAATAGCAAACATTTTCCCCACTCTCAGCCATAGACATCAATAGTTTCTTTTTTGTTTGTTTTTTTAAGACTTGTCTTAGGATGCACAGTAACCTTTCACAGCAGTTTCCTTAATCCACATTTACTGACTCTGTAGGAGAGGTGAGATCGTGGCAGTGTCTTGGTAGTGGCCAAACTGTTTCCATTTTACAATGATGGATCTGAAAGTGCACAGATGGGATATTCAAATTTTCTTAGTCTTCCCCAATCTGTACCTTTAAATAAGAACATAAGAAGTTCCCATACTAGGTCAGACTAAGGATCCATCAAGGCCAGCATCCTGTTTCCAACAGAGGCCAATCCAGGCTACAAGTACCTCCCCTGCTACTGATGCCAGTAGCAGGGTACGGGCAGCACCGCACCCATGAACACCAATAAAGGCGGCGACCTTGATAAGTACAAAATAAAAATTTGATTGGGTCGGTTAAGCAGCTGGGGAGAAGGGATTTTAAGAATAAAAAAGAAAAGAAAAATAAAAAAGTGAATATCTTCAGATACATCTTTAAAAATAATAAAAGAATAATAGACGGAGGCGAAGAAAAGGATAACTGCAAATCGGTTATCCTTACAAGAAACCTCCGTACAAAAACCACCAGACAAGGTTTCCCTTGAAACAGTTGTTGGTGAATAGAGTAACAAGGGAAAGAGGTTGGTTAGTGATCAGTGAATACTGATGCCAGTAATAGCAGTAGCTATTCTCTAAGTCAACTTGATTAATAGCAGTTAATCGACTTCTTCTCCAAGAACTTATCCAAACCTTTTTTTAAACCCAGCTACACTAACTGCACTAACCATATTATCTGGCAGCAAATTCCAGAGCTTAATTGGACACTGAGTGAAAAAGAATTTTCTCTGATTAGTTTTAAATTTGCTACTTGCTATAACTTCATGGAGTGCCTCCTAGTCCTTCTATTATCCGAAAGAGTAAATAACAGATTCACATTTACCCATTCTAGACCTCTCATGATTTTGTACACCTCTATCATAGCCCTCCTCAGTCTCTTCTCCAAGATGAACAGCCCTAACCTCTTCAGCCTTTCCTCACAGGGGAGCTGTTCTATCCCCTTTATCATTTTAGGTCGCCCTTCTCTGTATCTTCCCCACTGCAACTATATATTTTTTGAGATGCGGCAACCAGAGTTCTTTTAACAGCTCCTTCCTTTGTCATGTTTTGACCTTTGATTCAAATATATATCATACAACAGAAACAGTTTGAGTCTTCATCCATAAGTATTTAAAACAGTTCAACTACTGTGGTTGGTCAGGTTGACTCTGGATAACTTATTATCAACCTTATAAATACAATATTTTGAACCAAAGATAATATGGACTTATATAATCCAGATTTTTTGATATGTTTTCTTAATTACTTTTGGAATATTTCTATAATTGTTCTTTCACATTGAAAATGTAGGGTATGTTGTATAGATCAGTGAAACCAACTTCTGTTTTTGATTTGTATGCCTTTTAGACAGCAGAATGTGAAGACTTTTACAAGGCACTGTAGATGTTGCTGTTGTGCAGTGAACGACTCCCAGCCCTGGCTGACCTGAAGATCAGAAGTGAATCTAGATCTCCCAGATGGCATCGGGCAGTACTGCCGCAGAATTACCAGGCTTGTCCTTTCTCCCAATTTTCAAGCAATCGATAAAGTATTTATTTATAGTATTTTATACACGCTTAAACACTGAAACATTAAGTGTGGTACAATATAAAGCTTCCAAAAATGGAAGTATTATAAATCCAACATCCAAAACATAAAGGAGTAATTTTATAACAGCTCATTTGAATGGTAACTTTTAAACAGCCATGCTGGTGTATATGTATGTGCAAATGGACGCAGCCATTTTATAACATATGCACGTATATACAAATATGATATAAAATCAGCTGTATGTGTGTACATATCTGCGCAATTTTATATGGACACGTGCTTGTGTGCAAAAGCTGGCTCCACTGCGCAAGTGGGTGGATGTAATTGCATGCTAATGCATTAACAGTTTCCCCAGTCCGTTCCCAGTTCGCCCAGGTAAATGTTCCCAACTTCCTACCCCCCTAATTAACCACAACCCTTCAAACCCTGCTGACTTGCTCTGTTTTGTTTTTTTTTTTAATTTAAAAAAACAAAACTTACATGCCATCCATAGCAGATGTAAAGTTACATGGTATGGGACCCCGGCATGCATTGAGCACGTAAATACGCGCACATTTCAAGTGACCTTCCCAGAATGCCTATGTCCCGCTCATGCTCCACCTAGAACACACCCACAGCCCACACACTTTTAAAACTTTTTGATAATTGTTCGTATTCGGTGCTTCTTAAAATCTGCACAGCATGCATCAGCTCGAAACATGTGCATCTCATGGTTTTGGTGGCTTTTAAAATTCACCTTTTAAATTTTAAGTCAATTTGGTACATAAGTTACAAATATTTGATTTTCAAAGGGAAAATACTTGCATAGTTTTCCTTTCAAAATTATTCCACCAAAACTACCCAACCAGAACTACACAATTTATGTGCAAATCTTTTCTGAGAAAATGTACATATATGCTTTTGAAAATGTAAAAATCCCTCCCCAGCTTTGCCCCCAGAAACATCTCTGCTTATTCTCTGTGCAAGCTATACAGGCGTAATTTTACCCGTATATCACTTGGAAAATTTTTCTCCTTGGAAAATTTAAGGATTTGCCATTTCAACAGGTAAACCATTGTTTTATCTACAGAACTCTCTTTAAAAATGATCCTCAAAACACCAACAAATCAACATTATTACAATGCATAACAAGCATACCATATAACACAAACCATCATGCTACAAAACGTATTTTCAGACTGACACAGTAAAGAATACCTAATGGGGAACTCGTGCCCATCGATCTCTGTCTGTAACCTTTAAAAAGATTTGCACAAATTCCTGGAGGAAAAGTTCATAAACCATTTTTAAGATGGAGTTGCAGAAATCCACAGATGAGCATGTCATGGACGCATATGATCTTTTATAAGACAATCCCCTAAAGCAGAGGTTTACTTTGAAACACAGCTCGTGTCGGGACTGATGGGATTACAATTTAAGAAAAAAAAACCCAACAATATAAAGATAAGTGGATTTCTAATTTTAGCTGCATAACAAAACATTTTCAATTTACTGGACCGATGATTATTAAAAAAAAGCAATGAAGGTCTGAGACCAGTAGTGCTTTGTATAATGGTTCTTTTATTCATTTCATTTAATCAAGTGTGTTTTCTTCGGTACATCTTGTGCTAGTACGTAGGATTAGCCATATTGGGTCACACCAAAGGTCCATCAAGCCCAGTACCCTGTTTCCAACAGTGGCCAATCCATAAGTACCTGGCAGGAATAAGAAGTGGATTTCTGCAACTCCATCTTAAAAATGGTTTATGGACTTTTCCTCCAGGAACTTCTCCAAATCTTTTAATGTTTAAACGATTTTTATTTGTCCAAACCTTTCTAAATGCAGCTACACCGATAGCTTTAACCACATCCTCTGGCAACGAATTCCAGAGATTATGTGTTGAGTAAAAAAATATTTTCTCTTATTAGTTTTAAATGTATCACCTAATAACTTGTGTCCCTCCTAGACTTTGTACTTTTTGAAAGAGAGTTTTGCGTTTACCCTTTCTACTCCACTCATAATTTTATAGACTTCTATCATATCTCCCCTCAGCCATCTCTTCTCCAGTCTGAAGAGTTCTAACCTCTTTAGCCTTTCCTCTTAGGGGAATCATTCCATCCCCATTATTTTGGTTGCCCTTCTCTGTCTCTTTTCTAATTCTGCTATATCTTTTTTGAGATGTAGTGACCAGCACTGCACACAATACTTAAGATGAGGTCACACCATGGAGCAATACAGAGGCAATATGATACTCTCTGTTTCATACTCTATTCCTTTCCTAATAATTCCTAGCATTCTATTTGCTGGTTTGGCTGCTGCTGCACACTGAGCAGAAGCAACATATCAATAATGAAGCCTAGATCCTTTTCCTGAATGGTGACTTCTAAAGTTCACTGTGTAGCTATAATTAGGGTTATTCTTCCATAACAGCATCACTTTGCACTTGTCCACATTTGCCATTTGCATGCCCAGCCTCCCAGTTTTGCAAGGTCCTCTTGCAATTTCTCATAATCCTCTTCTGATTTAACAACTTTGAATAATTTAGTGTCATTGGCGAATTTCATCACCTCACTCATTGTTCCCGTTTCCAGGTTGTTTATAAATATATTAAAGAGCACTAGTCCCAGAAGAAATCCCTGGGGCACTCCAATATTCACCTTTCTCCACTGGGAAAATTTACCATTTAGCCCTACTCTCTTTTCTATCTTTTAACCAATTTCCAATCCACAATAGGACAACAGCTGGGTCAACTGGTTCCACTGGAACTTGAATACCCACTGAAGCTGACATGTGTAGGTATGCATATGGAGTTATATAGACTGTGGTTGTCTTATGTCCGAGCAATAACAGGATGGAATGAGCTGAAAACCATGTCCTGCTCATGAGATTTCTTGTAATTTCTCTCAGTATGTCTGTTTTCTGATCCGGGAGGAAAGTCTTTCCCATCTGTGTATCAGGTAGGGCTCCAATAGACTGGGATGGTTCTAAGGTATACTTTAGAATGTTTATCATAAAATCCATTAACTAGCAGGTGAATTGTTGTTTGGAGACACTGTTTGGACTCTTTGGTTTGTGAAAGGCTCTTCTCCCGGTCTGGTTTGTGAAAACCAAAGATTCCTACCCTTCGAAGGTGAGCAACTATTATTGCTAGATATTTTTTGAAAACTCTCAGTGCTGCTGAAAGGAAGCACCTGATATTGATAGTGAATTCCATGCACTATGAAACGGAGGAATGTTTTGTGGAGAGGGTCAATCATTATGAATGTACACATATCCTTGAAATCCAGGGAGCAAAACCAGTCTTTCACTTGTAGGAGGGGAAGAATGGTGTTCAGTGAATTCATCTTGAATTTTTTTCAACAAAGGAATGTGTTCAAGTTTCTCAGTTCTAAGACTGGTCTCAAACTTCCTGACTTTTCTGGAATTAAGAAATATCTGGAGTAGAAGCCCTTTGTTGGTTTCCAGCTCTAAGACATGCTTCACTGCATTTTCTGATAGTAGAGATTATTTCCTGCTGTACAAAATCATTGTGTTGTTGGTCATTATAACATAGTAAATGTCAGCAACAAAAAAAAAAGTCCCAAGTGGTCCATCCAGTCTGCCCAGCAATAAGGAGATTTCAATTGTGAAAAAGAATAACTCATCTACAGTGAAATATCTATATGTACCATGTTTTCAAGTTCTGCATCCATGCCTATAAAAATTCATTCTGATCAAGGAACAAAACTAAAAATTACACCAAAACACACCAGTCAACAAGTAGGGATAGGACTATCTGATGGATATCCTTGAATTATTTTTAGAACCCATCTGTTCTTTATAATCAAAGGCCAAGACTTTTTGAAAAACTCTAGCATCTCTCTCTCACTGGGATAGATGGCAGAGTCCTCCCTCAAAGGCTAGTTATGCCATCCTTGCTTAAGACAACAAGGGTACTTTGGGCTGTAGTTGGATATTTCTGGTAGCTCCTTCTCTGATAGATGTGCCTCTTGTACAGGAATGGCTGCTTTCTCAAGAAGGTGGACTGTTCTGATATGGCAGATTAGAGCCTGGAGGGGTCCTTTATAAAGATCAACAGTCTGACTATCACCAAAAACGTTTTCCCCTGTAGGGGGAATATTTAGTAGTCTGTTGTGCACATCCTCACAAAAACCACTCACGCAGACCCAGGCTAATCTTTATGTCCCAATGGCCACTGATTATGTCAATGCTGAGATGCTGAAAGCTTCATATGCCAACATGATTAAAACGTTTTCTACATTCTTCTCCATTGGACAGGATATTAATGTACTGCAGCAGTGAGGTACTTCCCTGACAAGGGTGGTGAAGGATCAGAGGGACATCCTTTGGACTTTTCCTTGTCTGACCAAGCAGATGAAGTTCCCCATGAATGCTCAGATAATTGAAAGCATTACAGTGAGGAACAATTTGGATTCACACTGCTAGAGTAATGTCTTTGAATTGATCTGATTAGATCTATCATCTCCAAAGGATCTTCACACAGTGGAGTAACTCCTGGCTGGAGTGCAGAGCGAACTGGGAAACTCTCTCATTAAGGTGCCTCTTAACTGTCCAGAAAGGGAATGATCTTGGAGAATCTCCAATACTAGTCTCACTGTTCCTTTATAGATGACAACCTTTGCATGTCATCAAAATTTTCTTATAAAATCCTCTAGAACAGTGGTGCCTCCACACCTGAGAAGGGTCCAGACAAGAAGTTATCTACTTCTGAGATGAGCACCTGAGAAGATACTATCAGTGACTTTACTGCCAAGAAGTCTACTGCAGAGTACTGTTTCTTCTTCCCTGATTGTGCAAACTGTTTCTGTGTCAAGAATATTTTCTTCTGTGCAAAGCATGCCTTCGATTTGAGCGCATTAACTTCAGCTTAGAGAATGCCCTCTCATAAGTTGATCTCTGCTGCTTCTTTTTTAAGGAGCAAATATCTTTTGAAGGATGCTTTCTTCAATGTGCCTCCTTTTCAGTGTCCTCAAAAGAGAGGATGCTAGATCTCGAAACACCACAGGTCTCAGCAATATCTAAGTTTCTGTCTAGTGGCTCATTCTATACTTGTAACCACATCCTGAATCTTGTTAGTCCTTTGTTATGCAGTCAATTATAGAATACATCATTGTCTCAATTTTTCCCCATCCACAGAGCTTAAGAATATAGCAAAGTCAGGTCTTAATATGAAAGCCAAATATGAACACTCAGGAATAGAAAATTCTCATATGAACAAACTACAGATTAAATTTGCATCATAACTAAGTTATAATCCTAACTGTCAAGAACTTTTGGGCTCCTAATTTACTCTAGCAAATGTGTTCATTATATAAGATTTTGTCTACCTAGTATAAGCATATCATCAACATGTCTGGACAATATCTAGCCCTTTATTTTTGCAGGAATCTATCTATAGATCTATATATCTCTATATCTATATCTATAGATATAGATAGATAGATATAGAAACATAGAAACGACGGCAGAAGAAGACCGAACAGCCCATCCAGTCTGCCCAGCAAGCTACGCACTTTATCCTTTATTTTATTTTTTTTTTATCTTTTTCTCTCATCCACCTGTTACTATTGGCTTCCAGTACCCTCCAGCCCTAATTCCCCTCCACCCCACCACCAATGTAGAGAGAAGCGCCGGATCTGCATCCAAGTGAACATCCAGCTCAATTAGGGGTAGCAACCGCTGTAACAAGCAGGCCACACCCCTGCCCCATACTCTTACCCACCCCTGGTTTTTTTTTTTTTGGAGATGGCAGCCCTCCATCCTTCCACTCCGTGAAGGTGGAACACCAACCACTGGCATCCCGCTCCGTGAATGCCTCTGTGGCTACTGCCGCGCCGTGCAGTGTTTTGCTGCCTCCTCTTTATTCACGTCCTCTAGACTTGATGGACCCACAGTGTTTATCCCACGCCCCTTTGAAGTCCTTCACAGTTTTAGACTTCACCACTTCCTCCGGAAGGGCATTCCAGGCATCCACCACCCTTTCCATGAAGAAATACTTCCTGACATTGGTTCTTAGTCTTCCTCCCTGGAGCCTCAGCGCGTGACCTCTGGTTCTGCTGATTTTTTTCTGATGGAAAAGGTTTGTCGTAGTCTTTGGATCATTAAAGTTTTTCAAGTATCTGAAAGTCTGAATCTTAGATAGATAGATAGATATTGCGCTTAGAAGGAAGTAGCGTGTCTGCAGCAGAGGACTGGAGGGCTCATCTGCATACTTCTTCCAGTAGACCCAAGCAGAGGACTCTGAACTGTCTAGGCTTCAACCTTTACGGCCTCTAACTGTTTCAAGCTGCAGAAAACTGGAAAGCTCATTTGCATACTTTTTCCAACAGCTCCATGAGAGGACATGGAGAGCCATCTAAGTTCCAGCTTTCACAGCTCTCACATACTTTCTAGCACCAGAGGACCTGAAGGCTTATTTGCATACTCCTCCTAGCCATCTTAGCAGAGGCCTACAGATACTGCAAGCTATCTAGGCTTCAGTTCCTACAGGCCCCACACTATTTCCAAATGCAGAAAACTAGAAGGCGCATTTGCATACTTCTCCTAGTAACCCCAGCAAAGGATTCCAGAGGATACTGCATGCCATCTAGGTTTCAAGCTTTCACAGCCCCGACACACTTTCTAGCACCAAAGAACCTGAATGATCATTTGCATACTTCTCCCAGCAGCCCAAGCAGAGAACTCTGAAGGACAGTGCAAGCTATCTAGCTTCAACTTCCACAGACCCCACACTGTTTCCTGCTGCAGGGAACTGGAAGCTCATTTGCATACTTCTGCCAGCAGCTCCAGCAGACGACACTGCGACCCATCGAATTTGAGCTTTTACAACCTACACACTCTTTCTAGAAATAGAGAACCAGAAGTCTCATCTCATATTTCTTCAAGCAGTCCCACCAGAGAAGCCTAGAGGTCACCATGAACTATCTAGACTTTACAATCCACAGCCCAGCTTCCATATCCCCCTATTTCCAGCAGCAGATCGGAAGGCATGTGCTACAACACTACTTCCTACAAATTTTCAACAGATTTATTTGATACAATAACCGGGAGTTAGTTCAAAATAAGGGTCAATAAGGTGTGTAATCAGGTTGTTATAAATAGATTAACTATTTTCTCTGGAAGATCACTAATAGAAAAATATAAAATAAGTCAAAAAATTAAAAGTACTTTAGATAAATTTGATCGTCCCTACTACCTCAGAAATTTTAAATTGCTAACAATTGAACAAAATTAATATGCAGACAGTATTTCATCAGTGAGTCGGGGGCTATCTAGTCTTTTGCATTGAGCATCACATGTATGATTACCTACCAGCTGGTGAGAGATTGCATGTGTATACTTGGTGCAAACAGCTCCTAGCCTTCAAAGAAAAAGTCTAATATCTGGAGAGTAGAGTGGCTGTGGCTTGGGCTGAAGGTGGGGGCAGGCTATGCTGTGGCTGGGGGGAAGACTTGGCCTAGTGGGGCTGGCTCTGCTGGGGAAGGGAGAGCGCGTGCTGAGCTGATGTTGCTGGGATTGCAATGATGGAGGCAGGCTTTGCTGAGGCTGGAGAGGGAAGGGCAATAAATAGGAGTCTTCAGAGAATTTCCAAGGGTGGTTACGCTGCAGCTGGGGCTAGGGGATAGCCTAGGCTGGGGCTGAGAGGGGGAGGCAGACAGATTGTGCTGTTCCTGGGGGGCAGCCTGTGATGGGGCTGAGTAGGCTGTACCAGGGCTTGAAGTAGAAGAGTAGGCTATACTGGAGCAGGGACTCTGGGGAATTTCCATAGGTGTCAGCTAGTGATAATATATTTAAAAATACACATATATAAGGATACTAGGGAGAGAAAGTTTACATATATGAAGCTCTATTAAAGTTTCCTGTACAGTTAGGACAAATGATGATGGCTATGGAATCATATTACTGGGAACCAAGTACTACCAATTTCAACAATTCAAACAAGTGTCAGTATTGTGGATTGTATTTACACAATATGGAATTTTTAATCATTTGGCTAGTTACATGTCCCTACTGTACCACCATTTTTTATTGCATCTTTCAAATGAAAAATGTTAGAACAAACATGAAAAATGAAGCTCTTACGGTGAGGAATCCAGAATGATGCTGTTGGCCTGGGTAGATGAGGGAGACCTGTGGTTAGCAAAAACTTCACTTGGTGATGTGTGGATGAGACGGTCCACTAAATGTCCCACCGAAGACGGCCTTAGACGAGTTCCTTCTTGAGTGAAGGAAGAATTCCGACTAAGTTGCAAAGAAAGAATTAAAATAAAGAAAAATAATTTACTCTCCAAAAATGAATACTTACTATATCTTTACCTATTTTTACAAAGATTAAAAAAAGCAAAGTTGCTTACCAATAGCAGGTCTTCTCTAAGACAGCAGAACAAATCAGCCACGCAAGAGGATGACATCATTTGACAGCACGAGATAGAAAAGCGCTCTCAGAACTCAGAAAAGCCAAGAATATTTTTCTGTGCAGGTTTTCCCTTGCAGCAGCTGCCACACAAGTCTCCTCACTCTTTACAGCAAGCTAACTTTTAGATCTACAGGGGAGGGGGTGGGATGATTTGTCCTGCTCTCTATGAAGAATACCTGTTACAGGTAAGTAACTTTGCTTTCTCTGTGAACAAGTAGGATAGTAATTAGCCACAAAAGTGGGGACTCCTAAGCTGAGAGTTACATGTAAGTATTTATGGTTTTATATCTGTTGTCAAACATGCACTTTGATAGAGGCTGGAGGGAGAGTTGAAGGAATTAAACTTTCGAGAACTGCTGGCCAAAACCTTTTTTTTTTCTTTTTTTTTTTTTTTTTTTTTTAACTTTCTCTATTAAATTTATGAAATAAACAAGATCACACAAACATATTGGGGTAGATTTTAAAACGCCTACGCGCACCGAGCCTATTTTAAAAAGGCCCGGTGACGCACGTAAAGCCCAAAGATGCACGTATGTCCCGGGGCTTTGAAAAAGGGGCAGGGTGGGGGAAGGTGGGGGGGAGCTAGAGGTCCCCAGCACAGCAGCCATTTGCCACTGTGCCGGGGATCACATGCCAGCAGAGTGCCGGCACGTGCAACCTGCGCCTACCCTAAGGCAGGCACAAACAGTAAGAAAAAAGAATGGGGAGGAGGGGTTAGAATAGGGCTGGGGCAGGAAGGTTAGGGGAAGGGGTAGGAAGGATAGAGTAGAGGGAAGGGAAATTCCCTCACAGGCCGCTCCTAAACTGGAGCGGCCTGGGAGGCAACGGGTGAAGGCCGCGGGCGGTGTGCACAAGATGCACTAGTGTGCAACCTCTTGCGCGCGCCGACCCCCGATTTTATAACATGCACGTACCCGCGTGTGCATGTTACAAAATCGGGCGTCCATGTGTGCGTGCCAGGTAGCGCGTGCACATGGACGTCCGCGCACAAGTTCTTAAAATCTACCCCATTACATACAAGATGTTTAAGACAAAAAAATGAATCAAATTACCAACTGCATTAAAAAAAAAAAATCCCAAAAGCCCCCAGAAACCTCAAATCAAATATCCACAATAAAAGGAGAGACAGCCGAAAAGTTCTAATTCAGATTTCTATACAAAAAAATAGAAAAATTCACACCCAGAAATACAGGTTATAAGCTGTTTGCAAAAACCCAATCGTGAAAGGAAAATAAATAGTAAAAAGTAAAGGACACAATTTTAAAAGGTAATACATTTCTTCAGAAGAAAAAGAACTAAGCTCCACAGGCATATCAGGAACATGAGACTATACTTTAGGTGTAGCAAGAAAAATCAGACAATTGCTTAGGATCCCAAAATACATATTGTAAATCTTTGTATAAAACACAACATTTAACAGAATATTTAAGTGCTAAAGTTGTTCCATTTTGTTGTACTGATCCCACATCTTCAAAAATGTTTTACTCTTAAATTAAGTCATACAAAAAACATCTGTATACATTCTTATCTTAGTGCCCATAAATTGCTTATCCATAACCCAGAAGTAAAGATGCATTATCACATTTGTATCTGGCTCTAAAATAAAAGATACTAGAGGAGTTCCTTTTGTTTCTGCAACAACAGTCAATGTCTCTAGCTCTTGGGTAACAAAGTATTTGTAAAGCAGAATATATTTTTGAAACATAAAATGCCTTATTAATAATGGGTGGCAAATACAGGAGAAATTTAAACACAAAGTGTTAAATAATTTTTAAATAACTAGCCCAGATACATTAGTATAACATGGAAAGCTGATAAGTCTAATATTCTTTTGATACGTCAAATTCTAGAGAGTCCCAGTCCTTCCAGAAGTTTTACTATCTTTAAGCACTGTAGCTTTAAAAACATCAAATTATCCCCACTTTCTGAGAGAAAATAGCATTGGACTCCACAAGAGAATGAATACCTTGTGTTGAGGTAAGATTACCCTTGAGATCCATTACATATTCCAAGAGGCTCCTCCACTCCTGGTCCAACCAGATAATGACCCATTTCTGATGAAGGCGCACCCACCAAGAAAGAACCAGCAGCAGAAGCTGCCTCTTCAGCTGTTTCCAATGTAATTTCTGAGTGGACCGTACAAAGAATTTAGTGGAAAGAAGCATCCGAGCTGGGGTTCTGCAAGAGTCTTCCAGCCCTGACTTCCTTGCTATCCTATGGGAGTTGATGCATCATTATGCTCCCACTCACCACCTGCAGCAGCAACTTCACTAGTGCTGGTTCCAATATTCCCAGATTATTCCGTTCAATCAAAGGGGCAAACAAAGCTGTCAATGGGACCAGTAACCACAGCATCCTCAAAAGGGAAGCCATGGGAAGTACTAGTTATTTGTACAACAAACAGCACAAAAACTTGCCTCTCCTACAGAACAATCAATCTGCTATTACTATTCAGGTGCCATCTTGCCTCTCTCCTCCAAAACTATCTTGATGTGAAGTATTTTCTAGATAGTAATGAGTAGTGAAGGTGTGGATTGGAGACCAAGTGGTAGATCTGCAGCTTTCTTCTATGAAAGCAGAGGGAAGATGGGCTAAAGACGTTGTTCTGACCAATTTCAACATAAAGAAATGCAATGAGAAATCCTTGTGAAAAGAGGTTTCTTTGTAATTGAAAACCTTTGTTTGACTGGGTTGAGAGAGCTGAATAGTTGAGGATTTTCTGTACATTTGGGTAAGCAGAGTACAAAACTAGCACTTGTAGCTCACTTTGTGCAGAAGTTACCACAGTCAAAAAAAATCTTCCAAGACAGACATTTTAGGTCTGATGTAATAATAGGCTCAAAGGGCAATTTCATGAGCTGAGCGAGAACTATATTTAGGTCTCAATGAATAGGAGGATCTCTAACTGCAGAAAGCAGAGTTGCTTACCCTTAACAGGTGTTTACCTAGGACAGCAGGATGTTAGTCCTCACATAGAATACTCACATAGAATACTCCACCCAACTCAATACGGATTCCGCAAATCGCTAAGCACCGAACCCCTTCTCATTTCTCTCACAGACCACCTCATCATGGGATTGGACAAAGGACACTCATTCTTGCTAGTGCTCCTCGACATCTCTGCAGCCTTCGACATGGTGAACCACTCCATCCTCCTAAAGCGTCTATCCGACATTGGGATAACTGGAATGGCCTTTAGATGGTTGGACTCCTTTCTCAGTAGCAGAGGATATAAAGTCAAAATCAACAACAGAGTCCCCATGTATCAATTCTTCTCTACGAGTACCCCAGGGCTCCTCCATGTCCCCCACCCTCTTCAACATCTACCTCCTTCCCCTCTGCCAGCTGCTAACAAGCCTAAAACTAAAACACTACCTTTACGCTGATGACATACAAATCTTGATCCCTATAACTGAATCCCTAACGAAAACTCTTAAGTTCTGGGACAACTGCCTTCAAGCCATCAACCTCCTCTTCACCAGCCTAAACCTGGTATTCAACTCAGCCAAAACGGAGCTCCTCCTCATATCCCCTGAATTCAGCGATACCCCTCAGCTGACCCACCCTAACACTTTAATCACACAAGCAAGAGATCTTGGAGTAATAATTGACAACCATCTGAATTTGAAGAAGTTCATTAACCACACAACCAAGACTTAAACCTCTTCTGCACTTTCACGACTTCAGATCTGTCCTCCAGGCCATTATGTTCTCCAAGATAGACTATTGCAATTCCATTCTACTAGGTCTACCCGCCTCCTCCACTAAACCTCTTCAGATGCTCCAAAACACGGCCGCTAGAATCCTAACAAACACCAACAGAAGAGATCACGTTACACCCATCCTCAGAGATCTGCATTGGTTACCAATAAGCTTTAGAATCCTTCACAAATCCCTTACTGTTATTCATAAAACCATTCACCACCAGATCCCTATTGACCTGCAAGTCCCTCTCAGACTCCACACCTCTTCAAGACCTATCAGGGAACCTTACAAAGGATCCCTGCACGCCCCTTCTACCAAATCCACCCACCTGTCAACCACTAGAGAACGGGCCTTCTCAACAGCGGGACCAGCCATCTGGAATGCTATCCCCCCCCCCCCCCCGATCTCAGACAGGAAACCTGCTTGTTGACTTTCAGAAAAAAAACGTAAGACTTGGCTGTTTCAACAAGCCTTCCCCTGATCCAGGCCTACATCAGCTATGCCACAGACCACTCACCAATGCCTTATATTCAATGCACACCATCTCAGACATTATAATTGATTTGTTATAGCCACTGAGTTACCTTTCTTCCTCTAGCTTCTTCATCTTCCTAGTTCCATTACCCTTGTTTTATTGTAACATTTTTACCTCTTATTCTATGTTAAAGTTAATGTTTCTACCCCCTGTTCCTTGTAAACCGATATATGATCTGTATCATGAATGTCGGTATATAAAAGTACTAAATAAATAAATAAAATAAATAAATATGGGTATCATCATCAGATGGAGCCTGACATGGAACTTTGATCTCAAAGAATTAAGAGCTTTCAGCATGCCCTACTGAGCATATGTAGCTGTAGTCATCACCTTGCCCCCTAGTCCTTCAATCCATGATATAGTCAATACATATAAAAACCAACTCCCAGGGGAGGCAGGAGGGTTTTGAGGACTACCATCCTGCTTGTCCTAGGAGAAATCCTGCTGTCCTAGGAGAACATCTCTTATAGGTAAGCAACTCTGCTTTCTCCTAGGACAAGCAGGATGGTAGTCCTCAGATATAGGAGAATCCCTAGCTCTAGGCTGTCTGAGCAAGACAAAGCAGGAAACTGCAGACTGCTGGAGCATTACCTCCCCCCTCCTTTGCCTGAGAGGCAGCTGACCCACCAGGGGTGCAGACTGGAGAAGAGTTGCGTTCTACAAAGAAAGCCATAGAAAAAAACTGAGACACAAACCCTCATGTGTAGCAGGGATGCCTGAGGCAGAGGAGTGATGAGAGTGCAAGCAGAAGCAAACTCCATATCTTGGAAACCAGTACAAACAGGGTTCCTGAAAAGTAAACCCTGACAAAAACAGTGGATCTTAGATCCTCCTGGATGCTGGAAGGACCCAGAGATGTAAACGAGAGAGACTCTTGGACGAAAACTGCACAGTTTCCTTCAGTGTGAGAAAACAACTGAAGGAGGGGAGAGATCCAAGATGGCTGACAGGTCCAGACGTGGGTAACCAGGGATCTGAGGAGTAACGTACATTTTGTGTAAAATGCCCCATACCGGCAGAAAAAGAAGAGCGAAAGAGAGAAAGTCAGGGTGAACATACTGAGGGTCGGATCCAAGAACCTATGGACTCCCATGTAATACGGGAGCAGAAACCGGAGGAAAGCTCGCAGCGGGGAGAGCGGGTGGAAGAAGAAACCGCCTCCTCACATGAGCTCCAGACAACCTTATCCCCGGTATCGCAGATGCCCCCAGGAAATCCTGCAGCTCTGCGAGGAGCTAACGGGAAGGATCTCAACCACGAAAGTGAGAGTGAAACCGCCGGAGAATCGTGGCTGCACGATGAAGGCAGTAGGGAGGAACAGTAGAAGCCACACCTCGTGGAAGAGACCGGCCTGGGAGACGCTGTAGGCTGTACGACAGTCTCCAACAGAAAGGAAAGTACTTTTAACATTACCTAAAAAGAAAGAATTAATAAAACCAGATGCTTTCTCTCTAGAGAAGATATGGGAAGCAATACAAACAGTTAACAATAATCTTTTCAACCAGATAAATCCTCTGGCTTCTGTGTTAAATACTACCACGGTGAGAATGGGAAAACTAGAGGAAGATATGAATAAGCAAATGGAAAAATATGAAAAGGTTGAGAATGAAGTGAAAGAAATGAGAAATCTTCAATATAACATCATAAAAGAAAACTCCATATTAATGAATCGCTTAGAAAACATGAAGAATCAAATAAAAGGGAGAAACTTACGTTTAATAAATTTTCCCAGAGACCCTATGGTGACCCCACGAGATATGTGGAGGCAATATTTGGTTCAGATATTAAAGATTTCAGAGGAATTGATACCGCCTACATCTAAGTTGTATTATATACCAGCTTTCAAAAAAGTTGAGAAGGAAGGAGAAAAAGATTTTCAACTTCTAACTCCTGAGATATTAAATACAACTGAAACTCCAGCCTTGGAAGTAACAAAGTTGTTAGAAACAACTCAGAGAGAGCATGTGAAACCTGCCACTCTTATTGTGACTTTTTGCTTGAATCAGATTGTGACTGGACTTTGAGATTATACTTTCGTAATAGGACAGAGTCCTTTCTTGGTTTAAATGTTGGAATATTTCCAGATCTGGCGAGAAGCACCCAGTTAAGAAGAAAATTATTTCTGAAATTAAGACCTCAAGTACAAAAAATGGGAGCTATGTACATTCTCAAATATCCGTGTAAATGTTACATAAAATATAAAAATGTTTCCTATATATTTTTCCAACCTGAGCAATTGGAGAATTTCCTAAAAAAGTATTCATTAGATATAATAACTTCCTCTCCTGTTTTGGAAGGCTAGTAGTACCTTTAGTCTACAGCTGGATCCGTAATACTAGAAATCTCCTGTATAGGACCCATCAATTTCGTTGATTGTAAATTTTATATTCCTGAGGTAGAGTAATGGATCTCTCCCTGCTGACGAGGACTTTAAAGCAGATGTTTAGGGAAAAGATATTATGTTAAGTTGTAAAATGTTGGTTTGTTGGAACTGCTTTCTATACAAGATTGTTTTCTTGATGTATTTTGGAAAATTGAAAAAGAAAATTAAAAAAAAAGAAAAAAAAAGAAAACTGAAAAACAAACTGGGGTCCAAGAGCCATCCAGAAAGAAACTATCATCCACTGACATCCAAAGGATCAAATGTATCTGAAGAGAGTGCCCTGATTTGGCTGGAAGGCTGAATGTGTAGAAGAAACCCAAGCAAACCACGGCAGGGCCTGGAACAGACACTGCATGCCAAAGCATCAGACCTAGCTGACCGTGCAGGACAGCATCAAAGGTTTCAGGGGATGAAAGACAATCCCTGAAACAGACCTGTAGCCCAAAACCCCCGAGCAGGGAAACAAGATAGGCCTGAAGCTCATTCAAGAGCATCTGTCAGAATAGGCTCATCTATCTTGTCACAGGATTGCAAGGGGAGTAGGAAGGCCCTTTGGGCAAACTAGAAAATGAGTAAAAGCTAAGGCAGTATTGGCCAGATAATGGCAAAAATAAGTGGAAAAAAACATGGTGTATCCTTCCCTGTAAGTATACAGAGATATTCCATGGGTGCCTTAGCTTTACCTCTCCTCCCCCTGACAATCCAAATGGAAGGAGCGAAGAACCCAAGGAGGCAGACTGGAGGGCTGCCTGGGCAAGCCCAAGTCATCTGGTTGTCTGTCAACCCCAAGTGAACAATTCACTGCTGAAACCAGCAGGAAGTATCGCACTGAGATGGAGCCCTCAAGTCTTCTTGAAACAGCGGAAACTGAGAGCGATTGCCCAGGGGGAGAAGTCCCGAAGGCTCCACCAGAAGATGGGAAGCTGGAGAGTCCCATTTGCAAACCCCAGTAGAACATGATTTTCTTACCAGCCCAGAAACCCAAAGGGCATCAAGGCAGGCCCAGGGCAATCTCCAAGCCACTTGGCTGCAGTATAACTACCCCAGCCAAGAGTGCATATACTTCCCCCTCCTAAGGAAGTATGTGGTCCAGAAATGGACAACGTTGCATTACCCAGGACTCCTCTGTCCGCAGACAGGATGATCCTGAAAAAGGGGGAAGAATAGCTTGCACGCCACCATGAGCAGAGGCCAGTACCTCTCCAATAGGGTATTCGGCCCCCAACTCCTTCAGCCATGGACATGGCAAAAAGGTGAAAGGCGCCATCGCCTAGCTGATGGAGGTCCCACAGGCAAGAATGACAGATGATAGCGATCCTTAAGGAAGACTCCCACAGAGTCCAATAGATACCAAGGTGACTCCCAAACCAGGGAAAACCTGGAGGGCCCACCGAGGAGCAACATTGGACAAACTCCCTTGTGGTTAGAACTGTCAAGCCTTAAAGTATGCAAGGAAGAGTGCTATTCTCAACTATTCTTGGGGCTGGTGCCAGTCAGAGCAGTGCCATCCCTTGTCCAGGAACACAAATGAGGGATACCCCCTTGAAGGGGTGCACAGTGGGGCATCCAGAAGGGAACCCAAAAGGGTTGCCTTGGAACCCAGTCGAATCTCCCCTTCCAGAGGGTAGAGGGAAGCAGCAGGATCAGGGCTTCCCAATCCTGAACGACCTAGCAACTCCCCGAAGGAGAGTTAAGGCACAATCACTGATGGCTGAGGTGCTGAAGTGACCAACCCACCACAAGCAGACAGCCTCAGATAGGGGAGGTCGTCACTGCAATCCCAGGAGGGGCCCCAGCTGAAGACGGTCCAATGACCGCCGCTGCCGCTCCACGGCCCTGGACTCCAAGAAGATGTGCCAATTCAGAGATCGGAGCCCCAGATCAGAGAAAAAAAAAGTCTCAGGGCAGAGCCCCTGGGACTGCGCCACAAGAACATGGTAGAGGGTGAAAGACATATTCCTCTGCTGAGACAGGGATTAGAGTTTTGGTTGTGCTTGCTGGAGAGGTTTGAGTTGGGCTCTTTTCCTAGCATGAGGCTAGCTTTGCTGTTTTTGCTACTGTCCTATGTGAGGTGGCTGAAAAGAATAGACCTGGTATCTTCTTTGTAAATAGAAGTACTGCCTCCTGTAATGTGGATAGATTTTTCTACTAGTAGATGATTGATCTGCTACAGCTGATAGAGTAAGGAGTGTGGTGGAGCAATGATCTTTAATGAGATTGTTTTGTTAAACTTGTCTCTAAAGAGATGATGATCTATGCATTAAACATCAGCCAACTTTCGTGAACAAACTCACAAAGGCCTGATGCTAGAAGCCATGTCACCCTTATCGCTCCTACGACTACCACAGAAGTCCTGGAGGAATTATAACACGTACTGTACGCTGAATGATTTTGGTGATTTCCACATTCCTCTGTGTCTTCTAATACTGTAGCAAAATGATAAATGGCATCTGTAGGAAGCTGCTTGGTCATGTCGAAGCTTTTGCAAGGAATTATACATATATTATTCTATGTACAGTTAATGAGCAGGTATTCTGAATACTAACATAGCTGTGTGGAATTTTTTTTTTTTTTTGTCATATTATCCATCAATTTAGCGTCTTTATTGGGAAGAATCCTGAAATGAGCTTTGGTGTACTTTGTTTTCTTCAAAGTTGATTCTACCACCACCGACTCATGTAGGAGTCGTACTTTTTGATGGGCAGAACAAGATTTCACTTTGTACTTAAGGTCCAACTTCCTTGCTACAGGTAGAGTAGATAATGGTGTTTGCCATATTCTTGTTTACAGTTCCTGTAATAATCTATGCATTGAAACAAACTCCTAGTTTAGGGACTTGAATATACTTTAGCACACCAAATGTATCTGCTCTAGAATCTGTTTCCTACTGTAAAGTAAAAGAAATGGCCTTGACCGTTTTTTGGAGAAAAGCTGAATATGACATCCTCTGGCAGAGATGTATTTCTGGAAGGTTAAGGCAAGGGGTCTGATGTAAAAGCAGCACATTTCTCATCAGAACACAATAAGAGAATCATATAATGATTGCTACTCTTCCTTAGAGTTCGACAGCATTATAGGTCTTTCTTCTGTTGTCCTCCCATCCTTTGATAAATGCAAATTTTGAGATTTAAAATGAAGATCAGGGTGCATGTGTTACAATTTCAACTGCTGTGCACAGCCTCATCGTACCCTATGGTGCCTTCCCACCAGCAGAGGTCTCCTCTGAGCTCCATTCCGTGCATCACAAAATATAAATCATAGATAGTAAAATTGCTTACTTTGTAATAGGTGTTATTCCAGGACAGCAGGATGTAGTCCTCACATATGGGTGACATCATCAGATGAAGCCCTGGTACGGAAAACCTCTGTCAAAAGTTTCTAGAAACTTTTGGCTGGCACTCTGAGCCTACTGAGCATGCCCAGCATGCCATGATATTCTCAGCCACAGGGGTCTCCCTTCAGTCTCGTTTGTAGAAATATGCGTGAGCTAAAAAAATAAAATAATAAAACGTATCGGACCCAACTCCGCGGGGAGGTGGGTGGGTTCTGTGAGGACTACATCCTGCTGTCCTGGGATAACACCTATTACAAGGTAAGCAATTTTGTTTTATCCCAGGACAAGCAGGATGATAGTCCTCACATATGGGTGATTAGCAAGCTACAGGCTGAGTCATTTTTACAGTATACCAACAGCATACAACTTGTGCAACAAGCACAACAACTGGTGCACTGTTGGAAAAAATGTGGCAGCCTGAAAATCACAGCAGGATGGATGTAGAAGGAGTTGGAGTTATACTGGAAATAAGTTCTTTAAGACAGATTGTCCAAAGGCTGAACCTTGTCATCCTTCTTTGTCCAGACAATAATGAGCTGCAAAGGTGTGAAGGGAACTCCATGTTGCAGCTTTACATATGTCAAGAATAGGCACTGAACGATAGTGTGCTACTGATGTGGACATAGCCCTTTACTGAATGTGCTTTTACTCACCCCTGGAGAGGAATCTTTGCTTTTTCATAACAGAACTCAATACAGTCTGCTAGCCAGTTGGAGAGAGTCTGTTTTCCTACTGCAACTCCTGGTTTATTTTTGTCGAAAGAAACAAAGAGTTGGGTGGATTTTCTATGGACCGCCCTGCGATTCAGGTAAAAAGCAAGTGCACGTTTACAGTCCGAGGTGTGTAAGACTCTCTCTCCATGGTGAGAGTGAGGTCTTGTAAAGAAAGTAGGCAAGACTATTGACTGATTGATATGAAAGTCTGTTACCACTTTTGGTAAGAATTTGGGGTGAGTGCAAAGGACTACTCTCTCATGCAGGAACCTTGTTGTAGGGTGAGTATGTGACGAGAGCTTGCAACTAAGAAAAGCACTTTCCATGTAAGAAATTTCTCATCACAGGAGTGTAGAGGCTCGAACAGTGAGCGCATGAGCCTTGTTAGTACTACATTCAGGTCCCATTCAGTGACCGGTGGTCGAATGGGAGGCTTAAGGTGAAGTAAGCCTCTCATGAACCTACTTACTAGGGGTTGTGCTGTTATTGGCGCATCCCCTATTCCCTTGTGGTATGCCGCTATGGCGCTTAGGTGTACCCTTACAGAGGATGTCTGGAGACCAGAATCCGACAGGTGGTATCTAGTAAAGAAGAAGTGGGGCAGGAGAAAGGGTATATACCTTTTTGTGTGCACCATTTTGTAAATCTAGTCCACTTAAAGTGGTAGGATTTACGTGTGGAAGGCTTTCGTGAAGCTACTAGAACTTGAGAGACTTGTGTTGAAAGTTTAAGTGGTTGCAGAACTAAGCTTTCAACATCCAAGCTGTTAGGGCAAGAGTTGTCAGGTTGGGATGACGCAACTTGCTCTGATTCTGAGTTATAAGAGTGGGCTCTGTGCCCAGGCGGATTGGTTGTGAGATCGAGAGGTCGAGTATGGGAAACCATACTTGTCGAGGCCAGTACAGGGCTATGAGGATCATTGTCCTTCTGTCCTGTTATAGCTTCACGAGAGTTTTCGCTATGAGCGGAATTGGAGGATACGCATATAGAAGACCTGTATTCCAGGGGCGAGCAAATGCATCCCTGGGAACTGTTTGTTGACGTCCGTGGAGGGAGCAGAACTTTGTGGTTCAGTTTGGAAGCAAAGAGGTCTATAGTTGGGCGACCCCAGCGTTGAAAGATTTTGCTCGCTATGCGTGGGTCCAGCGACCATTCGTGGGGATTGAAATGTCTACTGAGATCGTCTGCTAGGATATTTTTGATGCCCGCCAGAGAAGTTGCTCGGAGATGTATGGAATGCTCTAGAGCCCAAGCCCAAATCTGTACTGCTTCCTGGCATAGCAGATAAGAGCCTGTGCCTCCTTGTTTGTTTATGTACGACATTGCTACTGTGTTGTCTGTTTGTATCAGCACAGGCTTGTGTGAAAGGCAGTCTTTGAAGGCATAAAGGGCATATCACATCACTCGAAGTTCCAAGAAGTTTATCTGATACTGCTTTTCGAGCGTAGTCCACGTCCCTTGTGTTTGAAGGTTGTTGACGTGAGCTCCCCATCCAAGGTTAGAGGCATCTGTAGTCAGGATGACTTGCAGATTTGCCTGTTGGAATGGGAGACCAGCTTGTAGTGCTGTTTGATTTGTCCACCAGTGGAGCGATAGACGTAACTGGTCGGTGATATGAATTGTGTACGACAGTGGTTGGAAAGCTTGTAGCCATTGAGTTTTCAAAGTCCATTGAGTTCTTCTCATGGCTAGCTTTGCCATAGGTGTAACATGTACTGTCGAGGCCATGTGTCCTAGAAGAACCAGAATTTGATGGGCGGATGCGAACTGGTGATGAATTATAATGTTCGCCAAGCGTGCCAGATTGTTGGCACGGTCGCTTGGAAGGGAAGCTTTCGCCACTGTGGTGTCGAGGTCTGCTCCGATGAATGTGAGGAGTTGAGATGGCTCGATGTGAGATTTTGGATAATTGATGAGAAATCCCAGGAGGTGCAATAGTGTTATTGTGGTTTCCAAGGCACAGAGAGCTCCCTGCCTAGATGGACTTCTGATCAGCCAATCGTCTAGGTATGGAAAAACATGAATACTGTTTTTTCTTAGATGTGCGGCCACTACTGCTAGGCATTTTGTGAATACTCGAGGAGCAGAGGCCAGTCCCGAATGGTAGGACTCGATACTGGTAATGATTCTTTCCCACGACGAATCGTAGGTACTTGCGATGTTGTGTGGAAATTGGTATGTGTGCATAAGCGTCTTGAAGATCCAGAGAACAGAGCCAATATCCCTTTTGAAGTAATGGAAGGATGGTTCCCAGAGATACCATCCGAAACTTTTGTGTAGAAATTTGTTGAGATTTCGGAGGTCTAAGATAGGGCGAAGGCCGCCTGCTTTCTTTGGAATTAGGAAATATCGGGAATAGAACCCCGTGCCTTGTTGAGACCTGGTCACTGGTTCGAAGGCCCTGGCAGTCAGCAAAGTAGAGAGTTCTACTTGGAGTTGAGGTGTGATGACTATGTTTATCCAAAGTGGAATGGGAGGAAAATGCGGGGGTATTGCTTTGAATTTTAGGTGATATCCCCGATTTAGTATGGCTAATACCCATTGGTCTTTTGTGATGAGACTCCATTGATGTTGGAAATAATGAAGTCGACCTCCTACTGGTAGGGAGGGCATAGGGTTGAGAAAGAGGCTTCTGTTCTCTTGATTCGGTTCAACAACCCGCTGCTGGTCCAGTTTGGGGTGGTGGCTGGGTTTTTTTGTTGTTTTGGCTGACACGGACGTCCTCTTTGTGATGGATGGTACTGACGTGCTGAAGAGGCAGGTGGGTAATACCTTCTATTTCTATAGAAGGGTCGCCTCGTGTCCCTGCGAGTTGGCCGTCTTAGGGAGGATGGCTGATCTGCTGGCAATTAGGAGAGCTGCCAGAGTGTCTCATGATGGTCTTTCAACTGAGATACTGTAGCTTGGATCTGTTCTCCAAAAAGATTGTCTCCAACACAAGGGAGATATGCTAGCCTTTCCTGGACTTCCTGTCTGAGGTCAGAGGCCTTGAGCCAGGCCCATCTTCTCGCATTTATTGCAGAGGCTGATTGACGAGTTGATGTTTTGAACAAGTCATAAGCTGCTCTCACCTTGTGTTTGCCAGATTCCAATCCTTTTTCAACTAATGTAGCCAAAGGTAGTTGATGTTGCTGTGGAAGGTTATCTACAATACCCTGTACTTGTTTCCACAAGTTTCTTTGGTATTGTGTCATATAGAGCTGGTATGCTGCAATGCGTGCTACCAGCATGGAACCTTGATAGACTTTCTTCTCTAAGGTATCTAAGAAGCGTTGCTCCTTCCCCTAGTGAAACAGATGAGTGAGGTTTTTGTTTTCAGGCTTTTTTCTGAGCCGATTCTACAACTACCGAATGGTGAAGTAGTTGGGGTTTCTGATACCCTGGAGCATGTTGCACTAAGTAAGTGGCATCTGTTCTCCAATTTACTGCTGGGACTGAGCAGGGATATTCCCACATTCATTGTTGCAGTTCCAAAAGGACTTCATGGATTGGGATTGCCATTATTTCCTTCGGTGCGTCCACGAATTGAAGGACTTCTAGGGCCTTATGTCTGGTATCCTCCTCCGTGATCAATTCAAAAGGAATTGTCTCTGCCATTTCTTTAATAAAACTTGTAAATGACAAATCTTCAGGAGGGGATTTTTTTCTCTCCTCTGGTGGAGAGGGCTCTGATTGCAGTTCCTCTGACTCCGTGTCCATATCAACATCCTTCCAAGGAGTATATTGAGGATGATAATGGGAGTCAGGGTCCTCTGGTTGTATATGATGCTTTGATTTAAACACAGCCTTTGCTGGTATGTGTTTTGGCATCGTTGGTAATGAGGGCATCGATGGCATCGGTGGAAATCGATTCTGGGTATCACTCGATGGACTAGGATGTATTGGCATCGATGGATCCTTGAATGGCATCGAGGGTTTCTTCGGAACTCGATGCCGGTGAAGGCCCGATGGTCCTGGGATGGAATCGGGAGTCCCTATCATCCTCATCCAATGATCAGGGAATCGGAATGGCTGGAGCCACCGGTGGGTGCATCAGCATCGATGGCAACGATGGTTGTATCGATAGAATCAGTGCCGTCGGTGTCGGAGGAAAAGCTCCTATCAAGGCATAGAGTCTATTCAGCAAAGGCTGAAAAATTGGCTGGTCTGTAGATTCCGTAAAGCCTCGAAGACGGCTTATTGGACTATATTAGTCACTTCTTCTTCCCTGGAAACTGGGACAGTGTCCACTGTCACTGGGGAAGGTACTTCTGGTGCTATTGGCACTTCCACGATGATTTGTGGTGGCACATCCTCTGACACCGAGCCCGGTGGAGAGCACTGCGGTTCCTCATGTACAGCCAGTGGAGTTGGCTCTAGTACACAGACCTTCTTTGGCATTGGTTCGATGGACTTCGATGCTGACGTCGATGCCTTATTATCCGATGGGTCGATGGATCGGTGGCAATACCGCTTCTTTTCTCGATGACCTTTCGATGCTGAAGAAGATGCTATCAAGGATATCGACGGTGCCGATGATGGAAGGTCATCGGTTCTTTTTTCACCTCGATGTTTAGTAACAGAGGGAGGTGTTACCCTTGAGGATGACATCGACGATGACTATGGAATTTTTTTAAACAATTCTTCCATCTTATCCAAATGGGCACGCCTGCCCTTCGGTGTCATCTGGGCACAGGTTGAACAAGCCTGGACATCGTGGCCTGATCCCAGGCACAGAACATATACATAATGTGGGTCAGTAATGGACATAGTCCGGTTACAATCTGGACATTTTTTGAAACTGGAGGCCATGATAAAGTTGTGGCCTAATAATGGTCGATGACCGGCGGGTAATCGATAGTGAGGTGACCGGAATCGACCGAGAGCTAACCAAAAAATGTACTCACCAAGACTATGTCATAGAGAGACCCAAATGTGAAGAAAATGTGACTGAAAAAAGTTTTCTTCCCTTAAGTAAATGAGGGAAATTTTTCAAGAGCTCCTGATCTGCTTTGCTTACAGCAAGGTGGAAAAAAAGAGACTGAAGGGAGATTCCTGTGGCTGAGAATATCATGGCATGCTGGGCATGCTCAGTAGGCTCAGAGGGCCAGCCAAAAGTTTCTAGAAACTTTTGACAGAGGTCTTCCGTACTAGGGCTCCATCTGATGATGTTACCCATATGTGAGGACTATCATCCTGCTTGTCCTGGGATAATGTAGTTAACGCAGTAGTACTATTTTCATTTCTAAAATACAACTTACTTTAAATAATTCCAAACAGGAAGCAGCAAAGACTAGAAACTGGCAACTTTTTGTCCTAACATATGCTTGCTAACACAGTATTTTTTCATTCTTTTGGAATTCCACACCTTACATTCATGGCTCTACTCCATTTTTTAAAAATGTATTTCACAGACTCTACTCTTCTATTTTTCACATTGCTTATATACTTTACATATACAATGCTTGCAAGGGGTTTTGATAACACCCAGATTTGCTTCAATTCATATTGCTAAGAATGGTAATATAGAAAAATTTAAAAATATTAAAGGGCAGTTCTCAATAAAGAAATGAAGACAAAGAAAAAAAGGTTGCTTAATTTTGTTTTAAATGACAATTGTTTAGAAAAGATTTGCTACTAATGCTCTTTTAAATAGATTTTGAAAGATGATGTTGATATTTATATAACTGAAATACCAAATTAAAGTATCCTACTAGGAAAGGCAGAAAATTAGTTTGCATATTGGAGGAGCAGCCCTAGTGGTTAGAGCAGCAGGGTGTAAACCAGAGAAGCAAGAATTCAAATCCCACTGCCGCTCCTTGTGACCTTAGCCAAGTCACTTTACCCTCCATTGCCTCAGGTACAAACAGGGACATAACTTTTAAATGGGCACATGTGCACCCGTTCCTCAGCCTGCATCAAGGGACATGGCCATTTTATAACATACGTGCGTATATGCACTTATGTTATAAAACAGGCTGACTGTACGCACATGCACTTGAAAGAATTTCTAGCACCTTCAGTATTACCTATTCCTCCACCCAAAACTAAGAGAGCATCAGGACATAGTCCGTGTGGTAACTGTAGTGTTTGTTTTGTTAGAGCACAGAGTTTGAAAATTCAGAATACGGACAAAATATACAAACTCAGTGATTCAACAAATTGCAAAAGCTCTGGAGTCATTTATGTGGCCATATGTCCTTGCAAAAAATTAGACAGTTCAACAGAAGGATTATAGAACATAAAAGTGCGATTAATAGATTAAAAGAGGGCAAACCCTTGGTTGCACATTGCATTGAGACTGGTCACAAATTCACAGATTTTAAGTTTTGTGTAAAACAAAAAATACGTGTTAACTGGAGAGGTGGCGATTTCAATAATGTACTCCTTAGAAGCAAGCAAAGATTTATTTTTGAATTCAATACCATGGCACCGATTGGTCTCAATAATGAATTTGATTTAGGAGTATATTTATGAACAACTTTGTGTTAGTATTTTTTAGCTTGATTTTTTATAGGAGCCAATATGTTCAGTTTATCATTTTCATATTTTTATATTTATGTATTTACATTATTTCACAATTCATCACAATTTCATAATTTTACATTTTTTTAGGTAATAACACACCTAGTGTATCATATTTCCTATTATTTTACTTTATTTTGTATACATCATTTTTAATTTTATGTTTACACAATTATCAACATCTACTTTTTTATACATATGACATTTTTTGTTTTCAGTTCAGACATATTACAAATTCTGATTTAAGGAAAAGATTTTATTTAAATTATAATAAGGGCTACTTACAGTGATATACACACAAAAAGACAAGGTTTTCTTTTTCAGTTTTTTTAGATCATTTTATTCTGCATCTGCATTTTGACCAACGGGTTGTTTTTCTTCACATTGCATTTCAGCAATGGTTTATCATACAGTGGAGCATATATTATGATTTTTTAACATTGGCAAAATTTAAGTTGTTTTGTAATACATTCATTTATTAGTCAGAGGCTATTTTGATTTTTTGGCGCGAAAAACCATCTCTCGTCTCGCGAGAGTTTCCATAAATACCCTCATAGGCGGCGTTTTCAATTTGTATTAGCTGGAATACTGTTTGTTCGCTTTGTATGTAAGTAATTGTTTGCATTTTTTATCCTCGGCTGCTATTTCATTAATACATCTTACATTGTAAGCAAATCGCTATTGTTGTTTGTCTTTTACGCCTTTTTATGAAGCAGCAAAATCGATCTTAAGTTCAGAGGCTGCTGGTGTCTGACGTGATAAACATTATCTTAGTTGAGAGAGTTTTTAGAAATATTCTTGCTGGCGGCGGTTCCAGTCCTTAGTCATTGTAGTATTGTTTACAAACTAAATAAGTGAGTAATTGCTTGAAATGTCTAGCTCGTCCTCTGTCATTTTATTAGCGTATTAGTAATAGTCTAATAAGTGGCACAATATTGATCACTGTCAAGCTGGTTCCAAAAAATGAAATGGTTCTCGAGCATGACATGATAGCATGTTTAAACATCGATTTTAACTGTACTTTTCCTTTGGTTTTGAACTGTAATGTTGCACTTGTTTTACCTCTGTTTTTGACACTGACACGAAGCTAGTGATATACGCTATTGTTGTCCAACCAGCAATACATACTATCGGTTGAACATTAATATATTACACAACATTTTACTTTGGTTGTCTATCATTTTAAATACTTCGTTCAATAGGGTTAATTTAAATGTGTTTCTTATGATTAATATTTGGTTGTGATTTCTTTTTGTTTTAAATTTCTTCCGTGCCAAAAGTGTGTGCAATTATATTTCTATAAGTAATTCACTTTTCATTTTATTTATTGCAGAAACATATATTTGAATAATATTGCCCTCACTGTTGCTATTACATGGCAATGTAGTGTGTTTAAGGAAAAGGTCTTATGATATGATAAGAAATCAACTACACTGTAGGTAGTCCTTTCATTTTTCATTTATTATTTTCAGTTTCATTTTATTTTTCAATTTTGTATTTATTCTCAGTTTTTTTCTGTTGGGTATAGGAATATTACTGCAATATCATCTTTGCTAACATACCTAAGTCCTGGTTCAATAAAGTAAGCATCATGTTCAATGTCATTGCATTTCATTCATTATTTATTTATTTTTTAATTTTTATTTTTCCGAATAATTTGTTTACAACTACTATTGACTCCACATTTTTATTAAAACAAATTGCATTATTTTTCTAACACAAAGTTAGCCTCTCCAATTTTACTGGATCACTTTAACTCAGAATACTGTTTGCTTTGTTTCTATTTCCTGCACCATTTTGATGTCTGTTAAACATATATGTTTTGTTTTATTGTATGTTATGAGTTTGTACATCCATATATGTAATTTGTTTTAACTTTTGAATTGTTTTTATTGCCTTGAGACATGACTTTTATTATTTGACATATATATGTTTTATTTTATTGTAAGGTTTGAGTTTGTACATCTATATATGTTATTTATTGTTTTATTTTTTAATTATTTAATTGTATTTATTTCTAATATTTGTATGTCTATTTTCAGTTGCCCCTGAGGCAGCTCTATGTAAGAGAGCGAAACTCAGCCAGAGTCGGGCATTTTTAATAAAAGGGCTTGTTTTCATCATCCGATTCCTATTGTCTTCACTGTCACGCAATTTTAAGTAGACATGCGCAAATGCCTACTTAGGTAGGGGTATTTTGAAAGACATGCATGTCAAACCCATTAAAGGTCTGGGCAATTCATTCCCAGGGCGCCTAGGCAAGGGATAGGACTTCCAAATCCCCCTAGTTTAATGGCCTCCCTTCTTCCCTGTTAGCCCGGACCCTCAAAATCTCGCTGATCTATCTATTAATCTTTACTTTATTACTTACATGTCCTCCATATCAGAAGTAAAGTTATGTAGCAGGGGACCCCAGGGCGTGCCTGTGAGCATAAGTATTTACACACAAATTGGAAGTTGAAATCCAGGAATGTCAATGCCATGCCCCTTTTTTTGAAATTTTTCATTCGTGCATATAGTGGGAGATAAACGCGTACACGGTCGACTTTTAAAATCTGCTTGGCGCATGATGGACCACAACCTGTGCATTTGTCTCCGGGGCTTTTAAAATTCACTTATTAGATTGTAAGCCCTCTCGGGATGGGGAAATACCTACAGTACCTGAGTGCAAACTGCTTTGAAAGTGCCTGAAAAGTTGAATATGATTCAAATAAAAGCAAGTGTTGCTTACCTATAACAGATGTTCTCACAGGATAGCAGGATGTTAGTCCTCACATATGGGTGACATCACAGGATGGAGCCCTGTACGGAAAACTTTTCTGTCAAAGTTTCTACAAAGCTTTGACCGACACTGGCACACTGAGTGCACTGAGCATGCTAAGCCTGCAATTATCTCTGTGAGCCACAGGTGTCTCCCTAAGTCTCATCTTATAGCTAAAAGTGCAAGAGAAACTAAAATAAAAGTAAAAACGTAAACAGACCCAACTCCGCGGGGTGGCGGGTGGGTTTCATGAGGACTAACATCCTGCTGTCCTGTGAGAACACCTGTTACAGGTAAGCAATACTTGCTTTCTCACAGGACAAGGAGGATGGTAGTCCTCACATATGGGTGAGTACCGAGCTGAGGATTCCCGAGAGCGCACCAAATGCATCCAAGACGCGCGAAAGGCGCATTGACGGGGGTGGAATTTGGAACAGAGGACATCCTGAAACCCTTAACGGGTTGGTGGAAGGATGTTAGGTAGTTAAACCGAAAAGAATAAGAGTAGGCGGACTGGCCAAACATGGAGCATGCCGGCTAGTCGTATCTAAGCAATAATGGGCTGGGAAGGTATGGAGAGAACTCCAGGTTGCAGCCTGATAAATATGTACAAGCAGCAGCAGCCAAGGGGAAGCTATTAAGGCTGGGACGGACGCAACAGAGTGTGGTTACACACAGTGCTGTAGTGAAATGTCTGCTTGTTGGTAGGAAAAAGAGATACAGACCGTCGATTAGGAGGAATAGGTCTGTTTGCCCACTGGAACTCGCAGCTTGACTCTTGCCACAGAAGGAAAGAGTTAGGTGGAATTCCTATGGAATGTAGTGCGATCTAGATAGAATGCAAGTGCACTATTACTGTCCAAGAAGTGGAAAAAACCCTCTCGCTTTGGTGAGAGAGAAGTGTTGGGAAAAATGGGCAGAGTATATTTTGAGTAAGGTGAGATGCAACGTCTACCTTAAGAAAGATATGAAGTTGAATACGTAAAACCACTCTGTCACGGAGGAACGGAGGGTCGGATGAATATGTAACAAGGTGTGTAACTCACTGACCCTGTTGGCAGAAATGACATTTATGAGGGAAAGAATTTCCCATGTCAAACTGTGAAATGAGAGGAATGGAAAGGCTCGAACGGAGAATGTATGAGACTTATAGGGATAAGATATAGGTTCCATTCCGTGACTAGTGAAAATAGAGGTGGCTTGATCAGTGGATAATCCATGGTAAATTGACTCAGAAGGGGTTTATCGTTAATCGGGTATCCCCACTCCCAAACGATACACCAATTGGAACAGAGGTGTACTTATGTGGAGGATGTCTGGAGAGTAGGATCCGAGGGAGCACGAGAAAAGAGTGGTGTAGAAAAAGAAAAAGGGAAATATCCTTTTGTATGCGTCATGTGGTAAATCATGCCATTTTGAATGGTAGGATTTAGGTGTGGAAGGTTTTGTGACGCTACCAGTACCTGAGAACATCAGTGAGTCTTCGATTTGAGACTGACTTGTGAGAAGGCGAATTGGTTACTGGTGTGATAGATTGAGAAGTATGGGAAGCATACTGGTCTCAGCCAGGACGTGGGTCTGAGGAACAGTGACCCCGTCCCAGTTCAACATTGGAAGAGTGCTGGCTATGAGAGGCAGCGGAAGAGACACATTTAAGAGGCCCTTGATGGAAGAAAGGCATCTATGGGAACGCATTGGAAACATGTGTAGGGAGTAGAATCTGTGCACCGTATGGTTCGATTCGGACGCAGAGGGCAAGTACAGTTGACTTCAGCGTTAGAAGATCTTTCCCGATACACATGTATTCCGAGACCATTCGAGAGGATGGAACCTACATGGAGAAGGTCTGCTAGTGCGTTCAGTAAATCTCTTAGATAAGTGGCCCGAGGATACATGGAGTAAGCAAGGGCCAAGGGTAGAGCTGCGCAGTTTCCTTGCAGAGCAGCTAAGAGGTTATGCGTGCTTGTGTGTTGGAAAGCACATTGTCCCTATGCTATCTGTCTGTATGCACAAAGATTTGTTGCATTGGCAGTATTGGAAGGCATAAGGGTATAACGCATGGCTACAAGCTTCAGGAAGTTCATGTGAAACTGTGCCTGGAGTGGACTAGACACATATTGGGTTGAGAAGCTTTCAGGTCAAACTTTACAACCCTGAGTAAATGTGAGCATGAGCAGAATCAGACTAGGTTTTGGTTCTAGATCTGCAATATGGATGAGGGACGAAAGCGGCTGAACAGCTTAGACCCACTGATAATGGAATTTCACTGAATCTAACTCAAAGCAGTTTTGGATCTATGAGGAAATTGCATAGTGAAAAAAACCCCATGGCCCGACAATGAAGAATTGAGGGGCTGAATTTATGGAAAATGCACGCAGGGACATGTAAGAATTTATTAGAATGTCTGCACGTATGCTGGACAGGAAGGTCATTATGACTGTGGTGTCCTGAAGTGTTGTATAAGGGATTTATGGCAGTGACAGTAATCCCAGTTAGTAAATGTATAGTGAGTCATGAAGAAGTTAGAGCTCCTTGCGTGGACTGACTGTGATCCAGTATTTGCTGGATCTCGTGTTTAGCAGATCAGCGAATACACCTGGAACTTTGGTTCTGAAGCAGAAACCAGAGTATTAATCAGTACAGAGCCTCATTGCTGAAAAAGGGAGGATGCCCTAATGCAATCCCAAAGAAATGATAGAGAGGTTCTCTTGGTATTGTGGCTGACATAGCTGGCATGGCGATATGTGACATTAATACGGTTCTTGGAAGGTACATGACCTAGAACTTTTCTAACCATGTGGCTCGAATTAGAGAACACATCTCAAAGGGAATGCCACAGAAGCGGGTACTTACCCATCTGATGTGGATCGCCGAAGGACGAACTGGTGAAGATTGCTGGCTCCGTGGATTTCAGGAGTCATCGAGGGAGTAGACGCCCATCTCAAATCTGATGCCTGGTATGGTGGCGCAGGTATAGAGGAGACAGGCTGAGAGTGGCTGGCGCTACCACGGTAGTATTTTGTGGAGGGCCACAATACCCCACCGATGTTGGTGGGGCATGCCTCGGGAACAGGGGAGCCGATTAACAGCTCGTGAATCTGGCCCTCGTCACAGCTGTTCGATGTCTCGTGACACCACTGCAGAATTCTTCGGAACTTGTTCCGGTGTTTCTGGAGCACCAAGGACTGCCAATACTGTGCGGAACAGTGTTGATGGCAGTGGTGATGTTGCTCTGCCCGAGCACTGTCCAGCATCGAGAAGGATAGCACCAATGTACTGGATGGCGTCGGTGGCAGACGGTCACCGTGTTGGTGACTATGCATGCCACGGTGCTCAGCCCGGGATTTCCCCAGCGCCGAGGATGGATGCCCTCGCTGTCTTGGATGGCGACTGATGACGGACTGTCAGCATGCCTGCACTGCTCCTGGCACTATATAGTGCCGTAGGCTAATACGGGGCTTTAATAAAAACCCAAAGCATGGAGCAATGTGTTTAGGCGAGGGCATTACGTGGCGGTGCTATGTCAGTATTGACGGTGTCGATGGTAGCCGAAGCGGCCTTGAGGGACTAGGCCAGAGCAATGACAGTGACGGAAGGACTGACGGCATTGGCGTAGGTATCTATGAAAACGATGTAGCATTGAAAAAACATTGTTGGCATCAGAAAAATGATACCGGCATCGATGTCGATAACCGCATCGATAGGAACGAAGACACCGATGGGATCGGACCCTGGCATCGATGCCCACCGATGGGATCGGACCCTGGCATCGATGCCCACCAATGGGATCGGAACCTGGCATCGATGGAAATGTCCTGGGCATCAATGGCATCAATAAAATAAAGGATGGCATCGTTGGAGTGCCCCAGGCGACTGTGGCATCAACCCGGGCATGGCTGGCACCGACAAGACAAGGTGTATGTCGATGGCATCCATCCGGGTAGTGATGGCACCGATGAAACCCACGAAAAAATCAGTGCCATGGATGAAAAACATGGCTGGCACTGATAGAAAAGATGCAGGGACCGATGGCATCAGTGTACCATGGGGTGGGGGGGGGGGGGTACCGTTGGCATCTAAGAATCCAGGACGGTCTGAAGGGGGTACAGATGGTAGCGATGGGGGCATCGACTGCGCGAGGGTACCGAGGAAATCGAAGGTCCTGAATCGACAGGGGCCCTGGCGGCAACAGAAACCATGGAAGTCCCTGTCCCACTAGCGCTAATAACCAGAGTGTCATAGAGGGACACTCGCAGGCTATGTGTGGCTAACTGAAAACATAGGGAGAGGGAAGGCCACAGTTGGTTGGCAGGCCAGGGAGGTGACAGGAACCGACCGAAAAAACAGGACATAGTACTCACCGAGCGTCGAATACACGTACGCGAAGGGAGACCCGTGCAGGGAAAAGTGTTTGTGAAGTAAAAGTTTAAGTGTTTCCATGTGGAAAAAGTGTTAGAATTTCTCACAGAGCTCCTAACCGCTATGCTTACTGTAGAGCGGAAAAAGACCGAGGGAGACACCTGTGGCTCACAGGGATAATTGCAGGCTGAGCATGCTCAGCGCATTCAGTGGGCCAGTGTCAGTCAAAGCTTTGTAGAAACTTTGACAGAAAAGTTTTCCATACAGGGCTCCATCCTGTGATGTCACCCATATGTGAGGACTACCATCCTGCTTGTCCTGTGAGAATAAATGAATCCCAAAGTAAGAGATATAAGTTTTATAGTAATTTTGAAAATATATTTGTCTGTATGCTATTCATAACACAATAGCTAACCTTTACTTACTGATTTGGGGTTCCTGGTGGAGAACGTGATGGCAGACTTTGTGTTTCTAGCCTGTCATCAGACAATGAATTCCTGCTGACCACTTCCCAGTCCATCCCGCTCAGCAGCTTTCGTGCCAATGGTTTACTTGGAGACCTGGATGAACAAAAGGATACCTTCTTAACCAGGGTCTTATATTAAATATACGATTCCTTTCAAAATTGCAGATATCTTCAAATGGCATAAAAAGACAACAGCTTATTGTTTTATATTGTCCTTATTGAAAATATTTTAAACATTTCTATGAACACTGATGTTCTCTTATATAATCCAAAGAAAATTCAGTACTTTCAATACCTTTCTTCACAATGCACAGAACAAGGTAAAATGAATGTATCCATACATGACAAAGCCCTGACTAAATGAACACTATGGGCTCCCATGGAACTTTCAAACAACAATATGGAATTCCCTACCAATTGATTTAAGACTTGAGCCTTTCTTCATAATATTTTAAAAAAGAACTGAAAACATGGCTTTTTCAAAAAGCATACTCAACATGATAAAACATATTATTCTTCTAATCTCATTTTAACTATTTCTCATTACTTCTTTTTCATATTTTTAATTCTCTTTTTACATTTAGTTTTCTCACTGTTATGATTATTACAATGTAATATTTCTAACTTTTTGTTATATGTACACCGAGATGTGATGACTGTAGTTGAATATCTGTATATAAAAAACAAAAATAAAATAAATAAATACCCTAAGTGCAAATTTTCTTACTACTTCTTTGTGATATACAACTACTGCCACCATTATTCCACCTTAAAGGTGATTAAAATGTATAAGGTACTCTAGGCTGAGCTCTATATAACAGATATTACATGAATACATATTTTGAGGTCAATTTATAGAAATCTTTATGTGCATAACTTTTCGAGGGAGATGCTATAGAGAGTTTCCCCATAGAAAATTCACTTGCAAGCTCTTGAGTACATAAGAACATAATAAGAAATTGCTATGCTGGGTCAGACCAAGGGTCCATCAAGTCCAGCATCCTGTTTCCAACAGAGGCCAATCCAGGCCACAAGAACCTGGCAATTACCCAAACACCTTCTGCAGGAGGATACTACTTCCTCTGGCGATAAGGCATCCTCGAGCTCTGACCAGAGGATTTCCTGGCAGAGGACAGCAGGTCCAATGTACTGGCAGAGAGATGCTGAAGGGTCTCGTGGTGATTCTTCAACTGAGCCACAGCATCCCTGACTGTCACAAAAGAGATTCTCACCAGTGCAAGGCAGATCCACAAGTTTCTCCTGGACCTCCGGCCAGAGATCAGAGGCTCAGAGCCCACAGCTACTAGGGTAGCAGCTGTGGGCACCAATACCCACAGCTGCTACCCTAGTGTTGCGTTCGTGCCTGTTCCTTGCCCTCGCTCCACCCTCTCTACTTATGTGGCGACTCCCTCCAGGTCTGACAAACAGTTATTACCGCGGAGTTCTCCTGCCGCATCTCGTCGGAATCCCCGGGCTGGCTTGATGCTACGGATCCACCATGTTCCTGATGACGTAGGGGCGTGAGCGCGTGCGCTCCAAACTTTATGCCGGCAAGGGCGCAAACCTCGGGGGCGTCTCCCCGTAGTGACATCATCCGCTTCCAACATAAAAGTTCTTTGATTGCTATTATGAATCAAGTTAGCAAGAACTCAAATCTTTCTCTGCCAGATTACGATTCACCCAAGCTACTCTGCTTTTGTATTTATTAGGAGTACTCGCTCCTCGGGGGCTCCGCTTTCTCTCTTATTTCAGATTGCTAGAACGGGATCCGGTACTTGTCCCTCGAGGGTCTACGTCCTTGAATACTTGGAAGACTCCTACTGCTTGGAAGCGATCACAGACGTGAACACTGTGAGCCTATTACAGATAGGAACCGGTACTCGCTCCACGAGGGCCCATATTCCTAATCTCTTAGACTTCCTTCTGTCTAGACATTATCGCAGGTACGGAGATCGTGCGTTATTATTTCAGACTGCCTGTAGGAACCAGTACTTGTCTGCGGCTGCTGTTCCTGAATATACTGAGGACTCTCTTTGCACAAGAGGCCATTACGGATATCTACAATTGTGAGTGTATCATCTCCTACTGGTTATATATCCAGCATACCCTGTCTACTCACTATCTATAGTGTCTCCTTACAACTCAGCAACTCAGAGATCGTTATTCAAGTATCTGAGGGCCTTCAGACCTGCCGGGCACATCAGCTCACTATTGCCACCTCTGGTGGTTCTACTTCCAGTCTAATAAAGAACTATCTGTGTTGTCTCAATACTCCAGCCTAGCTGGTGGTCCCTCTCAGGACTTCCTCTTGAGAGCGCTGTCATCTGCCATTGGCCCAGGGATTCACCATTTCCATTAAGTGTTATTCCTTACACTAATAGAGCGGTATTATCAACTGCCACTCTGTGGGAGCCAACCCACATCAGATCACTAACTCCATCTAGAAATTTCTGCTCCTTGCCTGGGGGAAAGGAAGAGTGGGGTTTTGATCTCCTTGCCCTCTTTTGGGACGATTCTACAACCACAGATTGGTGATCCAACTGAGGTTTTTGAAAACCTGGGGCTGACTGTACCAAATAAGTGGTGTCAGCCTTCCTGTTGATTGGAGCAACAGAGCCAGGATGTTCCCAGTTCTTTTTGAGGAGATCCAGAAGAACCTGGTGAATAGGGATGGATGTTATTTCCTTGGGAGCATCCAGGAATTGCAACAGCTCCATCATTTGATGCCTGTCATCTTGTTCGGTCTGTAATTGGAAGGGAACCAATTCAGACATCTCCTTCACAAAATTTATGAAGGAAAGGTCCTCCGGAGGAGAACGCTTCCTTCTTTCAGTAGGAGAAGGTGATGAAGGCGAGTCATCGGTGTCTGGTGAAGAATCATCAGTCCAGGTATCATAGGGATTAGCACCTGCCCCTCTAGGAACCAGTGGAGGATGGGGGCGGTGGAATTCCTGAAGGTCCAGGTCTAGGCTCTGAAGGAATCGAAGAAAGAACTGGAGGCACCGATGAAGGCATCGAAGGCACCGGTGCAGGCATCGATGGATGGATCGGTGGCACTGGACGCATCGGCATCGATGCGTCCAGTGCCACCCCCCGATGGAGGGATGCAGAATGGTGTTTCTCCTCCCAATAAAGTAAGCGGAAAGGGCACCGGAGCCATCAGTGACCCGGGATCCATCAGTGGAAAAGCGGCAATAAGCGCTTCCACTTTCAAGAGCAGCGGTGCCAACGCTGCTGGAATCGGGTTGGTGGTCGGTTCCACGATCGGCACCGGTGTTGGAGGAACTTGGAGTCGATGCATCGCCTTGTCGATGGCCTCCTGAACCATCTGGTCCAGTTCTTCATGGAGACCTGGAGCAATCAGCCCCGGCTCTGGAAGGGGAGAAGGAGGCAGAGGCATAACCGGAGGGACCACTGTTAAAGGCGGAGTCGCGGCTCCCGATAGCTGTCCGGGTGACCCGTTCACAGAAAGGGTTGGTGCCTTTCGTGGACAGTTTTTTTTCAACGGTGGCTCGGACAATGGCAAGGTCGATGATTTCGGTCCCTCGATGATCCGAGACTTCCGATGTCGATGTTTCTCTCTACGATCCCCTCTGTCCTGAGGGGGAGTAGAGGTAGTTGAAGGCTGAGAGGTCAATGCCGGACGGTCACCAGCCGGTGGCCGATATTGATGCGAAGTGGATGGTGCCAGTTCAGATGACGTCGATGCAATAGACGGCGTCGGGGTTTGAACACGGAAGAGAAGTTCCATCTTCTCCATTCTGGCCTTGCGACTTTTTGGTGTCATTAGGGCACATTTGGTGCAGGTCAGGACATCGTGCTCACATCCAAGATACATTACAGAGACCTTTTGAGGGTCTGTTATGGACATGGTGCGGTTACAGTTCGGGCATCGACGGAACCCAGATGCCATGGCCTTGAAAAATTTGAGCAGCAGTACGGTCGACGGCCAGTAGGCCGCGAGGGCCAAACTCGACCGGAATCGACCGAAAACAGGTAAAAAACTTACCGGAGTACCGCGGCTTGAAAAAGTTGAAAGAGGGACCCCTGTGGGGTAAGAACGTTTTAAGTAATTCCATGAGGAAAATTCCTGTCAGGAATCTCTGCGGAGCTCCTTAACCGCGTGGCTAATGCTGCGTGGAAAAAAGAAGACTGAAGGGGGACCCCTGCTGGCTGCAGGGTTAGTGCCATGTTGGGCATGCCCAGTAGGTGCCAGTCAAAGTTCTAGAAACTTTGACAAAATTGTTCCGTGTTTGGGCTCCATCCTGTGATGTCCCCCATATGTGAGGACTACCATCCTGCTTGTCCTGGGAGAAACCTAATAACTCTCACAGCTATTGCAAGACATGTGCTACAGTACACCTCTACGCTGATTATATTCGAATACTCATGCCAGCACTCAACACCTGGGAAGAAAGAGCAGCAAACATGGAAAAAATGTCTCTCAGTAGCAAATTAGATTACAACTGGGGACAATATGTAGATCTACAGCTCTAACACTACATTTTCAAAAGGGAAACTTTGATAAAATGTAGAAAATAGAAAAAACAAAGGTGAAGCTGCAAAGGTTAAAAGTGTACAACAGGCATGGACATTGTTTAAAAATGCTATCTTAGAAGCGCAGTAAAGATGTATTCCAAGCATTAAGAAAGGTGGAAGGAAGGCAAAACGATTACCGGCATGGTTAAAAGGTGAAGTGAAAGAGGCTATGTTAGCCAAAAGTCATCCGTCAAAAATTGGAAGAAGGATCCATTTGAAGAAAATAGGAAAAAGGATAAGCATTGTCAAGTTAAGTGTAAAACATTGATAAGACAGGTTAAGAGACAATTTGAAATTAAGTTGGCCGTAGAGGAAAAAACTCATAATAAAATTTTTTTTTAAATATATCCGAAGCAGGAAACTTGTGAGAGTGTCGGTTGGACCATTAGATGACAGAGGGTTTAAAGGAGCTCTTAGGGAAAATAAGGCCATTGCAGAGAGAATAAATGAATTATTTGCTTCTATGTTTACTAATGAGAATATTGGGGAAATACCAGTTCTGAAGATGGCTTTCAAGGGTGATAAATCAGATGAACTGAACCAAATCATTGTGAACCTGGAAGATGTAGTAGGCTAGATTGACAAATTAAAGAGCAGCAAATCACCTGGAATGGATGGTATACACCATCCATTCCAGGTGAATGGAGGAACTAAAAAATGAAATTTCATATCTATTAGTTAAAAATTGTAACCTTTCATTAAATTCATCCATTGTACCTGAAGACTGGAGGGTGGCCAATGTAACCCCAATATTTAAAAAGGGCTCCAGGGGTGATCCGGGCAACTATAGACCAGTGAGAACCTGACTTCAGTGACGGGAAAAATAGTGTAAACCATTCTAAGGATCAAAATCACAGAGCATATAGAAAGACATGGCTTAATGGAACACAGTCAGCATTGGATTTACCCAAAGGAAGTCTTGCCTCACAAATCTGCTTCATTTTTTTGAAGGGGTTAATAAACATGTGGATAAAGGTGAACCGGTAGATATAGTGTATTTGGATTAACAAAAGGCGCTTGACAAAGTCCCTCATTAGAAGCTTCTAAGAAAATTAAAAAGTCATGGGATAGGAGGCGATGTCCTTTCATGGATTATAAATTGGTTGAAAGACAGGAAGCAGGGGGAACAAGCGAAGGAGAGAGGAGTTGGCTGTTCACTTCCTGAGACCTGCTAGGTGCTGGAAACCCCGGAATTAACATCTCCCTGGTGAGAGCAGCTGAATCGCGGAGAGTGACATCAGCTGAGTGGGCCTACCTCCTATAAGATCGGGGGTAGAGCGGAGCCTCGTTGGGGAACAAGCGAAGGAGAGAAGAGTTGGCTGTTCGCTTCCTGAGGCCTGCCAGGTGCTGGAAACTCCGGAATTAACATCTCCCTGGTGACAGCAGCTGAGTCGTGGCGAGTAATGTCAGCTGGGCGGGCCTACCTCCTATAAGATCGGGGGTAGGGCGGCGCCCTGCAGCCGTTGGCGTGTCGCCTAAGCCGCTCGTGCCAAAGGTGCGCGCGGCTTGGTCCGGCTTAGTCCGGGTGAGTCTAGTGTCTGGGATAACATCTGGCCTTCCGCTCATTTCATGGGAAGGAAAAGGAAGGAGAAAATTACAACCTCTTCTCCAGTGCATGAACACCGCACCGGCCCCATGGACCATCATGTTACAAGACGGATGGGAATGCCGAATGAGGACACTGTGGAAGCTGCATCCTTGGCTTCCTTAAGTCTTGGCGAAGGACCGATGTCTCCACCTCAGCCAAACAGAGAACTGGTAGGAGCTGTTCATGAGGATTTGAGCATGGGAATACAAGTGATAACCCCACAAACTGATAATATTGATTATGCTCAAATGAAAGGTTTGATTGAAGTTAAGCTCCCAGTTGAATTAGAGAGTAATATTAGTCCAATTGTAATACCTGACAATGTTACTCTGTTAGATCTAGGGCGGATGATAGCTAGTTTGGATAGTAATACAATGACGATGAATAAATCTTTGTCGACTGTAATTAATAGTAATATTGTATCAATTGAGGAACAAGGAAAGAGAATATCTAACTGTGAGAAGGAAGTAGATTCTCTAACAATGAAATTGCAGTAAATACAAAATTCTGAAAATGTGTTTATTAGAGATAGTCTAGTAATGCATAAAGAGATTGAATATATTGAAAATTTATATAGACTGAAAAATCTTAGGATTTTAAATTTTCCTCAAACTCGTTTGTTATCACCCTTAGAGAGGTTCAAAAAGTTTTTGAAAGAAGTTTTGTTATATGGGGAAAAGGAAATACCTAATGTGTCAAAAATATATTATTTTCCCAGGAAAGTAGTAAAAAATATGGAGGAGCAGAGAAATGATGAAGCTACTACCCCCAGTATAGGTATTTCAACTTTCCTAGAAGAATCACTTGATGTGATTAATAATAGGGCAACCCTTTTTGTATCATTTATGGCTGAGCAGGACAAAGATATATTTATTTAAAAAATTCTTTAGAAATAAGGAAGCTTTATTTTGTGGTCATAAAGTCCAAATATTCCCGGATGTGGCACGAGCCACTCAAGCAAGGAGGAAGTTTTTCTTGTCTTTAAAAAGTCGAGTGTTAGCACTTGGGGCAACATTCTTTTTAAAGTTTCCATGTTTTTGTTATGTGACCTACCAAGGGAAAAAATTTGGATTTACTGACCCTACTCATTTGGAAACATTTTTGATTGATAAAATCCAGTCCAGATATCACAGAGTGACGTCCATTAAAAATGAAATAACTCTCTCTCCAATAATAAATTCTGATTCCCAGTAATGCCCATAAGGTATTACATAGGAAAGTTTATATGTATGGAAGGTATTCCATATATTGTATTTCTTTTATTCCCCATTTTATGGGATATGTGCTACAAATAATGTGATTATTAATTTTGATATATTTGTAAAAAATGTTTCGATTTGTATCACATTTTTTTCTTATGTTTTCATGATGTTAACTACTGAAGAAAATAAAGTTTAAATTAGAAAAAAAAAGACAGGAAACTGAGAGTAGGTTTAAATGGTCAATTTTCTCAGTGGAAAAGGGTAAACAATGGAGTGCCTCAGGGAGCTCTACGTGGACCAGTGCTTTTCAATATCTTTATAAATGATCTGGAAAGGAATATGACGAGTGATGTAATCAAATTTACAGATGATACAAAATTATTCAGAGTAGTTAAATCCCAAGCGGATTGTGATAAATTGCAGGAGGACCTTGCGAGACTGGAAGATTGGTCATCCAAATGGCAGATGAAATTTAAAGTGGTTAAGTGCAAAGTAATGCATATAGGGAAAAATAACCCATGCTGTAACCACATTAGGTTCCATATTAGGAGTTACCAGCCAGGAAAAAGATCTAGGCATCATAAGTGGATAATACTTTGATATCGTCGGCTCAGTGTGCTGCTGCAGTCAAAAAAGCAAACAATGTTAGGAACTATTAGGAAGGGAATAGTGAATAAAATGGAAAATGTCATAATGCCTCTGTATAGCACCATGGTGAGACCGCACTTTGAGTACTTTGTACAATTCGCTGCATCACAAAAAAGATATAGTTGTACTAGAGAAATTTCAGAGAAGGGCAACCAAAATGATAAATGGGATGGAATGACTCCCCTATGAAGAAAGACTGAAAAGGTTGGGGCTGTTCAGCTTGGAGAAAAGACAACTGAGGGGGGACATGATAAAGGTCTATGAAAACATCAGAGGTCTACAATGGATAAATGTGAATCTGTTATTTACTCTTTTGAATAATGAAAGGACTAGGGGGCACTCCATAAGTTCGCAAGTAGCACATTTAAAACAAATCAGAGAAACTTTTTTTCACTTAACACACAATTAAGCTCTGGAATTTGTTGCCAAAGGATGTGGTTAGGACAGTTAGTGTAGCTGGGTTTAAAAACAGGTTTGGACAAGATCTTGGAGGAGAAGTCCATTAACTGCTATTAATCAAGTTGACTTAGGGAACAGCCACTGCTCTTACTGACATTAGTAGCATGGGATCTACTTAATGTTTGGGTACTTGCCAAGTACTTGTAACCTGGATTGGCTACTGTTGGTAACAAGATGCTGGGCTTCTCAGACCCTTGGTCTGACCCAGTATGGCAACTTCCGTTCTTATATTCTTAACCACCAACTCCTGATAAAGACAAAATGAATATCCCATTGGTAAGCAAATCACCACAAGCTAATAGTGCTATCCCCTCTCTTCCCTCCTCACGTCACACATTTATCCTCCACATTCTTGAGTTGTTCATTGTAATAGTTTTACTTTTTATTATTTTGTTTTATGTATAATGCTTTGGCATATAGTTTATTAATTTTTACTATCTTGTTCTTTGTATAACGCTAAGGCGTTAATATGTTCTCTGTACACCGACGTGATATCTTGATAAGCGGCAGTATATAAAAACCAATAAATAAACAAATAAACAAATAAACAAATAAATAAATAAATAGTTGACATCATCCTATACCCACAAGGTATAGGTGAAGAATTTAGGAGTCATCCTAGACTCTGCACTGACCATGGACAAAGAAAGCTTCCTGGAGCCTCCAAATGGGAAACAATGCTCTTTTTTGCAACCAGGCAACCACAAAACAGTCATACAAGCAGCAGTGCTCACACAAACTATTGTAATGCCATCTACACAGGGCTGCTTGAAAAGTTAATGAACAAACTGCAGATAATCCAAAATGTAGTGGCTAAAACTATCACAGGCAGCAGAAAATGGGAAAATGCCTCTGCTCCCTTCCTAATCTCCCTACACATCAAGTTCAAGGTCTTAACCCTCACATTCAAAGCACTAAAGAACATTGGTTCCATATACCTAACTGAAAAAATAAATGAATATCAGACACAAAAAATCTTTACTTAAGCCAAAAACAACTTAGTCATTCCACCTCTTAAAATGTTCTGACTGAAAAAAAACCAGAACCAGAATCTTCAGACCAGCAGCACCAAAACTTTATAACATACCCCCTCCTTCACTTTCAAGTAGTCTATGACTACATGAATTTTCAATGCCAACTAAAACATGGCTATTTACACAACAAGCAAATACCCTCATCAATACTCCACATAAAACCTAAAACAGACAAGAAATAAGAAACAAAGAGACTTAAAACCCTGAACCTACATGGCAAACTTAGCAACCTGTACGGTAAACCTAGAAATATGGAGTAAGCATAAGAATGAAGCTATAACATCAAGGACTAGAAAACAAAAAGACTTAAATTCCTTGATTGTCTAAGAAATGATGTCGAAACCAAACTAAATCTTAGTTTAAACAAAAAGTTCATGCTCAGTTCATCTCTTCGCTATTCAAGAAACTCATTGGAAGTAAATAATCACTAATTGAATTGAATAGTTTATTCTATACAAATTATAGTCCAAAAAACAACCTACTGTATCAAAACACAACAATGTATGGCAATATACCTGTAAAGCAATAATTTAAACTTCACTTAGCCAAATATTATATAACCCACCTTGAAGTGACTGATCAGATATGAAAGGCAGAATCAAAATGCTAAACTAAATTAGATTCTAGGCAGAATATAGCAATAAAGATCAGTCATCAGCCATAGTTGTATAATGTGATGTGTGATTGGGTAGGTGGATTCAAATTGTTAGCTGGGTTATTAAGTTCTTGTTCAGTTGTGGTCAAGCAGATCATGTGGTAAACCAGCTGAGGTGCAACCTTCACTGGATAGGGCTGATAAGACCCATTTGAGGTGGGAGCGCTTTTTAGTGGGTATAGACAAACAAACATGCTATTAATCAAGTTTACTTAGGGAACAGCCACTGCTATTAATTGCATCTGTAGCATGGGTTCTTCTTAGTGTTTGGGTAATTGCCAGGTTCTTGTGGCCTGGTTTGGCCTCTGTTGGAAACAGGATGCTGGGCTTGATAGACTCTTGGTCTGACCCAGCATGGCAATTTCTTATGCTCTTATTCTGAGGGAAACCACTGGAAGATGTTATGGATCTAGGGATCTACACACACAGGTAATTCATAATGAAGTTAGTATATTTACTTGTAGTAGGAAATAATAGCAAGATATTTTTCTCCAATCTATTCTGTAGAGGAGAATATACTACTAAGGTGAGATCTACTTCCAGCACGGTCAGAAAATTCCCACAATCCAAGTACTGAAGTCTCTACCACCCTGAGCACAAGAACAGTCTCTCTCCCCTCAATTTCTCCCCTCACTGTTTCCAGAACACAGAGCTTCGCACTCACTTGGTCCTCCATGTATTGTACAGTGTTTGGTGAAACCTCCCAAAAAAAATCAAGAAACTCAGAAAGGACTATGCCTCTTTAGAAATGAGGTTACAGAGCAGTTATGAGACTTATCCCCACAGGGCACCATTGCTACAAAACAGAGCAAGAGAAGACGGAATTAGGGTATATGAGAGGATGATTAGTAGAAATGGGGGCCAAATAAGTAGGCAAAGACAAATCCAGGAAGGATCTTTAAAATAAAGAGAACACTTCTAAACAGAGACCTGTAGAATTTTTTTAAACATTAGAATGATTTGATCCCATCTTTTGGGAGAAGAAGTTACAACTTCAAATTCTGGACACATTGAAGGTTAAAAATAAACTTGGGATAAGCTAAAGAAAATAAATCTACAGCTAGCAAGATGTAAAAAAATAAAATATAAGAATTTCAGAAAAAGTAAAGAAAGTAGTTGCCACAGGCAATACCACCTAGAGAATGAAGTGTAGGTTTACAGAAAAAAAGTACAGTGATACAGATTGTTTTCAAATAAGTGTGAAACCAAAATTATAAAAACAGTCAAAGATCAGTTTATCAAGAAAGATGCCAGAAGATTAAGAAATGTGGTTAAACTTTAACAAAAGGAGGACTTTAATCTTAGAAACACCAAGGTAAGTTTAGTCAGCTACGACTGAACTGTGCAGGTTTTAAAAGGCAGACTCGCCATGCAAACCAAGCGAGACACATAGCTAAGCATCAAGGATGGCAGCTGAGACCGAACGATTACATGAGACAGCCAAGAGGAAGGTGTTAGATAGCAGGAGTGGATCAAGGACTGAGCATTGGATAAGCAATGGCATTAGGGTTTGTGTATGAAAAATACCATCAAAGCACATACATATCAGTAAAAAGGGAAGTATCGAGAAAGAAGAAAGACACTGTTTTAAGATAAACAGTCTTATCTGTATATTGTCAGGCGGTTTATTTTTTTTAAAAAACCACAGAAGTAGTCAAGTATTTAACGTTTTGTTTTTAATCATAAGAAGATGTACCGATACAGCTCTCGTTCTGAGATTTTCTGTCTTACGTGTAATGCACATTGCCAACCTTGATTTGAAAAAACATAGCACCCACATTAAAATTACTTCCAGGTTCTTCAGTAAAAGTATACTGATGTATTTATACGCTTGAACAAAACAGGGGAAAATGTCATCTTATAAAACAAGAAAAAAAACCCCATGTAAATTGTATTTTTTTCAAAAACTTCATTCCTAAATAAACAAAAACACTCACCTTTCAAGGTTCAGATATCCTTTAGAAAACAAAATGCTGCCATCAGATATGACTTGAAATGTGTAGCAACAACACTGCATTTCAAATATCTAATTAGTAGTGCTAACCTCAAAAGTCCCACCTACTTAAGTCTGTTTTGAACGTTTCCTGTTCAGCGTGGAAAATTCAAAGAAATACCACACTGCATTAGTGAATATTCAAGAGCTGCGGCTTTTTCCTGACCAGGGTGTCTTACTGTTCAGCATATCCGTATCATGTGTACACTTTTCTCTGGTTCACTCAGACATACTATGGAAAGCATGTGACATGATTCACTACCTCCAGCTGAATCTCAGTTCAGAATTATTTTGTAAGGGTTTTCCAGCTCCACAGCAGTCTGAACTTGAAGTACAGATATTAGGAGACAGTAGACACAAATGTTTCATAGGTACATGAAATACACAACATCATACAAAAACTTTTGTAAAGTTTTTGAAATTTGAAAATTTTATATAATGTTTTTGGATGAGATTAGATGTTCTGCATTTTTATAAAGAAATGAGCAATATTTTTAACCAGGTATGTTATAGCTGTAAACTATTTTGATTGCTTGATTTAATGTAAATAAAGCAAAACCAAGATTTACAATTTTATCCAAGACAGTTAAAAGAAGAAAAAAAACAACCCCTTGGCTACAAAATCATCTGCTCTCACCATCCAACCCCTACTCTTATACATAGATACATTGAAATTAAGGTAGAAAAAGACCAAACAGCCCATCTAGTCTGCCCAGCAATCTCCCACACTTATTTTCCCATACTTATCTGTTTCACCGACCACCAAGTTCAGGGCCCTTGTTGGTAATTGTTTTATTCGAATTTCCTGCCACCCCCTGCCATTGATGCAGAAAATAATGTTGGAGTGAATCGTAAGGCTTAATGGTTAAGGGTAGTAACCGCCGCATCAAGCAAGTTACCCCGATGCTTGTTTACCCATACTGCATAGATCAATGCCTTGTTGGATGTTGTCTGAACGTAAATCCTCTTTTCCACATTTCTCCCTGCCATTGAAGCAGAGAGCAACGCTGTATATGTATTCAAAGTGATGTATCAGGCTTAATTGGTTTAGGGTAGTAACCGCCGCAATAAGCAAGCTACCCCACGCTTATTTGTTTACCCAGACTGTGTAGTTCAGTCCTTGTTGGTTGTTGTCTGAATGCAAATCCTCTTTTCCACATTTCCCCTTGCCATTGAAGCAGAGAGCAATGTTGGAGTTGCATTAACCATGTAAAGGCTTATTGAGTAAGGGCAGTAATCACCAGGTAGTAGCCTCCATTCCAGCAAGCCATCCCCATGGCTTTTCTCTTCATTCCCCTCCTCTAGCCTTTATGGATCCACAGTGTTTATCCCATGCACTTTTGAAATCCTTCACAGTTTTAGTCTTCACCACTTCCTCCGGAAGGGCATTCCAGACATCCACCACCCTCTCCATGAAGAAATACTTCCTGACATTGGATCTGAGTCTTCCTCCCTGGAGTTTCAAATCGTGACCCCTAGTTCTACTGATTTTTTTCCAACAGAAAAGGTTTGTTGTTGACCATGGATCATTAAAACCTCATCTCAGCTCCCTCAGTATCCTGGGATGAACCTCATCAGGCCCCATGGCTTTGTCCACTTTCAGTTTCCCCAGCTCTTCCCATGTATTCTCTTCTGTAAACGGAGTTTCATCTACTCCACACTCCTCTCCAGTTTCTTGTTAACTAGCGACGGTAATTCTCCAGGGTCCTCTTTAGAAAACACCGAACTGAAGTATTCATTTAATATTTCTGCCATTTCTTTGTCTCTCTCCACACATTGATCCTTTTCACCTTTCAATCTCACTATACCACTTTGGACTTTTCTCCTTTCTCTGATGTATCTGAAAAATATTTTGTCACCTCACTTTACCTCTTTGGCAATCCTTTCTTCCACTTGACTTTTGCTCTCTTGATTACTTTCTTAGTCTCCCTCAGTTCCACCAGATATTCTTCCTTATGATCCTCCCTTTGGGATCCTTTATATTTCTTAATCGCTGTTCTTTTAGCTTTTATTTTATCAGCCACCTACTTTGAGAAACAGATAGAAAAGTAAAGAAAAGCAAGAGAAAAATGAAACCCAACACATAGATTAGTTGCCTTGGTAATTGTTCCTTTTAGTTTGGCCCACTGTTCTACATCTCTCATGTTCTCCCAGCCTTCTAGTTCTTCCTCCAGGTACTTCCCCATTTCAACAAAGTCCGTGTTTTTGAACTGCAAAACTTGGGTCTTTGTGCGACTTCTCCATATGCTATTTGTGATATGAAACCATACCGTCTGATGATCACTGGTGCTGAGGTGGGCACCCACCTGGACATTAGAGACATTATTTCCGGTACTGAGCATTAAATAGAGTATAGCTCCCTCCCTCATGGGTTCCATTACCATTTGCTTAAACAAAGCCCCTTGCAGGGCATCCATCATCTCTCTACTACTGTTAGATTCTGCAGAAGGGATTCTCCAGTCTACATCCAGCAGATTAAAATCTCCAACAATCACCACTTCTCCCTTTCTTTCCCATCTTTTCGATGTCTTCAACCAGATCTCTGTCAAGTTCTTCCATTTGATTTGGAGGCCCGTAAACCACTCCAATAAAAATGGATGCCCCATCATCTTTTTTTTAGGTCAGCCCAAAGTGCTTCTTCTTTGCCCCATCTTCCTTGCAGCTCAGATGCCTGGATATTGTTTTTGACAAAGAGCCACTCCTCTCCCTTTTCTGTCCTCTCTGTCCTTCCTTAACAAGTTATAGCCCGGTATGGCCGTATCCCAATCATGAGATTCCGTGAACCACGTCGCCATGTGCTCATAGCTTTCCTCGATCAGGTTACTGCTTTTCTTGGACTCCTTTTATAACTTATTTAGCTGACTTTTGTTATCCACTTCACCCTTTTCCATTGCATTTGTATTTTGGGGGGGGGGGGGGGTGTGTGTGTGACATTCTAATTTCCTTCTGCCACCCCCAGCATCTAGTTTAAATGCCTTATGACATAGGATTTGAATTTATCTCTTAGGATCCTTTTTCCTGCCACAGACAGATGTAAGCCATCTTTGACAAAGAGCTTTTTACTATTCCATACACGGCCCCAGCCTCCAATATATCCAAAACTTTGTTCCTTACACCAGGATTTGAGCCATATATTTTTTCATTTTTATTAAAATTTATTAATCGCCTTTCACAAATGGTCAAGGCGATTTACAATGATGTTATCAACACGGCTTAGCCTCTCCTTCCCATTTCTATGAACAGGTAACACTTCTGAAAAGGTAATGGTTGTCGCCATGTGACTAATCTGCTTCGCTAGAGACTGGAAATCTTTCTGTATCTCTTGGATGCTGTTTCTAGCAAGGTCATTGGTTCCCAGATGGAAAATATCAACTTTAGAGTCTTTGCTTTCTTCAGTTAACACTTGGCCAGTGCTATTCACTAGACACTGTATCTGCTTTTGATTTTGAACAGACCCACCCCCAGACTGGCTAGCCAAGTTAAGCTTTTTACTTAGCTGGTCCCAAGAATCTGTAGTTATTGCTTTCTCCTTGAAGTTCAAAACAACTTCTTCCCAATATTTATCCAGACCATGCATACATTAGCCCACATATTTTTGTACCAAAAAACAGTTCCCAACTTAGCATTTACAGGAATTAAATGCTATCTTATTTCTCATATACTGTAATTCTCAAAAGATATCCAAATCCACTGAAACCTACCATATCTGTCATTCCTCAAAGATGTTATTTTCTCCATTAAATATACATTCCAAAGTCTCTTAAAACAGGTAGCCAGCTTAGAAGCCTCCTCTTGTTCTCAAACAACAATTTTACACCTTGCAACCAAACACTGAATAATTAATCCCTCCTTTTATCCATATTTGTTTCCCCTTTTTAACCTAATATAAATATTTTAGGGTCCCATGCAAGAATTGTCCCCACAATCCTTCCAGTTTTATCCTTTCCCAATAGTTACTTATTATAGGACACGCCCATCAAATATAGCGCACTGTACCTATATCACCAGAGCCTCTCCAACACTAGCAATTGTTTCTCAAAGGCCACACTTTTAAATTTTATCAGAGGAATGAAAACTCAGAGCATCTCTCCTTCAGTACATTTGCAAAGGTGAAATAGAGTACTACTTCAAATTAGTATAATTATTAGTTACAACTGTGGTGCCCCCTTGGGTCAGCCACTAGATGCCCCTAAGTCCCTGATAATAAAAAAAAAAAAAAAAAGTCAACATCTCTGTGAGAGCTGGGATTGGTTGTCTCAACCTATTTCGTGAAGCTAGCATAATATTCAGTGTGGTCACCCATGTTTGAGGTCAGAAAGGAGGCTGAGTGAAGCACCAATCGGAAAGCCCACCGAATAAAAATATTTTCTATTCAGAGCTGGTGGAGGGAGGTCAAATAAAGCCAAATAGAAAGAAAATAGGCATTTAAAGAGGCATTTCAAGCTCATCCTGTTTCAAGCCATGGAATATATTAGCTGCTTCATTTCCCTATGCATGAGCCTCACTATCTCTTATCAGACATGTAAAGTCGCTCTAGTGATATTGGTCCTGTATAGAAAAAAGTGGGGAAACCATACTGAGCATGCTTGTAGGAGGAGGGGTTTGATATCAGCATGATTTGAGATTAAGAAATGAAAACACCTGCCCACATGTCTATCTCCACTCTGCCTCATTTGTATAATTCTAACACACTTATTTGCCTCAAGCTCCAAAGAAATCAATAGGCAAATCCCCAGCCCTCACCTATAAGCAAAAAAAAATACAAAAATAATCACTTGCTGCAATCAGAAAAACTACCTATGCTTTGGCAAGCTGCAGGGCAAAAGGAACTGCATGCGTTAAAAGGAAAACAAATTAAAAACCTTGTTTCCATCTATATGGAAATTATGCTGCGTCTTTCACTCACAGCTGTCCTCTTCATGAAGGGACAGCATTCACAGGATACTAGTCACGCATCTTTCCCTTACACCCAACATTGTACTCTTCAATCCCTGCGCTGCCTGTCATGACATCACAATTTTGCAACCACCTTCTAACACAGGCACACAATAGGCATATTGGACACTAGAGCCTCATCTGTCTCATACAAGAGCTATATTGCTGCATCACCTACTCTGCATCCCCAGCAGTCCCAGCAAAATAAAGGGGAGCCTGCTTTCGTACATCCCACTCTTATCGGCACCCTGCTATAGCACAGCAATCATACATATTGACTAGCATAGAGGCTGAGGTAATAAAGCAGATGCAAAAATCCATACACATTTTTAGCATGGATTTTCGTTTACTAGGAAAGCCCATAATGCATTTTCTCTACCCCATTTTCCTTGCAGTTCAGTTGCCTGGATATTGTTTTTGACATAAAGAGCTACTCCTCTCCCTTTTCTGGACTCTCTGTCCTTCCTTAACAAGTTATAGCCCGGTATGGAAATACCCTAATCATGAGAATCCGTGAACCATGTCTCTGTAACAGCAACAACGTCCAAGTCCGCCTCCACCATTAGAGCCTGTAGGTCTGGGATTTTATTGCCCAAACTACGAGCATTTATAATCAAAGCTTTCCAATTTTTTTCCTTTGATTTATTGCACTTTGTATGCACCTTTTTCTGCTTTTTTGTGCTGAATGATTTTATTTTCTCCTCCCGCGTCCTGTATTGCTTGGGGGTGTTAATTTCCTGCCAACCCCATTCTTTATTTTAAGTGTCTGATAATATATGATCTGAATTTCTCACTTAGCATCTTCATTCCTGCTAGACAAATGTAGGCCATCCTTACCATATAGCCTTTTATTGCTCCATACACTACCCCAGTCTGCAATGTATCCAAACCATTTTCTGTACAGGTTTTGAGCCAGGAACTGAAATTATTTATATGGCATAGCTGATGTCCCTTTTCATGAACAGGTTATACTTCTGAAAAGGCAATTGTCTTTGCAGTATGTCTCATCTTGCCTAAAATTCTGGAAATCTTTTTATATTTCATGGATACCATTTCCATTGAGGTCATTGGTCCCCATAAGGGTGATAACACTGATATTAAAGCTCCTATTTTCATCTTCAATGACATTCGATCAGATTTGTTTGATAAGCCCTACCTCTGGTGAAACTGCATTATCTTCTGTTTTAGCAGTAATTCCATTAATTTAATCACCAGAGGTCAGCCTAATTGGCTTCTAGCTCCCAGCCTCCTGTCTCTAGTCCTCCAGAAGTACTCCCAACTCTAAAGATACATTGAAAAGGTAGCCAGTGAACTGCCAAATCTTTTCTAACTTTCATTAATAACCTTGAATGTATCCCTTCTAGCCTCATCACTTTATAGAATAAGTTTTTGTAACTCCTCACAAACACACACTTCTGAAAATCGATTGAGGTTTACCTCACTTCTAATCTTGTGCTCATTTTATATGGTCTTGCTCCTGGGTCCTTCCACAGTGAACACAGAACAGAAATATTTGTTAGGTGATTGTTTTTTGCCTCATCAGCTTTTATATATTCCTCCACTTTATCTCAGTATCTCATAATGCCATTGTTGCACTTTTTCCTTTCATTAACATATCTAAAAAAAGTTTCTCCGTTTTACCGTATTTACTATGTTTTCTCTCAATTGAATCTTTGCATTCCTGATTACTTTCCCAGCTTCTCTTACCTTTTCCAGATTTTGTTGCTTGTCTTCCTCTTTCTGTGATTTCTTGTAGTTTATGAACACTAACCTTTTTTTCCTTTACCTTTTCAGCTACTTCTTTAGAAAACCATAATGGCCACTTTTTCCTCTTTCCTTTATGTACTTTCCTAACAAAAATGTTTGTTGCCTTTATATCGTCTCCTTTTAGTCTTACCTACTGCTCTTCTATTTCTCCTAGATTTTCCTATCCAGCTATAGACTCTTTGTGGTACTCCCCTAATTTAACAAAGTTAGTTTTTCTGAAGTCTAGAACCCTCAAGCTTTGAATGAAAAGTCATCTCCTGCGATCTAAAACTAAACCACACCATCCGGTGATCACTGGATCCAAGATGATCATCCCCTCCATCAGAAACTGTCTCTCCACTGGTAAGCACCAGGTCCAGTATCGCTTCCTCCTGTGTGAGTTCTATTAACAGTTAATGGAACAGTTCTCCCTGCAGAGAATCCAGGATCTTCCTGCTTCTAGAAGACAGCAGTCAGGATGTCTCAACATGCAGCAGATTAAAATCTCCTGTAATAGCACCTCCTCTTTCATAGCAAATTTTGTGTGAATATCCTCTATTAAATATCAATCCATTTCTCCTGTCTGTGATGGTCTGTATGTTACATCAATATAAAAAGATGTTCCATTTCCACATTCCAGATTAGCCCAAAGTGCCTCCTCCTTGAATTACCAAAATTCAGCTTTACAGCATGGCTGCTTGATAAAATTTATTTATTCATTCAAAATGTATTGACTGCCTATCAAACTTCCTGACAGTTTACATCTTACCATTCATAAAATACATAAAACTACACAAGCATAATCAATTAAAACAATACTAAAACAAACCATAAAATATATAACATTTTTCAAATCATGCCCATTAGCTATTATCTTTGCCAGAAGGGCATTAGAGTAGTTTTTGTCCTTTAGCTTTTTGGAGAGCCAACTTCACTATCACTGAATCATGGGGCAATTGTACTTTAGTATGACCTGGGCAATCGCTGACTCTTCTAATCATTAGTGGAATAGACAGAGGGGTATTCCAAATTTTAGTCTGCAGATCTTTCAGGGCCTTGTGCACTGGCACTGCTGAAGGCTGTTTGGGAGCCTTAAAAAATAGGGATGTGCAATCGTTTAGGACGAATTAGGCAATTTCAACGAAATTAACATTAAAATGTTAGGGCGCACTAACTCCCATTAGTGCACACTAACCCGAAATTCGGGTCCCCCGAATTTCAAATGCCTGAACCACGGGAAATACAAAACTTCCCGCAGTGGGCCGAAAACGAAGCCCGAACCAAAAGATTCTGGTTTTGTACATCTCTATTAAAAAATGTTACTACTCCTGAAAGCTCTTCTAATTAGTCTGTTCCTGAATTGAGATGGGGATGGATTCTGCTATTTTCTGTATAAATGCTAGATACCTGAGATCTTCAGGAAGAATATTAATCCTCACTCTCTCTAAGTATGGATCCTCTAGGATCACTGGAGAGTCCAGCAGTGAAAGAGAAGAGACTGAGGAGACTCATATGGGGTTGGTATTCAGGAACACTTGTGCATGCTTAGAAAGGATTTCTTTTCTGAACTCTGAGAGAGCATGCCCGGAATGGTGCAACTGGATGATACTACCCACTTGTATGGCTGCATTTTGTCCTGCTTGTCCATGAAGAACTTAAGTTTCATTAGATATGCATGTACATACGCTAATCCTAACAAATTTAAACTATATTTTAGCACGCAGCTTTTCTGCACAAAACATCCTAATATATACTAGGGTAAAATATGCGCTGAAATGCAGGTTAAATCTCATTCTAAGATCAACACATTTTTTTATTATATCAGCACCATAGTGCTTCTTCTAGGCTATGACACCCTGCACATCTCAAGCTATTACCACTCTGAAACGAGATGCATACTTTTGATTATGAAGGTAATGTTGCCATATACAAATATGTAGTCACAGCTGAACACTAAAGAGTGACTTATTACCCCCTTCTTCCTGTTCTCTCTCTAAATACTACTACTTGGCATCACCAAACAGCACAAGATATCTCTCAGACCAAACAAACCTGGATCCCCTTAAGAGAATAATTTTCAAACTGTCTGCAGTGGGATATAGTCAGAAGTACTTATACCTCATACTTTGCACCAATTTTCAAAGTGAAAACACATAAGTAGTTTCTCTTCAAAACCTTCTATGTGTGCATCTGCTTTTGGTGCGGGTACATTTTTTTTTTATGAAAAGTTATTTCGCATACATTTGAAAATGCAATCTATGTGAATTTTCTTCTTCCCCTGACCTAAATGCCGCTGGGAACATCTCCTCTAAATGTGGCTAAAAGTACTTTCAGCTGCACTGAAGGACGACGATTTTTAGAAAATCAATTAACATTAATAGAGCTTATTTTTCTACCCAAATAAATCACTTTGAAAATTGCACTGCCTAGTGATGGCACAGGACACATTATAAAACCGCAGAAATCACAAGTTTATACTCGCTGCCTGACAGTTTGGCAGCCAAGTCCAGCATTTCCCCTGTGAACACCACATTTCTGCAGCTGATTCTCTAAGACTAATATTAGAACGAAGACTTCCTAGAGGGTCCTTCTTCCAACGTCAGTAAGTCTGACATATCTTGATTTCTCCCTTTTTGTGTGGGAAAGGTAGGCTGTGCACACTATCGATTGATTCATTGTGCTCTGCTTGAGTAAGAGCAAGATTTGATTCTAGACATTTTGTTTTGCTGTCCTTGGACTTAGTCCACTAATGAGTGTATTTTTTTTTTAAGATATTTTTCAGACCAACCCTCAACCAAGGGGCAACTTGCTCCTGGTGTCAGAGGAGGACAGTCTGCCTCCTGCATACCAGAAGGCAAACGTCAAGGAAGCTAGGGTGGCTCCATTGGTTAACACAGAACTAGCTCTGGATAGTGGAGGGGTTCAACCATGCGAGTATTTCTCTGCACGTCTGTTGTTGTCCATCATGGAGTCTGATATGTGTGTATCTGCAGCGTCCTGACCTTCATTCCACTCAGAAGCTCCAAAAAAGCCTGTCACTTTCATTCCCTTCCCTCTACCCCCAATGGAAAAAGAAACATTTTATAACATTTTTTTTTAATCAAGAAATTCTATTCCTTTTTGTTGACATTTGGTGACCTTTGTGATTTTTCTAGGCTTTATGGTATGTGCAAGTAGCCAAGTCTGTGCAGGAGCAGAGAGAACATATAAATGAGTTTTGCCTTTAATTTGCTCAAAATATTATTTGAACTCTTGTGAACAACATTTTTAGAGTTTGAAAATACAATGAAGAGCAGCCAAATATCTCCAAGTGGCTGGACTTAGTGCTATAGAAGGAGTCTTATAGTGCATGGCTCCTGATCTCACGAGTATTGCTGCAACAACCAGATAGAGGGTGAGTCTGTTAAAACAGGATTTTAACTTTTGCCATTCTTCACTGCTGTGGATTATTCTGGTATATAAAAGTTTCTTTGTTGCACCTCAGAGAAGGCTATATGCTGTCAGTATATTGAAATCTGGGATTCTAGTCAGAAAAAGGACACTAGTAGTGTAATCAGAATTATAATAAATGATACCACTACTGCTACTTATTTCTGTAGTGCTACTAAACTCACACAGTATTATACAGATACACCTAAGAGACAACCTCCACTCCGGAGAGCTTAAAATCAAGTTAAGACACACCAAGACAACTATACACCAAAAATACACCAAAGCTTTCTGCCTCAGCTGAGTATACTACAAACTGCTTGCCTTTATTATTGAAAACTTGGCTGTTCTCTCAAGCCTTCCCTGGATGAGACACTCCCCAACTAGCAATGACTCTTACCCCTCCCCCTTCACCTTTCCTCCTCGCCCAACACCCTCCCTCCCCGCCTCGACCCTATAACCTCCGCCTGCCACTACCCCATGTCCAGCCCTTCCTACTCTACCACCTACCTTAAGGAACCAGATCGAACAACTTAGCTAATTTTACCCGCTAAATTAGTTGTCCTTGCTAATCAATTGTTTTTAGTTGCCTGTTCGCATTACTTTCAGAAGCGTTATGTTAATCTAATTTCTTCTTCTTTCAATTGTCCTGAATTGCACTCCCTGTTCATTGTAACTTTCATTCTTCTAATTATGGTTTCCCCTGGTTTTGATGTAAACCGGTACGATAAGACTTGGTCTTGAGCATCGGTATATTAAAAGAATTTAAATAAATTAAATAAATAAATCCCTATAAACATTTTTGGGGGAAGATTTTCTAGCATTTGCTTTTCTTGCCATATTTCCTTGTAAAGATCCTTTGTTATATTCACTCATTTATCTTTCAACACAACAACATAATTCACAACCTCTGCATCATACAACTGTTTTCTCTGGCACTGTGCCTCCCACATTCAAATTAGTCCAGCCATGGCCTCTTGTGGGCAAGAAAGTTGGATGCAGGTCTGGTTCATAGCCATTTCCAATGCTGCTCCCTGGCATTTTGTATTACATTTTTAGTAATTTCCTGTTTTTGTGACACCAGCTATGAGAATACAAAATCACTTTAGCATGTGCACATAAAGTGCATGGAGTAGTGGAATCCTGTTTTCTGGTTTCCTACCACAGACGTCATTAATGGCCAGGAAATAACCACCATAGTAAGTATATATGTATAAAAATTACTATTGCCTAAAAATTAAATAGCCCTCTAAATCCACAGTACATGATAGCAAAAAAATATAAAAGTTTAGCTGGCACAAGCTGTTATTAATATGCACAGCACACCATGTATCACTACAAATTTTAAATGGCATGGAGCAATAGCCTAGTGCAGTGTTCCCTAACCAGTGTGCCATGGCATACTGATGTGCCATCAGACCTGATCAGATGTGCCACAGAAAAATCACTGCCTGTTGTTCACACACAGACCAGCACTTAGGTTCAGCTCTCAGCACCTTGCAGCAATAAGAGTCACCAGCAGTGGCTGTTAAACTTACAGAAGCTCCTTTCTGAGACCTTGTTTAGTCAAGCATACCTTTTCTTTCAAGCTACCACATGAGCCCTGGATTATGGAAATGACTGGGCATTGGATAACTGGGCTCTGCTTTCTGTGAACGCCACTACCTTCTCTTTTCTCTCCTTTGACTTCTCCCATCCTCTGCCTGATCCCATGCTGAGTAAGATAGGGAGTGTGTGCACCGAGCACTGGATGTGATTTACCGAGTGTTGGGAGCAGCAGCAGTGGAGCTCTGACAGCCAGGTATGGCAATCAAGCTAACTAACCAATTTGGTTGTCCACAATACACCAAATTCTCCCTTCTCCTGCACTTCTATATAAAGGGAGTTGGTCCACCATGACTTTCAATCTTCTTTAGGCCATATGAGTCTTCTTCATGTCTGCAGTGCCTGCTCTATGGAGGTTGGTGTGCCACCCAACAATTTTATTATGATAGGTATATCTTGTGTTTGAAAAGGTTGGGAAACACTGGCTTAGTGGTTAAAGTAGCAGTCTACGAACCAGGGAAGCCAGGGGTCAAATCCCACTGACACATCTTGTGACCTTGGGCAAATCACGTCATACTCTATTGCCTCAGGTACAAACTCAGGGGCCGATGCAATAAAGTCACATAGAAAGTGGGCACTGAACAGTCAGAACCCGCTCTCTTAATGCGCCCCAGGCGCCCACAAGGGGGGCACCATGCAATATTAAAATTAGGGAGTTAGCATCTGCCTCCTACTTAATATCACAACGATATTAAGTAGGAGGCAGTACAGAAAAGCAGTTTTTTCTGCTTTTCTGTACTTTTTTTTTGATGCAAACAGCTGTTAACACCTGCTCCAGGCAGGCGTTAATAGATGACAGTTAAATGTGCGTCTGAGATCCACTTTTTATTTTTTGCATCAGGAGTGAATGCCTAATAGCCTCATTTGCATGTGATGATCGCTATTACATTCACTCCGCGTTGGACGCACGTTGAATATGCGCTAATCCCTTATTGCATTACGGGATTGATTAGCGCCTATTCTACCTGCATCCGACTGCAGATTAACAGTGTGCTTGGCTCAGCACACTGTATTGCATCAGCCCCTCAGACTGTAAGCCTTCTGGGGACAGGGGAATGCCTGCAGTATCTGAATGTGATCTGCTTTGAAGTGACTGACCACTCACGAAAGATGGAACAAACAAATAAATAGAAATACTGTAGCACCACCCAGTGTACATTTTCATAGGCCCTTTTAAAAACTATTTTAGTGTTTAGCGCTGACAGAATGGAATGTTTGGGGGTGGGGTTTTTGTTGTTGTTTTTTTTAATATCCCACATAAATTAGTTGACATATATGCACACAATATAAACCAAGTCCAATTTGAAAATTATTCCACCAAATCTATCCGCACACCTACTAAAATGCACACACAAGTTTTCAGGTAAAAAATTATACGCATACTTTTTCAAATCACAAAGTACAGTATGCATGGGCTAAACATTCACCAATTCTGCCCCCAGAAATGCCGCCACTCAATCAGGGTAAACTTACGTACAAGCAGGACATATGGGTGTAGATTTACACTGCATAACGAGTAAGCAATTTAAAAAAAAAAAAAAGTTTCTGCTCTTAAAACACTTGTACCCAGGTAAATGCCTTTGAAAATTATCCTTCCTATGACAACATCCATTTCAGCTGAAAATATATCAAGCCATGTCCCACTGCTTTAAAATAAATTGTTTTAACTTGAGGATTTTGCAATGGCAGTAATAATGTCAGTCGAATCAGGTAATAGGCGGCAAGTAGTCTGGCAAGGCATATCACATTGGTAATAGCTTAATCATAAAACTGAATAAAGCAGAGCAAAAATGCACACTCATATGGCATCAAGCCCTACTGTGTTTACTAAATATGACATACTAATGTGGGTGTGTATCTTTAGGAAAGTGTTCTATAACAAAAAGATATCACAAATACCATATGAGGAGCTAGTTGTTTTGTACACTGTTTATACTGTAAAGTAAACAGACATGCAGACTTTACAGAAATAATCAACATGGCTAGAGTTAATTTTCACAATGAAACCTCCATTTGCATTTTTTTTTAGATGAGTAAATAAAAGTGAGATTGGGATGGTGCAACCTGCCTTGATTCTGAGAAATGAGATCTGGGGGAAACCCCCAACTGATCAGGCTGGGAAACCCGCAGCCTGATCAGTTTCTGGATGGACATCTCCCATAGGAGTAGAAACCAGATCTGTTGCAGCCAAAAGAGGGATATGTGAATCATGGTCCCCTTGTCTTCTCTGAGATTCAACAGAACCTTTGTCACTAATGGAATCGGAAATAATGCAAGATAAAGGCTAATTTGTGATGTACCCTTTGTCTAGAACAGAAGAGTGGGACCTTCCTGTTCCAGGGAGATGCGAACAGTTCCACCAGTTGAGTTCCCCAGCGGTGGAAGATCCAGTTGTGTCTGGCAGAATGCCAATACACTCCGACTGAGGTGATGGGATGTGAGCTCTTGAGCATCCAATCATCCAGATTGCATCCCCAGTTTATGAAAGTGTGCCACCACCACGGCTAGGCATTTTGTGAAGACAAGTGAGGTAGATGCAAACCAAAATAGTAGAATAATACTAGAGGTGGTGGTTTCTTACAAAGAATCAGAGATTTCTTGTGACTCAGAAAAATCTCTCCATGAATATAAGCATCCTTTAGCTTGAGAGAGCAGAACGAGTCCCCCCCCTTTGAAGGATGGAGGATTACGGTGCCCAAGGAAACCCATCTTGAACTTTTCTCATTTGATGAATTTGTTCAAAGCCCTTAAGTCTAGTTGGGAAGAGAGTCCTCCTATTTTGGAATAAGGAAATATTTGGAGTTAAATCACCACTCTCTATCTCGGTAGAACTGGCTTGACCATTTGGCCATTAAGAGGGAGGAGAACTCCATCTGAAGCTCTTCCTGTTGCAGCAACTGACCCCAAAATAAGTGAGGAGCCCAATTTGACAGAAGACCCAATAGATTTAATTTCTGCTTGCCTTTGATGATGCTGACTACTCATACGTCTGGTGTTATATTGGGACACCAGCTTACATAAAACTGCAATCTGACCTGGACCGGAAAGTCCTCTGGTACAGATACTGGGATCCTGGCTTTGCTCTCTGTATTCCAGTCAAAACCCTGTGACAAATGTTGGCTGTGATTCTGTATGGAGCTTAGGTACTCTCTGTTGCTTCAGGCAGGTGCAAAATGTCTGTTGTGAATGGACTGAGGGGGTCAAAGAATAATGTTTCCTAGGTGGAAGAAATGTTTCCTCTGCCCTGACCTCAGGAACCTTCTGGAAGAGGAGGCCAGGTCTAGAGTAGCCATGGAGAGCTGCTGGAGTGTTGCAATAACCCTTGATCTGCACCACCGCATCCTTAACCCTCTCTTAAGAGATTATCTTCAGTGCACAGCACATCAGCAAGTCTTTCCTGCACCTCCAAATGGAGATCAGAGGACCACAGCCAGGCGAGTCTGCATACCCCAATCCCATTGGCAGAGATTCTCAATTTTGCTTTGAAAAACATGGACCACAAGTTTTCTGCATTCCAACTCTTTGTCCACCAGTGAATGGAGGGTGTTCTGCTGCTTTTTGAAGCAGCTGCTCAGCCACCCCATGCACCTGCTTCAGAATGCTCCGCATAAATTCTTGTCAACCATTCATCTTTATTACAAGGTCTGATAGACATAGGCATTAAGGGAACAGTACTCAGCTGGTTCAAGTCCTTCCTGGTTAATAGACAATTCAAGGTAAAGATAAACAACAAAGAATCACACCCGGTCCCAGCAAATCAAGGAGTCCCTCAAGGTTCCTCCCTCTCTCCAACCCTTTTCAACATTTACCTTCTCCCTCTCTGTCGTCTTCTTAATAATCTAAACCTAACACACTACATTTACGCGGATGACATCCAAATACTCATCCCAATCTCAGAATCCCTACACAAAACCTTGATTCACTGGAATAATTGCTTGCAACTAATCAATCATCTTCTATCCAGTCTCAGCCTTATTCTCAACAACAACAAAACCGAGATCTTAATTATCAATCATGACGTTAATAACAATCTAATATACCCAGCTGTCCCACTCATTTCTACCACTCCTATAATTAATCACTCACCATATGTACGTGATCTAGGCGTCATGATAGATAATCAGCTTAACTTCAAAAAATTTATAAGCACCACCACTAAAGACTGCTTCTATAAACTTCTTGTCCTGAGAAAATTGAAACCACTTCTCCACTTCAATGATTTTCGGATGGTTCTACAAGCCATTATTCTAACAAAAATCGATTATTGCAACTCGCTCCTTTTTGGTCTCCCTACCTCATCCATCAAACCCCTCCAGATGATTCAAAACTCTGCAGCTAGAATCCTTACCAATACAAATAAAAGAGACCATATAACCCCCATACTAAAACTCCTCCACTGGCTGCCTATTAAGCAAAGGATTCTCTATAAAATATACACAGCAATTCATAAATCTATTTACAACATATCCCCACTCCACTTAAGTACCCAACTTCGTTTTCACTCTTCATCTAGACCTATCAGAGGAGCTTATAAAGGCACACTCTATGTTCCTTCAACAATATCCTTACATCAGAAACGTACCATCTCTTTAGCAGGACCCGTCCAATGGAACATGCTCCCGCCAGACATCCGCCTTGAGATCTGCTTCGCTTCCTTCAAAAAGAAAATTAAAACCTGGCTCTTTAGCCAAGCTTTTCCAGAACTTTGATTATTTTTTACCTCCAGCTATCAAGATTTTCTCACCATCGCAATCCCTTCTGCAGATCACATTTATCTTAGACAATTACGCCTTATTTTATGATTTGGTTTCTCAAAGAGACTATACAATTTTCTCAATGTTATTTTTCAAACCTGTTTTCCAAGTTCTATAACCTTGTTATATGTACCGCCTCTTGGCGTAATTTTTATGTTTCAATGTAAACCGATGTGATCTGTATTTTAATACAGGAACACCGGTATATAAAAATCTAAAAATAAATAAATAAATAAATTGGCTCATAAAGAGATAGGTCGCATAGGCCCTGTAAAGCTTTCCTTCCAATAGAATCCAGGGCTCTGCTAGAACCTGCTAGACTTGTCGGAGTGAAAGAAAATGGATGCAAAATTGAACTTGACGGTGGAGGAGAGTCTATGATCGATGGGCACCGTCAGTCCCTCCACTCCAGGGAACAGTAGCAAAAGGAAACAGTAAAACGCCAAAAAACCTTACCCTAGGGAACTGCAGAAGAAGAACTGTGGGACACCATGTCATGCAGCTCTATGAAAAAGTAGACAATGAAAGGACCCCATGTAGACGTGTGGCATAATAGCATGCCATGGGGAAGCTCAGTGAGGCTCAAAGTTCAGACATAGGTTTTCCTTGCTGGGTTCCATTGGATGATGTCACTACTACACTTGTCCTCAGATAAGGCTATTTCAAGGCATCCGGTGCAGCAAGGTTAAACATAATTTAAGTATTTTGTTTTTCACTCAGCACTTTTCTCAGGCTTTTTGGGCTTCCATCTCAATTGGTACCAGCTCTCTTGGCCTATTGAATCAAAAACCTTCATTCACAACTTCCTTGGTATTTTCCTTTTATTTTATATCTTCCTCCCAACTTACATAGCATAGATATTGCAAAAACAGTCCTCAGCTCCAGGCCAGGCATCAGTGCGATCTCCCTGGTGGAACTCTGCAGTTATGGGCATAAGTCTGGCTACTAGGTGTCACTGTTGAATGATTACAGGGACCTCCTTCCCCCAGGGACTATAAACATTGTTTCTGCAATATTCCTAGCCCCAACAGGGCTGGGAAGAAGAGCTTGGCCCAAGAATTCAACCCAAGTCTTCCTCATAACCACACTATGTCAAAGACTGAGAGGCTGGAGTCAAGGACCACTCCCACAGAGGTGGTACAGGACTGCAGAGCAAGACTAAAGCTGGTCTTCTGCCTAAGCAACCCCTCTCCCCTGCAGGTTGAGTCCTTGGGTACTGGGGGCCGGTAGGACTTGTCTTCTGTGGAACATCAGGCTGGAAAGGCAAGGACAGGCTGGACAAGGGTACAGAGCACAGACTGGGGGCTGGGTACAGAGCACAGTCAAGGACAGGTCTAGACAAGGACTGGACCAGGACAGGACTAGACAGTCAGCAAGATAAAAGAAAGCCCAACAAGACACAAGGCTGGTAAGGTAATCCTAGTAGGCCCAAAGGCCACAAGGTAAAACAGGAAAGCCCAAGAGAGCATACAGCATGGCAGGGAGGCCTGAGAAGCCGCAGAGCAAGGCCAGAAGGCCTGGATGGCCCCAAAGCAAGGCAAGAGGCCAAGACAGGTCACAAAGCAAGGAAAGAGCTCTGGGCAAGCCACAAAGCAAGGCAGAATAGCTAGGAAAGAGTAGTCAGGGCAGAGAGCCAAAGTGACTCATTGAAAAAGCACCAAGGCATTGGACAGGTTAAGTAGGACTGAGGCTTGTGTGTTGCATAATTAGCAAGGAGGTAAATGACAAGGTAGTGAGCATGGTTTGCTGAGGACCACTGGTGGTCTTGCCATTGAATCAACCCACTTTTGGGGGTATATTTGTATTACACTAATAGGCATTTTGTGTTTTACAATTTTTATTGTGTAGTCAATAAAGGATATGCATATTATCACATTACCATCTTGAAAAATATAAAAAAAAGACTCATTTTTAAAAGTGACACCATTCTCAAAGTCACAACCTGCTGATTTTTAATATTCTTATAGTCCATCAAATCAATATTGTGTTCAAGGAAGATACTAAATACAAATTCAATCACAGTAATTAAAAAAAAATATGAAAACCCTCCCACCTTTGAGCTCACTGAAATGGTAAAGTGTTACTTTTCATTCTTGTATTTGTGGTTTTCTTTAAACTGTACAGAAATAGACTGACAGAAGATAAGGACCAAAAGGCCATCTAGTCTGCTGAATTTACTTTCTTTTGCAATGTCATAGATACCAATTGATCTCAGGCCTTCTATTCACATCTTCACAACCAAGGATACACTGTGCTTATCCCATGTCTTCTTGAATTTTTACTGTTTTTTGCTTGCACCATGTTCACTGGAAGGCCGTGCCATACATTCACTACCCTTTCCATGGAGAAATATTTTCTGTTATTTCAATCTATCCCCTTTGAGCCTCACATCTTGACCTAAATTTGGTTATTTATAAACAGTCTTTAAAGGTGAACAGCCCAAACAAAGAAGTGTATGTAAACAAATGCATCAGTTGTAGAACTTCCTTTCTACTAAAATGTGTACTGCAGTAGCCACCCCCCCCACCGACGTTATGATAATTTCAGTGGCCTTCTGTTGACAGACAATGATAGTCATCAGTGCATCACTGTAAAATGAAATGTCCCTTTACAGTGTGAATTTATTTTAATGTTAAAATTTTTGAAAACTGAATATAAATTTAAGTGCAAGTTTATGTAGCTAATGTCTTCCACAAAAAAGGATTAAAGTTAGATTTATTTTTTTTTAAACAATCACTGATTGGCATAATGTTCTGCCGGCGTTTAATACCACATCTTGCAGTAAATGTTTATGGCAAAGCCAAAATATTTCCCTGGAAAACCATCTGTAGAACTCCTGGGTTCCTAAGTAGGTTGTATAAGAAACAGTCCAATATAATGCAATTAAGAAATGTCTCACTGTCTAACATTAGGATTATTTGAATTGGATCTTTAGTACTCTATAATTACAATGTAGATAGCACACCGAACATGAAATTAGTGTTAACAATAAGTTTAACAAGTTTAAATCTTATATTTTCCTGTGCATTTAACTGTATTATAACTAGAAGTTTACGCTCCACGACAGGCAATGGGAATCATTTGTAAATTATATGGGCACACAGCATGTAAGTGAAGCAAGGAAAGGAGAAACCCAAGGAAAAATTCACAATATAAGCATTCTTACAGCAAACATCACGTTACCTCAGAGGCTGCACACCACTTAGCATCGCTCTTTCTGGCCCACATGTGCCACCATTTCTCATGCGTTCTGCTAAGAAAGCATTCCTGGGTAGTTGCTGCATCACTTCCTCCCTATGTTTCCTGAAAGGAAAGATGCGACACTGCAACTGCCAGCTTCTTCAGCAAGGACATGAGAAATTTAACAGCTCCCAAGAGCATCTAACAAAATCAGCAACTTTAATTTTTAAATGGCATCAAATTCATAAAATTAAGGAGTGCTTTTAAATTATAGCATTAAAATGGATTTATGTGCACTCTGCTGCCAACCTTCCCTGGGTACATGAAGCATTAATACAAAAAGCAGTCTGGAAAGGGTTTTGTTCAGGCAAGGGGTCTATTTCTGACCAGTGTAACTACACTTGTTCTAATGATGCTCAGAAATGGATTAGCGTATAAGAGCAGTCAATGCTTTTCTTATCACACAGGTGGTATATATTTCTCCACATGGATATATACCCCCTGGTATTTGAGTTGTTGGTAAGTCAACTGACTTACAACTTACCAAAAGTGTTACAGAAGCCTAAGACATCTACTCTGGGGCTGCTATGCATCATCCCGCACTTAAATAGGATTAAGGTGGACTAAAGATCTCTAACTATTCAGTGACATTTTGGTGTTTCCCTTAATCCCACTAAAAGCCAGCCAACCCATTTCCTGATTTGTACAGATACCTAAAAGTAAAACTGCAACAATATATCAGTAAAGCACTTAGGGTCAGATGTACTAAGGGTTTTTCCCATTTTGTATGTATGGGGAAAGATGTCCGGTACATCTAGCCCTCAAGGACCACAGCAGATGTGTAATAAACACTTAAGACAATGGATAACATGAAAGAATTATACTGATCAATCAGAAAATTAGTGATAAGCCAAAAAGGAAATAAAACAAAATAGAAGCACAATAAAAGAAAAGAAGCAGATAAAGCACCAACAGAAAATGTAATTACTGGATAACTAGAAAATAATGGAGTATGATTAAAAAAAACAGTTTTCTCTAGCAATTTTTGTAATCCCCCAATTCATGTCTTTTTTCTGATTCCCATCTAGCTGTTATCAGAAAGTTATTATGTAAAGTCTCTGGCATGTCACACATTTCAGTCACCTCTTTTCTTGTATTGATCAGACATGGCTGTTCAGCCAAGCCTTCCCCACTACAAACCCCATTGCCTGATCAAGAATTGTTCCATCACCCACTTATGTAAACACATTTTTCCATATTTCTCATGCATAGTATCTATTAACGAGGTTGGCTCCTTGCCCCCCTCTTTTGTATATAGTATTTATTTATTTATGTTTTCGTTCACCCCCTCTTTATTTCTTACTCCAGGTTAAGGCATCCTTGTTATAATGTAACTTTTATGCTCCTTTATCTCTTGTTGATTGGTTAATTATATTTTCTGCTTAGTTCATTGTAAACTGAGTTGATTTGATTTGTATCAAGAAAGTCGGTATATAAAAGCCTTTAATAAATAAATAAAAATAAATCTCCCAGGTGCCAGGAAGAAGAATTCAGGACTCTTTTTCTAAGGAGCCAATTGTAAAGCACACTATCAGCTGTAAATGTTTTTTGCATGTACTAACAGCCAATGTTAATGACATGCAAATGAGGCAGATGGGATGAATTTTTAAAACATTATACGTGTAAAAATTAGCATATATGAACATTGTGTGTAAAAATTAGTGTATATGTGCATTAGTAGCCGCTAAGTGTGCATTCCATATTTTATAAAAATCGAAAATACATTCATATTTTCACTTTCACACATGTATGTGTGTAAACAAAGGGAGGTCTAGGATCACTCCGGGGTTAACATTTACACATGTAAGTTGCTATTTTAAAAGATACATACATATATTTACATGAGTATATTTATACCTGTTAATTATCTGGCATAAGTGATATTAAACGTATTTTGTTGTGTACTATTGGTTGGGTGGGAGGTTTGAATGAATTTGTGGGGGGAGAGTTCAGGATGAAGAACCAGGAGGGCCACAATGACCTGGAAAAGAAATGGGTGAACTGGTGGACTAATTAGTAAAACTGGTAATTTTCTTAATGTGTGCATTTTTTTTTAAAATACACTGACTTTGCCCCTTGACCCTTTTGTTAAGGAAAATCCAGTTTAGGACTGACACAGAAGGGATGAAATTGGGGGATTATGAATTTAAATTGGAGGCCTTTTCTGATGACATCTTAGTTCATGTTTCCAATCCATTGACTCTGGGAGCCGTGACGCCTCTCTGGCTCTTTCGGCATCCTGGTCCCTTTCCATCCCCAAAATAATTGCATGTTACACATTAATCTTGGTATGAATCGGCCGCAGCTTTTATTGACATAACAGTTAATATGAACTCAACATTATAACAGTTCACCCACCCGGGCCAATCCACAGTCTCACCGCTACCAGGGCCACGCCCCCCCTTTTGCCACCCGCCACGATTCTAGCAAGGCGACATCACTTCCGACCCCCCACCACGTTTACAAGCAAGGGGGCCCTGCCTCCGGACGTGATCCCCACCCCTTTTACAACCTGGCTTCTGACAGCCCCGTGGCTGACCTATGTCTAATAATTCTCTATTGGCCTGGGTACCCGCCACCAGCACCAGGTAGTGTTTATACTTGCCTGGCGCCCCCTCAAACCAAACCTTAGCTGTGGCCCCTTTACACCCATGTGTAGTTCCTTTCAAGTGCCTCCTGTATTTCGTTATTGAAAAGGTCATACCCAATATCAGATAGGTGTACCCTGTCCTGCCGGTAAAAACCTTCGCACTGTTCATCGGTCCATGCGTGCCGTATCTGACAGCCCCCCATGCGCACCAACCATCCTTCGATCCTGTGTGTAACTTCTTCCAGGCTCTCTCCCATAACTTTTGTTTTGCAAATTTAATGCGTGATATTATGTCGGACCAGCAAATAAGCACTCCTGGGAACCCTGATTGTATTTCCCGTAGATCCCTCTTCACCTACCGTAACAGCTGTCTGCATGACATTGCCCCTAAAGGTGTATTATTATGATGTCCAGTCTGGCCAATGAATCCCTCTTGACCCATAGTATGGGAAGTAACTGATCCCAGCGCATTCCATGCTTTCCCATCCAAGTGATGCGCACCCCCCCAACGTGCCAAGCCCAGATGCGGGCCGTATCTGCGCTGCCGTGCCCTCTGTTCCGCCCAATGCACAAGTGAGTGCCCCACGATCCACACCTGTAGCAACCTAGGACACGATTCTGGAATAAAATAAGCAAATTAATCGAGCTGCTGTAATGTGCCGGCTCGATCCAGCCTGACGTAGGAATTTACTGCAGCAGAGCGACATCTCCCTATCTGTTGTATGGCCTCCATTGTGAACCCTGCCTGCGCCGCGCTAATGGCCCCTCCTATGCTGAAAGAGTGTGTCCCAAAGTTATCTGCATTCTCTCCTATCTCATTTAATGTTCGCTTGAGTATCGCTGAAAACTGGTATCGCGTTAAGGGGGCCCCGTCCGCATGTATAAGTAAATGATCCCCTTTTGTAGGTCGCACGGCTTGATATTTCTCTAAGTTGGCCAACGGGCAAGTGACCATGACACTGTGCAATCGTTTTAGTGTCATGGTAGCTCCCCGCCCCAATTGATCTGTTTTGGACCTAGGTATAAACCATCCTCATCATGTCGCCCTGCTTCGTGACATTCCGCATCAGCATTCCCGTGTGACCAACATCCTTCTTAGATGTCGCCACCAGCTCGCCAATGCGTAGCGCGCCGAAGAAAGCTGGTGTAAAAGCTAACCTAAATAACTGTCTCTTGAATGTTGAATGGCATATGTCGCCCAACCTATGCCATATTAATATTAATAAATCGTGGGTTATGGGATGCCGCCCATCCCTCTGGGCCCCTAATCTCCTTCCCCAACCCTTCAACATTTTTCGAGTCAGAAATCCTTTGGTAGGGTCCCAACCTTGGGCTCCTATGAAAAATGCCAGCCCAGCTAGCTGCTTCACTACCATGCCCCTGGACAGTCCCGCATCCTTGGCCCACAATATGTATGCCACAATCTGTTCCTCTGCCACCAGTCCTTTTTTCCAACCATGTTGTCTCAAGAAGGAGCACACTCTCCCGTATCCCCTGCAATAAGCATCCCACGTGGTGGGAGCCACAGATCGTCACAACAGTTGTGACGATCTGTGGGCCTCCACTGGCTACCCATCCACTTCAGAATAATCTACAAGGCCATTCTCACCATATACAAAAACATCCATCAACTAGCCCCAATTGACCTTCATTTCCCCCTCTGATTACACACCTCAACAAGACCGACAAGAGATGCTTACAAAGGATCACTTCAAGTACCCCCAGCCAAAACTACCAGACACATTACGCTAAGAGATCGGGCCTTCTCTACAGCCGGCCCTACCTTATGGAACTCCATCCCACCAGATATTAGAATGGAATCCAGCCTCTCAACCTTCAAGAAAAGACTCAAGACCTGGTTGTTCATGCAGGCTTTTCCTAACTCCAATATTATTTAACTCATAACAATCAACACACATCACCACCAAGATCACTATTAGCTACCTCTTACAATGTAATTATATGTAATTATCTGGTTTTCCTTTTCCTTTCTTCCTTCTTACTCCAAGTTCTATTTTCCCCTGTTACATGTAACTGCTTTTTCCGCACTATTGTTCAAGTTTAAGCTTATTTTGCACCCCTGTTTCATGTGAATCAGCATGATGGGACTATTGTCTTGAATGTTGATATATAAAAAAACTTAAATAAATAAATAAATAAATAAATAAATAAACAAACAGTTCTAATGTGGTTGGCGACCAATTGCCCATACATGCTCCGGTACTGGAGTTGCCAGTTCGTCGGCGTCGGGTACCTGTTTACGGAACAAAGACCATTTAGCATGAGATAGTAAATCAGCCACACCATTATAAGCCCCTGGAACATGTCACGCCTTTACAGTGGTATTAATGCGCAAACTTCTTAGGACTACCTGCCGAAACAGGTCCGCCACCCGTGGACATTTGGCTGACTGTCTGTTGATGACTGAAACCACAGCTTGGTTGTCACACCAGAATATGATGTATTTGTTCCGCAAGCGCTCCCCCCAGATTATCAATGCCACCCATATGGGGAAAAGCTCCAGGAATGTTATATTTGCTGTTATTCCTTCATCCACCCATGCGGCCGGCCATTGCGCGGCGGCCCACGCACCCTGACAGTACACGCCGAATCCCCATCCCCCAGAAGCATTTGAATGAATGTCCAAGTCACGGCTTGAGACTGGGGGCTCCTGCCAGACCGATATGCCATTGTAACTGCTCAGAAATAAGGCCCATATCGCCAGGTCCTTGCGCATAGGTTGTGATATCCTGATGAAATGGTACGGGTGTTGGACTCCTGCTGTCGCCGCGGCTAGTCTGCGTAGGAAGGCTCTGCCCATAGGGATTACTTGGCAGGCAAAGTTAAATGCTCCCAACATTGTCTGCACCTCCTGGAGTGTCATCTTCTTCGCCTTGGATGTCTTGCCCAGTAGGTCATGCAATTTTTGGAGTTTGTCCGTTGGCAATCTGGATATCATCCTCTTAGAATCCAACTCAATGCCAAGGAAGCACATTGTGGTGGTTGGCCCCTCCATCTTCTCTTGTGCAAGCGGAACTCCAAAATCCTCCGCCACCTACTGAAAGGTCCGTAACAGGCGAGCTGCCGTGTCTGTTCCAGCCGGGCCGACGAACATGAATTCGTCTAAGTAGTGTATTATATTGTCTGACTGGACCCTTTTTACCGTCACCCAATGCAAAAATGAACCGAACACCTCGAAATAGGCGCAGGACACGGAGCAACCCATGGGCATGCACTTGAAGTAAAACATCCCACGAAACTCGAAGCCCAGCAATGGAAAACTAGATGGGTGGACTGGCAGCAGCCGAAATGCTGATTCGATGTCAGTTTTTGCCATGATTGAAGACTCTCCGCACCTCCGAAGAAGAGTGATCGCACTGTCAAATGAGGCATATTGTAAAGAACATTCTTCCTGTGGCAGGTGGTCGTTGACCGAGAGCCCCGTGGGAATGATAGGTTTTGGATTAGTCTGTATTTGCCTAGCTCCTTCTTTGGTACTACCGCCAGGGGAAATAATGCCATATTTTGGAATGGGGGTGCCGCAAAAGGGCCTGCCATTCTGCCTAACGACAGCTCAATGTTTAACTTGGCTTGGACTATTTCTGGATGCCGGTTGTCGACGCTGCATTATTGGCTGTAAACTCCCTGATCTTTCCTTGGTAAGGAATTCGGAGTCCTTCGCTAAAACCACTGGCAATCCTCCCGGCATCCCCTTTCTTTGGGTATTTCCCAAGCCATTCTAACATTCTGTCCAGTCGAATCGGCGAGGCTGCTATTGCCATTGCCTCGTTTCTTTTCCTTGGGAAGAACTCCCCGTGGCCATCTTATTTGTACATTTGTTTGTTGGAAGAGGTGCCGCGCAAATCAAGCAAACATGCATGAACTTGCAATCTTTGAACGTGCAAGATGATTTGTTAAATCTCCAGCAGGCGTTATTTTGATTGTTTTCCTATCCTCTGTGAGCCGCTCCCGTGTATGATGTCCTTGTCGCTGCTCTTCCGCGGCCCCCCGTGTCGGTGGCCCTGTTCATTTGTTTTAACCATAAGTCGACATCGTGGGTCCCCATGACATCGTTCCTATCTCCTCCATCTTGTCCCGGAAGCGCTCGTCGTAATTTAGCCACGCCCAGCCTTCATATGCTCTTTGCGCCACCAAAATTGTGTCTGTGTACCCGAGCATCGGTCCGCATTGTGTTGCAACCGTCCCTTCCCGACGGCTTCACTCCGCCTACCTTTCTTTCTTTGCATCTCCTCCCGCTATGGATGGACGCCTGGCTGCCGCAGCGTCTGCCTGCCGTCCTCTCTGGCGTCCCTGGAACGGCTTGGACACTGCCTCCCTGCCATACTCCGCAGGTACCTTAGGGCGCGGACACCGCGCAGCCCTCACTCTTATTTCCTACTTGGCGCGAACCTCAGGGGTGTCCCCCTGTGATGACGTCACGCTACCCGGATATTTAAAGCCTACGATGTTTGCTAGCCTTTGAGTTAGCAAGGGGGAATCTTACGGATGGGATTCGCTCTCCGTACCCAGCTACTCTGCCTCTCCAATCTTCCATTGGACACTTAACGCTAATAGGGTACCCGCTCCTTGGGGTCCTCACTTGCTTTTCAGGTCGCTATCAGGAAACCGGTACTCACTCCTCAAGGGCCCATGTTTCCTGACTCGCTGCCTGCTCCTACCTTCTCTTCTGCCTGGAAGGATTTGTTATCTTCAACACCAGTGAGTACTACCATCTTCACCTCAGAGCTGTTCCCTGGAACCAGGTACTCGCTCGAGGGCCTGCCTCCGTTCCAGCCCTAATGCCATCTCCTACGTGGAATCACTGTGAGTACATTACCTTCAAGCCTCTCAGCTCTCAGGTACTCGCTCCTCGAGGGCCTGCTCTCCCTATCCTGGGGTTCTCCATACTGGGGCTTCGTGCATATTTCACTGTACTCAATATTCTTAGTTCTTTCCACTACAGCACTGCTACCAGAGGTGTCACTGTTCCAGTGCCTGAGGGATACTAGCCCATCCGGGCTACTTCTGCTGCTCACTACTGCCACCTCTGGTGGCTTCATCACATTGTATAATAAAAGATCAATCTCTGTGTTTGTGTGTCCTAAGCTGAGCCTGACCTGTGGCCCCTCACTAGACTTCCCCTCGTGGGCGTGGTCAGCTGCCACAGTGTCCAAGGGTCCACCCAAACCTCACTAATTATAACACATTGCAATGGATCGTCTTTTGTTATGACACTCATCATTCTGAGGTATGCTCTGGTCCAGGTTCATATGTTGCGCGGTATGGTCTTGCTGTCCTCCGGCAGTGCATCTCTGCCTTTGTTCTTTTTTTGTCTCTTGAGCTTCTCCTTCCTTCCATAAGTCGGAAGATATTGATGTATTTTCTCTTTTTAATCCTTTTTCACAGCTTCCTCGGCACGCTTACCCATAGAGGGGCTACACTGTTTGCTGGCGTCGAGGTTGCTGCCGCTTCTCTATGTGCAGACTGTGCCCGGGTTAAGCTGTCCTCGTCTGCACTATACGAGTCCGAAGATGAGCTATTATCACTGGAACTTGAACTGTACCTTTTCCTCCACTTTCCGCTTCCTTTCTTTTTTGACACATGTGCTACCGCCGTGTCAGCTAGGGGCTGTGGAATTGAAACATTAGGCTCCGATAACTCACCCAGCTGTTGTTGCTCCAGCCCTGCTTCTGCTGCGACTGTGTCCCCCGCACGCACCTCCGGTAGTATCATGTCCTCTCCATCGCTATTGGTCGTTGCCCCGGTTGTCTTGCTGCGTTGGGTCTCTCCTTCGGACTGACTCTTGGCCGCATTGTTACTATTATGTCTTCTTGCCGTGTGTCCAGCACGCCCGCTGCCCCCTGCTGCCGGTGAATTCTCATCCTCTCTCCCTTGGGTCTCTTGGTTATTCTGCATGCCCTGCTGTCCCAACCAATATCCCCACGGATATACTGGGTACGGCATCCCTCTAACATAGGCCGTTTGTGACCATTGCGGGAATGTATTAGGTCCTGGGTTGCTGCTACTGTCGTCGGTGCTGGCTGGCGGCATCCAAGGTCCATAGGCCCAAGGTGGAGGGAACCCTGGTAAATAGGGGAAACCCATAGACTGTGTCTGGTCTCTCATGCCTGGGTTCGCATCTGCAGTGTTATTCTTGCGGTTAACTGCTGTCATACGCCACCCCGTTTCGTTGTGGGGGCCCGTGTCCTCAGCGCGCCACGATCCTCCTTCCGCCCAATTTTACACTCTATACCACATTGCGGGGTGTCCCTTCCTTGATCTCTCCCCTCCGTCGTCCTCATTCCCCTTGGGCTCTGCGTGCCCTGAGTAGAGGCGCCCCTCTGCCCCACGTAGCGGGTTCTCGGTCCCCTTCCCATTGGGTACTCACTGTGCCGCTGATCTTGTTCTCTTGTGCTTGATGACTTCTTCCTTTCGCTCCTGTGTGGGGCGGCTGCCTGGCATGGAAGGCCTCCCTGCACCCTTCTTTTTCTTGGTGCCACAGATCTTAATGTAAGCGAAAAGTATTTATTTATTTATTTTTAAATTTGCCGCTGTGTGAACTCTGTTTTTGAGTCCCACATAGCTGCCAGCCCTCTTGGCTGCTCCCGGGTCCTAGCCTGTGGTCCGCCAGGTTGTTTTTTTATTTGTTTTGTTTTTTTAAAGATGTTATTTTTATGTTCGCGATGAAATCGCCACCTCCGCGGGCGATTTTGTCACGTGGTCGGTGAGACGATTTGCGCCGCAGCTGTGCCTCGCTGTTGGTCCCTGGGGAGAGATGAAAGAGGCCGGCTGCGGCACGGCTCGTGCCTTAAGTACTCGGGCCAACGTCATCAGGGCCGTCCTCGGCTGTCCCCGATGACGCCGGCCTGCAGGGACGCCCCCCCAGTGCGTGGCGACGTTGCCAACGTCATCGGGACGCGCTGGAGCGCTCTGATGACGTTGGCCCGCGCCCCAAGGCCATTAGCCTGTGCCGCTCCGCTGGCAAATCACGCCCGTCTTCGGCCCACGGCCCCAGGTAAGCCGAGGGCCATTGCATGTGCCACGGACTCACCTATTCTTTTGAAAAGCGAGAGTTCTCACTATTTGGTTCATTTTCTGGGCTTAGACTGAATCTTGATAAATCTGAAGCACTGGCTATCCATGATATCGCTAAAGGGCTATGGGGTAATGACTTCCCTGTAAAATGAGCAGATAGCTCATTTTAGTATCTGGTGTGGCCGACTCTTCGGTTAGCCACTAAATAGCCCTAGATCCCTTACCATCAGGACTAGTAACAGCATAGTGGGATTTTCCATTCCCTTTTCAGTCTCTCCAAAGAGCTGACTGCAATTGGCCATCCCAAGGGCATAATGTGAAGTTAAAGGTAGAGAGAATGTGGTCATTTTGTGATGGCTTTTGAACAGTAAGGAGCTTTTTGTTACTTCACCCTGCTGAGTTGGGCCCACTAACCCGACTTGGTATTTTTCTTGCATTCAGAAGAGTTTCCTCATTAGTTCACTCCGTCTGATAGGATCTGTCTCATTTTTTAAGAGAGATTTGTTTATTTTTTTGTTTATTTATTTTTATAGATTTTGGTTGGATTTTGGTTGGGTTTTTAAATATGTTTTCTCGTTCTGGGGAACATCCTGTGCTTTGGAAAGCGATAAGCTCTAAGCCAGAGAGCAGGGGCTGGAGACCTGTGTGCTACCCCTCTACTCCTTAGAGGAAGCAAAACTAATTACAGCACTTCCCAGAGTGGGATTTTTTGGATTTGGAGACTTTTGGATTTTTCCCCTTTTTGTTAGTTTGAAGGTTTTTTCCCCATCCCTCTTCTCAATTTGGATGAAAGAGATAGAGAACTTTGGTCAAAACTGAAGACATCTGACTTTTCTCCCAGAGAAGTCACAGCACAGGAGAGAAGGGATTGAAACATCAAGATCTGGAGACTCCCAATTAGATTTCTACCTTAAAAGGGCCAGGACACAGGATGTGAACAAAAGATAGAACTTTGGATTCAGAAGGGAACTTTTCATAGTGAGGGGCTCCCCACCCTAGGATTCCCCAGCTTACTGGGCTGTTTGCACACTGATGAAACAGTGGCAAGTTCCCTCCCTGGAGCTGGAGAGATGGATACAAGCACCCCAGAGCCACAAAAGAAAATACTTTGAATGTACAGTTTCATTTGTGGAAAGTTTGTGGGACAGTGACTGATGTTTGGAAATAATCAGAAACTTTATTTGAACACCCAGTCCGAGTCCAGCTTGTTTGTCCCTAAGGAGAACACCGCAGCTATGAGAAACACTCCATCACCTGGGCCACAAAGGATTTCCTTTACTCCTGCAGAAAGAGCTCACTCCTGGGAGGTGTAGAGAGAAGGGGGAAGGATGGAAAGCGTAGCCCCAACTAACATACTTTTATGGCCCTAGGGGAAACAACAAACTCCCAGACAAAAGAGCTATAACTAGGAATTGTGAGGCTGAGAGATTCATCCCGGCTTTATGACATGAATATACTTCCCCTTATTGCTCATATGAAGCTTAAATTGGAACAGTGGCACTTCTTTCCATTATCTCTTTGATAGGGTGAGCCTTTTCAAAATTATTCTTTTGTTAAATGGCTTTATGTTTTGTAAATCCCTCTACTGTGGTTCTTAAAAAAGGATTTGGAGATCCTTCATGGATTACCGCACTTTTTTTTTAAAGAAAAAAACCCACAAGGATTGCTTTACAGTATCTGCTGAGATAATGTAAGTATAGTGGTTTAGGAGTGCTGTTTATTGAGGGATACAACTATGCATGTCTTCTGTGTCATGTTAGAAAATGGTTGTATAATACTGATTATTGTATTGCTTTGGCTTTTGAAAAAGTTTAGCATCCCCATTTCAGCTGTGATATCTCCTCTGTGCTAAGACATCACTCTGCTCTTACGTCTGAAATCCCACATACATTATTATTTTTATGTGAGAGGCTTCAGCATAGTCATGAGGTGACTCCTTTCCTGCCAAAACAAGGCAATTTAGGTTTCTCTCCGGGTATGCATTTTACACCTTTTAAAGTTTGGTCCTCTAAAGCAGTGGTCCCCAACCCTGTCCTGGGGGCCTACCAGCCAGTCGGGTTTTCAGGATATCCACAATGAATGTGCATGAGAGAAAATTTGCATGTTATGGAGGCAGTGCATGCAAATTTTCTCTCATGCATATTCATTGTGGATATCGTGAAAACCCGACTGCCTGGTGGGTCCCCAGGACAGGGTTGGGGACCACTGCTCTAAAGGACTGTGTCAGCTCATGTAGGTGCCTGATACTTATGGGAAAATTATTTTTCCAGAGCCTACAATAGCAATATAATCTAGAGCAGAGTGATTTTTTTTTTGCTTATTTATGACACTATTTCATGTCTTTAGATATTTATTTTATTTAAAAATTTATATATACCGCTTTTACAATATAAAAATTAATCAAAACGGTTTACATACAGTACATACATAATAAAATACAAAAAAACAGCAGTATAGTATAAAAACTAGATAACAAAAACAATGGAAAAACAAAACTAATAAAAAAACAAAATTATCTAGTCTTAGTATTTAGAATACCAAACCACAAATATTGTTAAAAGAAGTAGCTGGAGAATGGGGAGGATGATAGTAGAGGGTGATTAAGTGTGTTCTGATGCAAAAGTCTCAAAAGCTAATTGAAATAGGTAAGTTTTTAACGAATTGTTGTGAGTTTGAAATTTGACAAAGATATTGATCAGTTTATTGGAGGACTTTAGCACAAAGGTAGAAGAATTTTTTAGATGGGTAGAATCAGACAGAATTTCTATTTCCCTGTTTTACAAAACTATTCTTGAACTGTTCCTTAAGGTTGATTATGGTTCTTTACTGAACAAATGGAAGAGAGATCTTGTCGATGTTTCAGAGGCTAAGTTCTTATTGGTTTTCAATAATACATCGGCTGTTGTGGGTCAGGCTACCTTCAGCGAAATGTAATATACATTTTTTAGATGTACATAAATCTCTCCTAGAATTGCATCTCATTTCCACATTAACACAGATATGTTAAAACTATTGCAAGCTAACAATGGTGCTATTACTTGTAAGTCTAGCTTGCAATTGCTAACAGCGCATTAATGCTTGTGATTGTGTGCACGTAATAGCATGAATTTTAGCACATTAACTCTTAAATCTTTTTCTAGTGCTCTTTGTTTATCCACTAGGTTTACTACCAGAGCAAATATTGGCTCAATTCTGACCTTTCCTCAAATGACTGAACAGCATTTCAGTAGCATTCTCAACCCTGGGTGGCCTGATATCCAAGGCTTTTCTTACTTGGAACAAAAACAATCCTAAACAAAAATATAACTATGGACTAGAGTAGATTTTTGAAAATTTTATGAAGGAGAGGGAAACTACCCAAGCCATATGCATATACAATATTTTCATCTCCACTCTGTCAGAATTTATAATGTTTAGGATTATAAAATTTATCTGAACCAGGTTTACTAACAGAAAGTGAACGTTTGAGCTTTCATTTGACCCAATCACTTATTTTTCTACAATACAGGATCAATGCTTGAAAGCCATTCATTAGATATAAATGGCATACCAAGCTTAATGCAAGTAACTGCATCATCAAGAATTCAGTTCAAGGCCATACAAAAAACAGACCTAGGCAGTGGACAATATTCTCTGGTTGCCCAGATGCCCACACCTAAGTAATTGTCTTCAAAATTTAGCACAGCCCATTGAATGTATCTGTTTGGGAAGCTTTCTATTTTGTTTTTTTGGCTCTGCGCTATTTAATTTAGTTTAATTTATTTACTTGTTTGACCACCTTTCAACATAAATCAAAACAGTTTATAGAAACTATGGATATCAGCCCTAATTTCCAAGGCAGACATATGCATAAGTCTGCTTTGAAAATTAGCTAGACCACACAGATGTACATGTCCATGCACATGTTTGAAAATTGAAAGTATGCATATAAATGATTGCCCAGTCTCCAACTCTGGCCACAGGAAAGCTTCTTTGCAATATTCCTAAAAATACATGCAGAACTGCTTACACATTTTTGTGTGTACCACCCCCAGGGTAATTTTCAAAATGCCTCTATGTGCGTAAATGCTTTGAAAATTATCTCTTATATGTACAGTAAATTATATTTTGTACACCATGTTAGGCGGCCCATTTGAGTAGGGAAGGTGGTTAATAAGAACATTTAAATTAAAAAAAAAGTGCTTCACTATTTATTTTGTGTTTGATATTCTGTGGCTGGGCACTTTTATTGCATTATCAATGATTTGTATGTTTAACTCGGAGCATTCTCGATAATACACCTTGAACTCTCTAGCTAGAAAGATTAAACAATTTGATGATGATGAATATAAACACGCAGATATTGTGAATGTACTACCATGCCAATGTGTGTGTGTGTGTATATATATATATATATATAATATATATATATGAGAACATACATAAAGTATCATTTATGAAGTGTAATGTCTTAACCTTCAATACCCTCAGGTATCTACTTGGCATTATAAAATAGTTCTGTACACATTTTAAATCTTTCAGGCAATGGATGTGAGGATGAAGCTAAATTATTTTCTGTTTAGAAAGAGGGTGAAAGCCTGGCTATTTCCATCTTAAGTTTCATGGCTTGTGGGTAAAGTCTGGAAGACTGTAGTTAGGGCACTATGAAAGGACATTAGTAATGTAGATGACTATTTGGTGGTTTATTTTAATGTAAATGTTTTTAGTATAGGCTATTTTATTGACTTTGTATTTTTGATTTATTGTACACTACCACAGTCAGGTCTGGTATCTGAGTGAGCAGTATATAAGAAATGTAAAATAAATTAATAAATCAACACAATGTAGTGGATGAGTTAACTTGTTGGAGTTCCACCTTTAAATAGTAACATGCAAGCCCTGCTCAGAACACAGCCAAACTATGCATGAGGCTTATAATAAAGAATGGTTTAGATTGAACCTTTCATCCAAGTTGGATCCCAGTATGATTTAGAATTTAGCTCTTCAGAAACAGACAGCCACCGCTGGGGCAGATGGCCTGACCACACATCTTAGGAATTGCATAAGTTTCCATTGGCAATTAAAATGAATAATGTAATTAACAGTATATAACAAGTAGCATATGGGGAAGATGAAGTACAGGGAGACAAAATGAACTGTCTAAGTTCATACAGTAAAAGAACAACAAAAGTGCTCTTCTGTCAATCTCAAAAATGAAAAAATTAACAAAAGAATAAAGAGATTTACACCGCACAATTCACATACTGTACAGATAATACTGATATCCCAACAGAATCTCTGATATATGTTCTCTGGCCAATGTGTGAATCATGGTGCTGTGTAAATTTCTTTATTAATTATTTTGTATGGTTAATTTTTCCATTCTCTAAATTCATACAGTGCCAGAGTGTGGACGAAAACTTATGCCCAGGAGTTATTCTGACCTATAACTTTAGTCTATGATCTAGCTACCACACAAAAGGCCCCAAAATAATAAGATGTGAATAAAAATATATGCACTTTTACTCATGTGCTAAAAAGAGTCAACTGTTGATGCAATAAGCTATGTAACAATGTTTTAGATTATATGTTATAGATTAATAACAGGTCTCCAAATTAAAATGTGAGTTCTATCCAAATTCTGGGGTGAATACCATCCAGTCCTGGTGATTTGTTGTTCTTCAGTTTATCAATTTGATCTTCTTCCATTTTCACAGTGATTTGCTTTAGGTCTTCTGAATCATAACCATCAAAGTACATTTCCAGAGTGAGTATCTCCCCAAAATCCTCCACAGTAAAGAAGGAAGCAAAGAATTAATTTAGGTTTTCTGTTATCACCTTGTCATCCCCTAAGTTGCCCTTTAACCCTCAGTCATTTAGTGGTCCACCTGACTCCCTTACAGGCTTCTTACTTGGAATATACTTGATGTTTTTAATATTTGATTTTGCCTCTATGGCTAGTTTCTTTTTAAATTCTCTTTTGACTTGCCATAATGTTTTACATTTAATTTCCTAATGCTTATGCTCTTTCCTCAGTTGGATCAGTTTTCCATTTTCATTTTGATTTTAACTGCCTCTTTCACCTCACCATTTAACCATGCTGGCAGGCATTTGGACTACCTTTGGCCATTTTTAATGAATGGAATACCTTATATATAGATGCCCAGTATAGCATTTTGAAACAATGTCCATACCTCATGCCTTTTAACCCTCCAAATGACTCCTCCAATGATTGTGTCAAATTTGACTGTATTATGATCATGATTGCTGAGTAGACCCATCACAGTTAACCCTTGCATCAGGTCCTGCATGCTAGTGAGAACTAGATATAAAATAGTTGGCCCCCTTGTCAGTTCCAGGATTAGCTGCTCCATCTAGCATTCAGAAACTTTACTAGCATGGCCAGATGAGACATTTACCCAGTCAATATTGGGGGTAATTAAAACCTCCACATAAACAGGTGCAGGAAAGACAATAAGGTCCCATTCAAAATTTCACCATGTATTTATTATATGTCCAAAAAGATCACAGTTCGTTCAAAACGGCAACTCCTTCAAGTAAACAAAAAGATTTTTTATAAATCTGTCCCCCGACACGGTCCGTGTTTCGTGTTAACTGCATCAGGAGGGACCACAAAATTATAATCTAAAATAAAATGAATTAAATATATCAGGAATGGAAACAAATAGGCTGCAAACAAATATAACATAGCTATTACATACCTCACTGAAGTGAAGATTCATCACTGAATTGTATTCTTCCTTTCTCTGTGGTTGGTAGGACCATTGTGAATATGATCAAGAGACATTGGGCAGCCTTGTCCCTTAATACATTAATGCATGGTTCACTGCGGTTTACTTTTAAGAGAGGGAATAATCTTCGGGACAGGCTAGTTCACACGGCGAGCCGCTCGAATGACTCACGACCGGGCATGAGTGGTCAACATTCCCCCTGTGGTCACTGTTCTATGTGCCGACATACTGAATCTGTTACAGAGTTTATACACCCCAAGACCGGACGTGTGTTCAAAATGCTTTTCAACACTGATTGTACTACTAGAGGAGTGATCTACGTGGTGAAATGTCCTTGTTCTTTATTATACGTGGGCAAAACCTCGCGTATGATCAAGACAAGGATCATTGAGCACTGCAGCAATATCAGATTATTGAGGATGGATGAGCCCCTAGTATCACACTGGTCCCAGGCGGGTCATTCTATCGATGCTCTCTCCTTCCTGGTCCTGGAGGTGGTCGCCCGCCCCCCACGGGGGGGTGATTTCTCCGGGATACTTGGTCGGAGGGAGCAGCGCTGGATTTTTACGCTTGATACGGTCCTTCCGAACGGCCTTAACAAGGAGATAGAATGGTACCTATTCTACTAACTACCTAATAATTCCACATGTGTGTTGCTGTGCGCATTCGCTGTTCCAGCATCTCGCGAGAGGGTAGACCTTTCGCGCCCTTTTTCCTTTTAAATGGCTGTCAATTTGATAAGGCGCTTGCGCTCCTGTGAAACCACTACTGAGGTATGTAATAGCTATGTTATATTTGTTTGCAGCCTATTTGTTTCCATTCCTGATATATTTAATTCATTTTATTTTAGATTATAATTTTGTGGTCCCTCCTGATGCAGTTAACACGAAACACGGACCGTGTCGGGGGACAGATTTATAAAAAATCTTTTTGTTTACTTGAAGGAGTTGCCGTTTTGAACGAACTGTGATCTTTTTGGACATATAATAAATACATGGTGAAATTTTGAATGGGACCTTATTGTCTTTCCTGCACCTGTTTATGTGGATACTTGCTTATGTGCAAGGTTGCTTCTGTTGTTTTTGGGTAATTAAAACCTCCCATTATTATTCTGTTGTCATTCTTTTTTTTATTTACCCTTCTAATTTCTATTAGCACTTCATTGTAATTCTTCATTGTGGCCAAGTGGATGGTAGAATACTCCCACTGCTATATTCTTCCCTGTCACACAAGGAATTTTTATCCATAAAAATTCCAGTGTGCATATTTTTTCCTATAGGACTTTTATCCTGCTTGATTCCATGCCACTATCAATATATAGTGAACTGCCCTCTTTTGTCAATATAATTTGTTCCTTGGTATCAGAATATCCCATTGGTTATCCTCCTTCCATAAAATCTCTGCAATATGTATTATGTCTATTTCCTTAAGTGCCATATACTCTCTCCAATCTTATATTTTAAACTTCTGGCATTTGCATACAGATAATTTAAAATATATTTTTTGTTTACTTTATCTATATCAACTGCTAATAAGGCAGTACATTTTGAATCAATTTTGTCTGCTCTTTGCACTGGGCGCATACATACAGTCTCTTATCGAACAACCTCTCACCAACATGTGGCATTTGGTTCAAGACTAGATAGTTCCCATCCTGCAGTTGGACTGCTATATGCATCTTAACTTTGATGAGTTATTCAAATAGTATAAGGCATAAGTATGAGAATTCAATTTAAAATACCCTAAAAAATGTAATGGATTTTTTTTTTTTTTAAATCTGTCAATGACTACAGTTAATCAAATGCTAAGGTCAGAGTTAATTACTCACTTGTTGATGTGAATCCCTATTGAGTTTTATTGTGAAAAGATTCCTTTCTAACCTTTTAATTTGAGTAACAGTCTATATATGCAAGTATGTGACTGTGGTCAGTAGGAAAATAAAACAGTGGTGAACAGTACACCAGGAAATGGCTCTCTCACCTTCACTCAGCAAAAAAATGAATATTGCAAGCTCTAAGGCATAGAAAATAAAACTAATTATTCTACCTAATTCTCCTAATACACACACAAAATTAAAAAAAAACAATTTCTCTAGCACTTATAAAATAAAGCAAAGTTACAGACTTAAGTGGCTTTCTCATAAAAAGCAGAACAAATCAGCCACAAAAGTGGGTGATGTCATCCGAAGGACCAAGAGTGAAAAGCTCTCTCAGAGCTCAGAAAACTTGAGATTTTCTGAGCATTCACGGGTGTCCCACACAGATGCCATCGTGCAAGTCTCCTTAGACTTTGTAGCAAGTTAAACTTTAATCTAAAGTGAGGAAATTAAGAAGTCATGGCATAGAAAGCAGTGTTCTGCTGTGGATTGGTAACTGGTTAAAAGACAGGAAACAGAGAGAAGGAATAAATTGTCATTTTTCCCCAAACAGAGAACGGTCATTAGTAGAGCACCACAAGGATCTGTATTGGGACTGTTGCTGTTTAGTATTTTCATAAATGGTCTGGAAAAGGGAATGGACAAGTGAGGTGATCAAATTTGCAGATGACACAAAATTATTCAAACTTGTTAAAACAGCAGCAGATTTTGAGGTACTACAGAGGGACCTGTGAGACTAGGAAACTGGACATCTTAATGGCAAATGAAACTTAATGTAGAAAGATGCACATAGGGAAAAAATAACTACAGATATACAATGTTGGGTTCTGTATTGGGAGTCACTACCCAGGAAAAAGTAACTTGGAGTCTTTATGGAAAATACATTGAAATCTTTAGCTGAGTGCACAGCAGTGATCCAAAAATGTAGATAAAATGTTAGGAAGGATCTGAAAAGAAATGAATAAAATGGAAAATATCATATTGCCTCTGTATCAAGCCACGGTGTGACCACACCTTGAATATCGTGTGCAGTTCTGGTCGCTCCATCTCAAAAAAGACACAAGAACTAGAAAATGTTTAGAGGAGGGCAACAAAAATGGTAAAGGGGATGGAACAGCTCTCCTATGATGAGAGGTTAAGTAAGCTATGGCTCCTCAGCTTGGAAAAGATATGGCTGAAAGGGGACATGATAGAAGTTTATAAAATCATGAATAGAAGGAACAAGCTAAAAAGGACAGTTTTTTATCCTTTCAAAAAAATACTAACACATGGGCCACACTCATGAAATTAACGACTAGTAGATTTAAAACAAATCATAAAAAATACTTTTTCACTCAGCACATAATCAAGCTGTGGAATCTGTTGCCAGAGGATGTGGTCAAGGCAACTAGCATAGTGGACGTCCAAATAGACTAAAGAAAGCTACTGTTATACCTGGTTGTGGGTAACAGGAAATCGACCTACTTTATGGGATCTGCCAGGTACTTGTGACCTGGACTGGCCACTGTCAGGGACAAGATGCTTGGCTCTATGGTCCTTGGTCTGACCAGCATGGTATTTCTTATGTTATCTTCTGCAGTCTAACATATGAAGAGTCTATTCACTCTTATGGGCATGCGGTTTTGGAAAAAATGGCAATACAGAGGACTGATGTAAGTGAAACTGGTTGAGTTTTGTGGAAAATATGGATATACGGAGAATATGAGAGACCAGTGCTTGCAACTTGCTTACTCTTCATGCAGAAAATCACTGCTCTCAAAAACAAAACCTTCCAAGAAAGGAATTTTAAATCTGCTATGTGACTTGGCAACAACAATTCTGTTTTTTGTATCTACTGTGTGCTTAACTACTCAGCTGCATACAGAGGCTGTGGCTTACTTTTTAGGAAGAAAAGCAAAACATTTGTACTGTTTTAAAGGAAGATTGCACATTTTTGTAGCTGGCACTGATTTGCTCTGTTGGGGTATCTTTTCTTAAGGAGTTTGCAATGGGTTCTTTGTTATGATTGTATATTCTTTGTATTTTTAATAGGTGTACTAGGAATTTGAGAGAAAATTATATGTATATATCTACTATATCTTAAAAAAAAAGACTATGTAACATTTTTATTGACACTTTCCTACCTCGTCCTTGTCTGCCTAAAACACATTTGATTCTTCCATTATATAAAGTTAGATTACATTACTGTAAGAGCAGAAAACAGATCTCTGGATGGCTTTGAAGTGGTAGATTGCCAGGGCAAGGGGCTGGAGCACTGCATGGCCCTGATAAGTTAGAATTGAGCAAGCAGATATAAATTTAGATTGTGAGCCCTCTGGGGACAGGGAAAATACCTGCTTGTAACCAGACGTAACTCACCTTGAGCTACAATTGAAAGGCATGAGCTAAATACACCAAATAACAATAATAAATAATGAGCCGAGCAAGAGCTATATTTAGATCCCAAGGAGGAGGGGGAGGGGGAGGAGGACCTTTAACTAGAGGTTTAAGAAGAGTTAGGTTTTTCGTTAATCTGGCAACTGTATTTACTGGAAGATAGGAAGTACTACCAAGTCCTTACGGTATGTTTCTATAGCACTAAGATGAATCCTGACTGAGTTAGTTTTCAAACCTTAGACAGATAAGTCTTAAGAGGTATTTAAGTAAGAGGGGAACAGGACACTTAAAGAAGTCCTGATTGCCCTATGAATGCAAGATAGAAAATCTTTTCCATTTAGAATTGTAAGATCTCTGTCAGAGCCTTGTTTTGATGCTAAAATAACTTTATTCACTTCAGTAAGCAACTATATAGAAGAGACTAGTTTATTTTAAACATCCATCCAGAATCAACTGAAAGTTGAGATGGAGAAGATTCCTGTTGCACTGCATGATCAGGAATAGAAATATTCTCAGTTTTATTGGCTGCTGAACAGCTAGGCATTGAAGACAGAAACCTAATTTTATGTGGCCAAAAATGGCTTTTTCTCTTCTTATTTTTTTGAATTGGTTTGGCTATTTGTGTAATTGGAAAGTAGTGGGGGAACATAGAGAAGCCTTTGATTCCATGGGATTTAAAAAGCATTCATCACTATACTGTTCCTTACTCAATGGGAACTTTGTTCAGTGATACTGCAAAGATCTGCCTGTGGAATGCACCAAAGTTGAAACAGTTCCTGCACTATATGATGGTCCAATGACCATTTGTATAGCTTTTCTTGGTAACCTAGTATGTCGCGATCGAAATTAATTTGCTGAGGAGTTGAGAAATTTCCCCAAAGATGTATCTGTCAGCTATTTTCATATCTTGTAGATAGATATCTTGCCAAAGATAAAGATGCGATTGAGAAGGTACAGAGAAGGGCAACCAAAATGATAAAGGGGATGGAACAGCTCCCCTATGAGGAAAGGCTGAAGAGGTTAGGCCTGTTCAGCTTGGAGAAGAGACGGCTCAGGGGGCATATGATAGAGGTCTTTAAGATCATGAGAGGTCTTGAACGAGTAGATGTGAATCGGTTATTTACACTTTTGGATAATAGACTAGCGGTACTCCATGAAGTTAGCATGTAGCACATTTAAAAATAATCAGAGAAATTCTTTTTCACTCAACACACAAAATACGGTGAAACTCTGGAATTTGTTGCTAGGGGATGTGGTTAGTGCAGTTAGTGTAGCTGGATTTAAAAAAGGTTTGGATAAGTTCCTGGAGGAGAAGTCTATTGCCTGCTATTAATCAAATAGCCACTGCTATTACTGGCATCAGTAGCATGGGATGTACTTAGTGTTTGAGTATTTGCCAGGTACTTGTAGCCTGGTTTTGCCACTGTTGGAAACAAGATGCTGGGCTTGATGGACCCTTGGTCTGACTCAGTATGGCAATTTATGTTCTTAGAATGAAAGAGCCTGTTCCTCCTTTGTGAATAGAAAACAACACTAGTTAGTTGTCTGTTTGGATCAAATCACTTTCTCTTTAAACCAGAGACTGAATATTTTTAGAGCACTAAAGCAGAGTTGCTTACCTGTAACAGGGGTTCTCACAGGACAGCAGGATGTTAGTCCTCGTATATGGGTGACATCATCAGGATGGAGCCCAATCACGGAACACTTTTGTCAAAGTTTCTAGAACTTTGACTGGCACCTACTGGGCATGCCCAGCAATGCACTGACCCTGCATCCAGCAGGGGTCTCCCTTCAGTCTCGTCTTATAGTAAAAGTACATGCGAAAAATAAAATAATAAATCGTAAGCGAACCCAACTCCGCAGGGTGGCGGGCAGGTTTCGTGAGGACTAACATCCTACAGTCCTGTGAGAACACCTGTTACAGGTAAGCAACTCTGCTTTCTCACAGGACAAACAGGATGGTAGTCATCACATATGGGTGAGTAGCGAGCTGAGGATGCCCGAGCAAAGCACTAAATGCACCCAAAGACGTGCAACAGGCACAACAACAGGGGTGGAAATTTGGTTAGGAGGGCATCCTGAACGGGTCTGTGGAAGGATGTTGGGAAGTTAAGTTGAAAACAGGTTGTGTAGAATAGACTGGCCAAAGATGGAATCCTGTCTGCCAGCCTTATCTAAGCAATAATGGGCTGCGAAAGAATGGAGAGAACTCCAGGTAGCAGCCTTACAAATATCAGCAAGCGGCACCGAACGGAGGTGCACTACTGATGTCGCCATGGCCCTGGCTGAGTGTGCTTTTACATGGTCTTGTAACGGAATGCCTGCTTGCTGGTAGCAAAAAGAAATGCATTCTGCCAACCAGGAGGAGAGGGTCTGCTTTCCCACAGGATTCCCAATTTGATGGTATCAAAAGAAACAAACAATTGAGTGGATATCCTGTGGGCCGACGTGCGGTCCAGATAGAAAGCTGGAACACGTTTGCAGTCCAAAGAATGCAGAGCCTGTTCTCCTGGGTTCGAATGAGGCCTGGGAAAAAAGGTAGGTAGGATAATAGATTGGTTAATATGGAATTCCAACACTACCTTCGGCAAAAATTTAGGGTGAGAGAGGAGCACTACCCTGTCATGCAGAATTTTAGTGTAAGGCGGGTAAGGTAACTAATGCCTGTAATTCTCTAACTCTGCAAGCGGACGTAATCGCAAGAAGAAAAACTACCTTCCAGGTGAGATAGTGGAGATCACAGGAGTGGAGAGGCTCAAACGGAAGTTTCATGAGCTGTCCCAAAACCACATTAAGGTCCCAAGCAGGGGCAGGATAGTGCAGTGGAGGTTTTAAATGGAGCAAGCCTCTCATGAAACGTGATACTAAGGGTTGTGTTGAAATGGAGACATTTCTATACCCTTATGGTACGCAGACACTGAACTAACATGCACTCTGATAGAAGAAGTTTTTAGGTCTAACTCTGACAAGTGCCAGAGATAGTCTAAGAACCTCGCAGTGGAGCAAGTGAAGGGGTCTATGGACATGGAAGTGCACCAGACCGTAAAACTCTTCCATTTAGAGCGATAAGACCTTCTCGTTGATGGCTTTCGTGAAGCCACAAGGACTCGGGATACAGACTCTGAAAGGTTAAAAGGTTGGAGTATTAACCTTTCAAAATTCAGGCCATCAGAGACAGAGCCTGGATGTTGGGGTGTCGCAGGTACCCTTCCGTTCTGAGTGATTAGAAGGGGATCCTTACCTAGAGGAATGTGCCGGTGTACTGATAGATCCTAGAGAATTGGAAACCACACCTGGCATGGCCAGTGGGGAGCTATTAGGATCATTAATCCCTTGTCCCGGGACTTCCTGGATGACGCCACTGGGGTCGACAGCACTGTGAGCTGGCTCCAGGCCCCCCCCCCCCCCCTCGAATCGACCGCCATCCCTCCCTTAAAATTATTTTAAAAAAAAATTTTCTCGGCTGGATGTAGTGCAGGAAGTTGAGGGCTGCTATTTCGCCGCAGTTTGGCATAAAAACGAGCATCCAGAGACCCGCAGTAAGCCGGGATTGGTGCGGCCTACCTGGCTTCCCTGGTGAGTTTGCTCCGGAGCACCTCTGCTCAAATCGGCCGCCATACTCCCTCAGTCTGTTTTTCTTTTGCCTGTCTGGCGTTTGGTGGTGATAAAGGACGTGTGGGGCTATCGATTTGCCACGGCTGGGGACCAAAACGAGCGCTCTGCGACCTGATATGCGCCAAAGATCGGCACGGACTCCCCAGAAGAAAAAGCATAGTGTGGCCAAGATGGCTGCTGCCATCGCAGGAGATAGCACAGCTCCGGTGGCAGAGGCCTCTGAGATGGCCCTCCTAAAAATATCTGCTAGGGTTGCTGAAGTGCTGGATGCCAGGCTGTTAAAAATTAAATCCTCCATGGAGGGAATAAAGAATGCAGTAGAGGGGCAGGCTAAAAGGCTGGCTGAGGCGGAGCATAGAGTCTCTGATCAGGAAGACCAGCTGCATATTGTAGAAAGGCAAGTGCAAGATCTAACCATGCAAAATTCCTTGCTGCTGGACTGTTTAGAGAATCAAGAGAATAGGAACCGGCGTAACAATATCAAAATAATTGGCCTTCCAGAATCCGTGTCAGACCAAGAATTGTATGATCTTATTGAAGAAGGCGTTTGACAAAGTTCCTCATGAGAGGCTTCTAGGAAAAGTAAAAAGTCATGGGATAGGTGACGATGTCCTTTCGTGGATTGCAAACTGGCTAAAAGACAGGAAACAGAGAGTAGGATTAAATGGGCAATTTTCTCAGTGGAAGGGAGTGGACAGTGGAGTGCCTCAGGGATCTGTATTGGGACCCTTACTTTTCAATATATTTATAAATGATCTGGACAGAAATATGACGAGTGAGATAATCAAATTTGCAGATGACACAAAATTGTTCAGAGTAGTTAAATCACAAGCAGATTGTGATAAATTGCAGGAAGACCTTGTGAGACTGGAAAATTGGGCATCCAAATGGCAGATGAAATTTAATGTGGATAAGTGCAAGGTGATGCATATAGGGAAAAATAACCCATGCTATAATTACACAATGTTGGGTTCCATATTAGGAGCTACAACCCAAGAAAGAGATCTAGGTGTCATATTGAAATCGTCGGTACAGTGTGCTGCAGCAGTCAAAAAAGCAAACAGAATGTTGGGAATTATTAGAAAGGGAATGGTGAATAAAACGGAAAATGTCATAATGCCTCTGTATCGCTCCAAGGTGAGACCGCACCTTGAATACTGTGTACAATTCTGGTCGCCGCATCTCAAAAAAGATATAATTGCGATGGAGAAGGTACAGAGAAAGGGCTACCAAAATGATAAGGGGAATGAAACAACTCCCCTATGAGGAAAGACTAAAGAGGTTAGGACTTTTCAGCTTGGAGAAGAGACGACTGAGGGGGGATATGATAGAGGTGTTTAAAATCATGAGAGGTCTAGAACGGGTAGATGTGAATCGGTTATTTACTCTTTCGGATAGTAGAAAGACTAGGGGGCACTCCATGAAGTTAGGATGGGGCACATTTAAAACTAATCGGAGAAAGTTCTTTTTTACTCAACGCACAATTAAACTCTGGAATTTGTTGCCAGAGGATGTGGTTAGTGCAGTTAGTATAGCTGTGTTTAAAAAAAGATTGGATAGGTTCTTGGAGGAGAAGTCCATTACCTGCTATTAAGTTCACTTAGAGAATAGCCACTGCCATTAGCAATGGTTACATGGAATAGACTTAGTTTTTGGGTACTTGCCAGGTTCTTATGGCCTGGATTGGCCACTGTTGGAAACAGGATGCTGGGCTTGATGGACCCTTGGTCTGACCCAGTATGGCATTTTCTTATGTTCTTAAGTCTGGCTGCTGGCTCAGGTGGGTCTGACTTTGATTTCTGGTTGCTTGCGCTGCGAAAGGGTACACAGAATGGGGCCGACCAGGGAAGCGACTTGCAAGCCTCGGCCTGTGATGGCCAGAATTTTAAACTGGTCCCACAAAATTCAACTTATGAGAGCCTTTCGGCAGCACAAGGATGTGGAATATCAGGGCCACTGGATCATGCTGTTTCATGATTTCTCCGCAGCAGTCTCAGCACAGCGTAAAGCTATGTCTCCTGCATGCACAGAGTTACATAAAAGGGGGATCCAGTTTGCACTACTTTTTCCTGCCAAACTCCGAGTGCAGCACAATGGTACTACCCTGTTTTTCTCTAAAAAGGAGGAAGCCAATTCTTTTATATCCTCGCTGGAACAAGTCCATGCTACTTGAATGATGCAGCTCTGATGGACTGAAATTCTCCAGCAAGTCAGGTCTTCAAATTCCTAGCGGTGTGAGTCTGCTGGCTCTGCATTTGCAAAAGACTTTGGTTTTCAATTCACTGAAGTTACCATATGACTGACTTTGGGCCCCTAATTAAGGGCACAATTCTCGTCTCCTCAGTTTTTTTGTTTTTTTTATTACAGTTCACTGTTCTTTGAGGGGCGGTTCAGGGGTTTAGTAAAATTCAAAGTGTTTGTTTCATTGTCACCAGCTGTAGTGCCTTAAGTTTAGGGAAGGGGGATGGTGGTGGCGAAGACTTGGGGGGGGGGGGGAGGGGACAGAGGGAAGCCTATGGCCCTATGGGGCAGATGGGTATTTCGTGCCTCTTGTGGAGCAAAAAGTCATGGGGTTGGATGAGACCCATATGCGTGCAGTGTGTGGAGGGGTATGGATGCGGGGGGTGGGGGTGGGTGGGTGTGTGTGTGAATATAACAGGTGGGGGGGGGGGGGAGGGGAGGGTTCAAAGATACGCCCAGGAGCCCTTTCGGTTTCTTAAATCTGTCTGGAAAGTTTTTCTATTGTTTCGGACGTGGGAGGCGAGGTGCCCAGGCTGGGGGGGCACTCGGTCCAGTCACTGTCATTGTCACTTCTGTGCTATCTGCTATTATGTTCCCTTTAAACAGCTGACATGGTATCGGTTAAGATAACATCTCTGAATGTGGGTGGCATACATTCTGCAATCAAAAGGAAAAAATTGCTATCCATGTTTCAGCGATCCAAATCCCAGGTGCTCTTTTTACAGGAGACTCACTTGACTGAGCTGGAACATAAATTGAGGCGGGAGTGGGTTGGGAGCTGCCACTCATCCTCGTATTCTTCGCGACAGAGGGGAGTGGCGATACTTCTGCACAAACAGGTACCATTTCAGCTGGATGAGGTGTTACAGGATGTGGAAGGTCGTTATGTCATTGTGGTGGGGACACTCTGCCATCAAAGAATAGCTTTTTGTACTGCCTATGCTCCAAACGTCTATTCCCATGATTATTTCACCCATTTGATGGGTATTTTAGCGAAATTACCTGATTGCGCCCTCATTTTGGGAGGAGACTTCAATTCGGTCATGGATAAGCAAATTGATTGTAAGCCCCCTAGAGCTGCGAGCAGTAATGACATGCATCAAGGCGTTAATTTTCTCTGTAATGAACTCAATTTAATAGATGTTTGGAGGACTCTACACCCAGGGGAACAGGATTTCACATTTTTTTCTCATCCTCATAGCTCTTATTCAAGGTTGGATTATATTTTGGTGCCAGAGCGTTTTTTTTTCTCGCGTCTCAGATGCCACTATTGGGCCTATTTCAATTTCTGATCATGCCCCCATCTCTGTTACGTTAAATTTGGGTAGGTCCCTTCCTGCAGCTTTTTCTTGGAGAATGCCTCCAGATTTAGACTCTGATGTTCGCTTTCAGGAGTATCTTAAAGAGGGATGGGACAAGTATATTCAATTCAATTCAATAATACGCCCAGCATTGACCCGCACACGCTTTGGCTCACTGGAAAAGCAGTAATGAGGGGGAAAATTATTGCTTACGTTGCCACGCGTAACAAGCAGAGAAATGCAGAAATTCTGCGTCTTACCACAGAGTTAAAGCGAGCGCAAGTTAAATCTGCTTGCGACTCAACTCCAGCCAACAAGCAAGAGGCTGACCGGATATGGAATGCCTTAAACAATGCTCTGCACCAGAGAGCGTCGAAATCCTTAAGATATTTTAAATATCAATTACTTAAACATGGGAAAGTTCCGGGTAGGCTTCTCGTGAACTTAACCAGACCTCGCAAAACCAAGTCTTTTATTGCAGGGGTTAAGATAGTGATGGTGCCTATCATACTGATCCACATAATATTGAAGCGAGTTTTGTAAAGTATTACAAGTCGCTATATGCATCTAAACCTTTCCCTCGATTGCAGTCAGAAGCTTTTTTTCAACATCTAAATTGTCCAAACCTGCCTGGAGACACCCTCCATACATTAAATGCCCCCATAGTGGACTCTGAAATATTTGCTATCATACAGAAACTGAAAAAGGGCAAGGCAGCTGGTCCTGATGGGCTAAGTAGCGAGTTTTACAAAATCCTAAAGTTCCCATTATTGACTAGTCTAACCTCATATTATAACTCTCTCATTCAGAGTAAGAACCTCCCCACCGGATGAAAATTGTTCACTATCATTTTATTGCCAAAACAAGGGAGGGATTTACAAGAGGTGGGATCTTATTGGCCCATTTCTCTAATAAATGTGGACATTAAAATTCTTGCAGCAATTTTGGCAGCTCGGCTCAGCATTATCTTGCCCACCTTGGTGCACTCAGATCAGACTGGCTTTGTTTCTCGTCGCCAAGGGGTGCAAAATGTGAGACGGCTCATTGCTGCCCTAAATTACTATCCCCAGGAGGAAGCTTTTATTCTAAGTTTGGATGCCGAAAAGGCTTTTGACTCCTTATCCAGGGACTATATGTTTTGGGTGCTCCAGCAATATGGGATAACTGGGGACTTTGTTACATGGCTACAAGTTCTGTATAACAATCCTAGTGCCAAAATTCTTAACGGAGGTTTATCGGTCTCCTTCCCTCTGGAATGTGGGGTTCGGCAAGGGTGCCCACTTTCCCCCCTATTATTTGTACTGGCAATAGAGCCATTAGCTGAGAAGTTAAGACGGGACAAAGGATTTTGGGGAATCAGTTTGAGTGGCCATCCCATTAAACTTGCTTTGTTTGCAGATGACATTCTGCTCTGTCGCACGACCCCGGCAGAGTGTGCCCGTAATACTTTCTATTTTTACACAGTTTCGGGATATAGCGGGCCTTCGCATTAATTTTTCCCAGTCAGAAGCATTGGCCCTACATTCACAGCTTCCACAGACATGGCCTGGCTCCTTCCCCTTCAAATGGGCACCTGGGAAACTAAAATATTTAGGAGTATGGATCCCCAGAGAATTGGATAAGCTCTATGAGTGTAACATATGTGAAACCTTGGCATCCCTGGGACGACAGTTGCAGGCCTGGCAGTCTCTTCCCCTCAATTTTTCAGGGCATTGTGCTCTAGTTAAAATGATGATTGTTCCTAAATTGTTATACAAGTTACACATGCTTCCCCTTTGGCTTAAGGTTTATGATCTTAATAAATTGCAGAGGGGGTTGATCCAATTTATATGGGCGGGTAAGCGTGCACGGATTGCCTATCAAACACTGGTGGGTTGGGCCTGCCCGATTTCTGTGCTTACAATGTTGCTTGTCAGATGCATTTTATTGGGGAATGGCTCCTTGATGGATATACTTACTGTGAAGAAGGGATGTTAAATCGTATGACTTGGCCCTGGTCTCCTCTCTACGTGGTCCAAGCTCCTGCGGTCACGGTACAATCTCTCAATATTCCCAGATCTTTTTTTTATCCATGCCGCAGGGCCTGGCGGTGGCTCCGTCGGCTGTATGGATTGCCGGGCTTGTTCTCATTGTTTACTCTGCTGGTGGTTAACTGATTTTCAGCCTGGTATTACCACCAGTGGCATCTTCAAGACTTGGGCTCGCTGTGGACTTAGGTATGCCTATCATTACTTTGAAGAAGACGTCCCTCAAGTGTTACAATATACAACTATGGTTGAGAATTACAAGTTACCCCGTAAGTTTTTCTTTGCCTACCTACAAGCTCGCCACTACTTGCAGGCTTTTCGCTGGCAATCAGAGGAGTATGCACGCGAAACTGCTTTTGCTAAAACACTGGTTGAGTGTGCATACTTACATAATTCTATACAGGGCTGGAATAGATTGATTTCAAATGCGCGATTGACTCATCTTGATCTTCTGGCCTGCTACTGGACGCCGTTTTGTGCAAAGGATGTTACAGTTCCCTTCCTTACTTCATGCTCCACTTCTCTACATAAACGACTGAAGGACTGCAGGTTGCGCGACCTGCAATTTCAGATTATCCATCATACTATTTGTGACGATGTGCGCCGTTTTCGAATGGGTCGTCTCTCCTCTCCACTATGTATTAAATGTTCCACAACAGAGGGTACCATGTTGCATCGGCTGATTCTCTGCCCTTCCCTGGAGACTTTCTGGAAAAATATACTGGCCTGCGTCATTAAATGTATTCAGATACCTTTACGATTGTCTGCTGTGCTCCTATTGGCAGGACCGCAGGCGCTCCTTGTGAAATGTACGGGGGCACAGGATCGCTTTGGCAGGACTGCTTTTCTACTAGCTTGCCGAACAATACTTGCTGAGTGGATTGAGCCTGCGAGTACACCCTCACTTGTGGCCTGGCACCATCGCATGATGGATTTATAACAATGGCTCACTTCCTCAAATTCTTAATGAACTAAAGAATTATGTAATACCTTTGAGGATATTTGCTAAAAAGCAATAACTTTGACTTTATGTTTCATGAAACAAACTCTCAGGGGATGGTATCAGAAAAAAGTGCTCACAGTCTCTTGCCCTATACAGGGCTACAACCCTTCTCATGTGTTGGCACTGCTAAATCGCGTCATCTACCATTTCCCACGGGAGCGTTCACTTTTTTCATATTTTTACTTTTATCCCTTTTTACTTTTCAGTTATAGAATATAACACCCAATAAAATTTATTCTTAAAAATAACACCCATCCATTAAGTGAATTTATGTAGTGAAATTACTTATCTCTTTGTTTGTGTTCTCATTACTAGTTATACCAATATTTGTATTGCGCTTGCTGTCAGCTGTCTGCTGTCTTCCCGCCTGCCCGACATTGACAATGTTTCGGGCCTACTGCTCAATACCTAAAAAGACAATTAGTATTTAATGCGCTAAAGTTCTTAAATTTATCTTACTTTTAAATGATAATGCTAACAATGGTACTCACTATTCAGCTTAGCGCCGTCTCACCCAATCCTTCACAGCATTCAAATATGGCGCCTAGACGCTTTCACTATCTCTTTACCGGAAGTTTATGTTTATATCCTATCGTCATTGATTGAAGCACCAATCAGGTGGATTTTACAAGTATACAGACCAATCTACTTCCTTGTTGAGCCCAGCTGGCGCTACCGTATTCAACTTAAAAATCCACTTTTGTTCACGCTGTAATAAGCGTAAGTTTAAATCCCCTCCTCTTTCATCCGGTTCCATTACCTCCAATACCGTACATTTTAAACTGAGAAAATTATGAGATTGTTCTAAACAGTGTTGTACCAATGGGGCTTCTAATTTATTTCGTTTAAGGGCACTTTTATGTTCTATTAAACGGGTTTTCAACTGTCTAGTTGTTTTGCCTATGTATAGTAAACCACAAGGGCACCAAATAGTGTACACCACAAAGCTAGAATTACAAGTAGATTTTCTTATTGGTTTAAATCTCTTAAGTTTTTCTAGGGGTATGCTGATGTTTGAATGAGCTAGTGGACACATCGTACAAGACCCACACGCGGAGTGTCCCTCGCGACTTATTTCATTTCTAAAGGACCTCTTAAAGTGTGATCTAACTACTTGATCCTTTATGTTTATCCCTCTCTTGAAAGCAATCATAGGTCGCGACTCAAAAACTGAATGCACTTGTAGGACATTCCAGTGGCGTCTGATACTGCGCGCCACTTCATTCACCCCCAGAGCGTATGGTAGTACACAAGTAAGATGTTGCGAATTTCTTTTTTGTTGAGGTTGTAATAAAGTTTCCCTATGGTTCCATCGTGCTCTTTTGCAGGCTTGTTTTATCACTTTTAAAGGATAGCCTCGGTCTAAAAATTTTTGGCTCATCTCCTTAGCTCTTAATTTATATTCTCCTATGGTTGAACAAAGTTTCCTCAGCCTTAAAAATTGGCCAAAAGGAATACTGTTTTTCAATGGGAATGGATGACAACTCGAATATTCCAGTAAAGTATTACGATCTGTGGGCTTTTGATAGATCGTAAAGAAAAATTTATTTGCCTTTATTGAGATGTTTATATCCAGAAATGAGACCGAGCTTTTGTGGAAAATATAAGTAAACTGTAAAGCCTGTTCACGAGCATTTAACCATTGGATAAACTCTTTAAATAGAACTTCAGTGCCTCTCCACACTATAAAGATGTCATTGATAAATCGACGCCATACCAAAATATTATTTTGATAAGGAGAAACTGACAGCCACTGCGATTCAAAGTGTCCCACATAGAGGCTAGCGACACTGGGAGCCATGGTGGCGCCCATCGCTGTGCCTCCCACCTGTTGGTAATAGGTATTATCAAATACAAAAAATTTTTTTTTCAAAGCTAAACCAGCTAGTTCAACTATAAAAGTAACTGGTGGATGAATCTCGAGAGATTGTGTGGTTAATTTTGAATGAATCACTTGCAGGGCCCCATCTTGGGGTATGTTTGTGTAAAGGGACACGATGTCAATTGTGGCGAGATATACTTCTTCAAAGGGGATACTCAAAGTTTCCAAAAATTGTATTAGTTCACCCGAGTCACGCACATAAGATGGCAAAGAAGGTATCAAAGGACGCAGAAATGTGTCCACATATTGAGAAAGCGATTCCAGCAATGAACCTCGCGATGAAATAATGGGGCGTCCCGGAGGATTCTCCAGATTTTTATGAATTTTTGGAAGATGATAAAAAGTTGGCACCCTAGGGTGTTCAACTTTTAGAAAACGGAATTCTCTTGTGGTGACCCATCCTTGTGCTAATGCATCTTCCAAAAGATTATCAATTTGTTCTTTTAACTGTAATGTAGGATTGGCATCTAGCTTCTTATAAAAGTGCTGATCTGCTAATTGTTTCAATGCCTCTGCCCTAAATGAATCTTGGTTCATTATTACCACCGCTCCTCCTTTGTCCGCACTTTTTACCACTAACGATGGATCTTGTCTTAGTTCTTGTAGTGCTATATTTTCTTGGGGGGTTGAGAGACCACTCATGCGGATGGAAAGTGCGACTCAGCTTGTCCGCCAACACATTGTCCACTCCTGGCAAGTAGGTTGCTTTGAGGTACATCGGGCGGGGAAGGGCCCATGCCCATATCTGTGCAGCTTTCTGACACAGGAGGTAGGAGTCCATTCCCCCTTGTTTATTGATGTACCACATCGCAACCCGATTGTCGGTTTGAATCAGGATGGCTTTGTTTGATAGGCAATCCTGAAAGGCCTTGAGGGCACATCTGATCGCCTGTAGCTCCAGGAAATTTATCTGGTGTTTGGCTTCCTCTGCAGACCAGGTTCCCTGAGTCTGCAGGTCGCCTACATGTGCACCCCACCCCAGGTTGGATGCGTCTAGTTAGGGTAATTTGAGGATCTGTAGCTTGAAATGGAAGGCCTTGAATGAGATTGGAGCGTTGTATCCACCAGGCTAGTGACAGACGGAGCTGTTTGGTAACCTGGATAATGTTGGACATTGGCTGACAAGCTTGAATCCACTGGCATTTTAAGGTCCACTGCATCACTCTCATGGCTAGGTGAGCCATCGGAGTGACATGCACCGAGGACGCCATGTGACCCAACAGTATGAGGAAGTGACGAGCAGTTGAAAATACTCGAGTCTGTAGGTGATGCACCAGAGATGCTATGGTGGAAGTGCGATCTTGGGGGAGGAAGGCTTTCGCCTGCATAGTGTTTAGGTCAGCCCCATTTAGGTTTGGGATGGAACTATCTTGGATTTGGGATAGTTGATTAGAAAACCTAAGGAGATCAGGGTGTTGATAGTGAGACACAGGGAGGTTAGTGTGCCCTGCTGAGTCGGAGCCCTTATCAACCAATCGTCGAGATATGAGTAGACATGCACACCCTGATTCCTGAGGAAAGCTGCGACCGCCACCAGGCACTTGGTGAATACTCGTGGAGTGGATGCTAGGCTGAATGGTAGTATACGGTACTGGAAATGACGAGGGCCGACCAGGAATCGCAGGAACTTGCAATGAGATGGAATAATTGAGGTGTGTGTAAGTGACTTGGAGATCTAGAGAGCATAGCCAATCTCCTCTTTGCAGAAGAGGAAGTAGAGAGCCCAAGGATACAATTTTGAATTTTTCTCTCCGCAAAAATTTGTTTAAGGCACGGAGGTCCAGTATCGGGCATACGCCACCTGACTTTTTTGGTATTAGAAAATACCGGGAATAAAACCCTTGCCCCTGCTGGGAAAGGGGCACTGGTTCTATTGCTCAGGATTTGAGGAGGGATGAGACCTCCTGTTTGAGCATGGGAGAGTGGTCGATGTTCCCCACGTCAGCAGAGGTGGAGAGTCCGCTGGAATAGTCAGGAAATTTAGGTGGTAACCCTGAGTGACTACTGCCAGTACCCACTGGTCTGTGGTGACTGTATACCAAGTGCTGTTGAAATGGCAGAGCTGACCGCAGACTGGTGTGGATGGAAGAGGAGGTTGGTTTACACTCTCTAGGAAGGAGTCAAAACCCTGACGCTGGTCCAGGCTGAGAAGCTGACAGACTTCTGAGGCAGAGTCTGCCTGGATTGATCTTTTTGGTAAGGCCTGGAAGGGCGTCCTCTAGAAGCCGGAGGATAAAATTTCCTTGGCTTGTAGGCCGGCCGCTTAGAGTCTCGCCTGAAAGTTCTCTTAGGGGCAGAAGGGAACTCAGACAGCACAGAAGAAAGCTGGCGCAGCGTTTCATGGTGGTCCTTCAACTGCGCCACAGTCTCTTGGATCTTTTCCCTGAAGAGATTATCACCCACACAGGGTAGGTCTGCTAACCTGTCTTGGACTTCTGGTCTTAAGTCCGAGGATTTCAGCCAGGCCCATCTTCTTGCACTAATCCCCGCTGCAGACACTCTAGAGGCAACGTCAAAGATATCATATGCAGTGCGGACCTTGTGCTTTCCAGCATCCAGACCTTTCTGAGCCAGAGTATGAAGTTGAGCCTGCAGTTGCTCTGGTAAAGAATCTGAGAAATCCTGGATCCTCTTAAAAAGGTCTGTGTTATACTGGGTCATGTATAACTGGTAAGAGGCAATGTGAGATATGAGCACTGAGCCATGGAAGACACGCCTGCCAAAGGCATCCAGGGATTTTTGTTCCTTCTCTGGAGGTATGGAGAAATGAGGTTTTGAATGTCGTGCCTTCTTCTGGGTTGATTTAACAACCACAGAGTGATGATCCAACTGTGACTTTTGGAACCCAGGAGCTGACTGTACCAGATAGGTGGCATCTGTCTTGCGGTTGACAGGTGGGACTGAACATGGGTGCTCCCAGTTTCTCTTCAGGTGATCAAGCAGGATTTCATGAATAGGTATAGACGATTTCCTTAGGAGCATCAAGAAATTGGAGTATCCAGCATCTTGTGCCTAGAATCCTCTTCCGAATGAAGTTGAAAAGGTGTGGTTTCATACATTTTCTTGATGAAATTAATAAAACACAGATCTTCTGGTGGAGAGCGCCGTCTTTCATCTGGGGGAGAGGGCTCTGATGGTAGATCATCTGTATCCTGGGGCGAATCATCAGTCCAAGGATTATAGGGCTGATCTCCAGCACTTAGTGGGTCTCCAGCAGGGAGAAATGGTGCTAATCCTGAAGGACCTGGCCTAGGCATCGGAGGTGGCAACGATGGAGGCACCGAAGGGTTCGGTGACATCTATGGACGAGTCGGTGGTAAAATGCCAGACGGTGGAATGGATATCTGTGCTTCCTCATCTTAAGATTTCGGCGGCCCACAGATCGGCGCTCACCCGCACCCAACCGCTTCCTCCTCCCTGCCGAGGCTTGCGCGATCGGCGCGGCCCATCCGGGGCAAGAGCCTGCTCACCAACCATCTCGAGCCGTGCAGGAGAGACCGGAGGCAAAGGAAAAAAAATAGAAAAAACAAAAACGAAAGCAAAACGCAGGACGCAACGTGGTGAGTGAGCCGCGCCCCTAAGCAGGCATCAGGCCTATCAGAGGGCGGCTACTGCCCCCTTTAAACTCAGGCGCATCTCGGCGGCATCCATTTCGGCGGCCCACAGATCGGCGCTCACCCGCACCCAACCGCTTCCTCCTCCCTGCCGAGGCTTGCACGATCGGCGCGGCCCATCCGGGGCAAGAGCCTGCTCACCAACCATCTCGAGCCGTGCAGGAGAGACCGGAGGCAAAGGAAAAAAATAGAAAAAACAAAAACGAAAGCAAAACGCAGGACGCAACGTGGTGAGTGAGCCGTGCCCCTAAGCAGGCATCAGGCCTATCAGAGGGCGGCTACTGCCCCCTTTAAACTCAGGCGCATCTCGGAGGCGTCGCGCGCCCGGCGTTGCGCACCCGAAGGAGCGCGACCTAAGGGGCCTGCCCCTTAGCGCGCCCCTTGGAGCGTCCCAGAGCCGGGGCCGATTCTCTCCCCTATCCATTCATTCACCGACCACTCATCCACCAATTCAATCTCCAACAGCACTCATCCAGCCTAGCAGTACTCATCCAGTCTCCAGCAGTACTCATCCAGTCTCTAACAGCATTCATCCAGTCTTTAACAGCACTCATCCAGTCTTTAACAGCACTCATCCAGTCTTTAACAGCATTCATCCAGTCTTTAACAGCATTCATCCAGTCTAGCAGCACTCATCCAGCCTAGCAGCACTCATCCAGTCTCCAGCAGCACTCATCCAATCATCCAGCATCCAGTCATCCAGTCTCCAGCAGCACTCATCCAGCAGCACTCATCCAGTCTCTAACAGCACTCATCCAGTCTCCAGCAGCACTCATCCAGCCTAGCAGCACTCATCCAGTCTCCAGCAGCACTCATCCAGCCTAGCAGCACTCATCCAGTCTCCAGCAGCACTCATCCAGCCTAGCAGCACTCATCCAGTCTCTAACAGCACTCATCCAGTCTCCAGCAGTACTCATCTAGTCTCCAGCAGCACTCATCTAGTCTCCAGCAGTACTCATCCAGTCTCTAACAGCACTCATCCAGTCTCCAGCAGCACTCATCCAGTCTCCAGCAGCACTCATCCAGTCTCCAGCAGCACTCATCTAGTCTCCAGCAACAATTATGCACTACCGCCCACGCACCTACAAATCACTCACCCCAATCATGATTTCCCCCACAACACAGTTCCTAGGTCTCACCCTTTTCACCATAATCCTATTCAACGCTCAATCAATCACCAACAAAACTCTTATACTCAACGACATTCTGCAGGACACAACCCCAGATTTTTGCGCCATAACTGAAACATGGCTCAAATCCACAGACATCACATTCATTAATCAACTACCAACACAGACTTACGATTTCTTCTCCATCCCAAGACAAAAAAAAAGAGGAGGGGGTATCTTCCTCGCTGCAAAAAAATCCTTAAGGTTCACACACCACCCCATCAGTACAACTACCAAACTAGAACTAGGATTGTTCAAATCAGAACATCTCCAAATCCTTCTAGTCTATGCCCCTCCAGGCTTACTAGAGTCAGACCCCTCACCTATTATTGAAACCATAACCTTACATCTTAATCTTGACTCCCCTGCTATAATTCTGGGCGACTTCAACTTACATGTTGACAAAGTCCCCCTCTCAACTAACTGTGAAGCTTTCCTCACCTCACTGTCATCGATGGGTTTCAGCCAACAAATCAACAAACCCACTCACAAAGCAGGCCATACGCTCGATCTCCTCTTTACAAACGCCAAGATTTCTCTTACAGAACAACCAAATTGTAAAAAAGTCCCATGGTCAGATCACTCTCTAATCTCCACCAGCTTTTCTATACCTCGATCAGACTCCAACCTCAACTCAAGACCCTCTCTCCAATACAGAAAATCCTGCTCCTCAGAACACCTCAGCAAACTTCTAACCTCTGATCTACCACTCATTGATGTCTCCACACCCAACTCTGCCCTCCAATCCTGGTCCAAAATAACAAAAGCTATTGCAAACACTCTCTGCCCACTGACAACCAAAACAAGGTCTTCCAATGCATCCAAACGACAACCCTGGTTTAACGATGAACTACGAAAGCTCAAACAACTACTTCGGCAAAAAGAGAGAAAATGGCGTAAAGCCACTTCACCGGCCACACTCGCTGACTACAAACGATCACTCCATCTATACAAAAGTACCACGTTAAAAACCAAAAGAGACTACTATGCCCGAAAAGTTCATCATCTCACCTTTGACTCAAAAGCTCTATTCACCTTCGTCTCCAGCCTCACTAAACCGATCACTCCAGATATCCCACCCGAACAAGCCCAGACTAAAGCAGACGAACTGGCTCTCCATTTCAACAAAAAAATATCGGATCTCCTCAATCAGCTAACTCCAATCACTACTTCTCCAGATAACACATACTTCCCCCAAAACAAAGAGATCCAGTTTATTGCCTTCGAACACATCACAATCACAGAGATACAAACGGTGTTAAAAAGAATGAAACCATCATCTCACCCATTTGATCAAATTCCATCCAAAATGCTCCTTCTCATCCCGGACACAATAGCAAAAACCTTAGCAGATATCATAAACTGCTCTCTATCACATGGTATCTACCCTGATGACCTAAAAACTGCCTCAATCAAGCCACTGTTAAAAAAACCAAATCTAAATGCAAGCGATCCCAACAACTTCCGCCCTATTTCCAACCTCCCATTCATAGCGAAAATCATGGAAAAATTGGTAAACACCCAACTATCCAATTACCTAGAGGACAACAGTATTCTTTCCCCAAACCAATATGGTTTTCGCAAAGCCGCAAGCACTGAAACGCTACTACTCTCACTCACGGACTTCCTCCTCTCTGGAATTGACAAAGGCCAAGCATATTTACTAATCCTCCTTGACTTTTCGGCGGCATTCGACACCGTCAACCACGCCCTCCTTCTAAAACAGCTGGCAAACATTGGTTTAACAGGTGCCACACTAAACTGGTTCAAAACATTCCTTGAAAATAGAAGATATAGAGTCAAAATCCACAATAAAGAATCCCAATACCACCATTCTAATAGACGGGTGCCGCAGGGTTCTTCACTTTCACCCACGCTATTCAATATCTACCTCCTACCACTTTGTCAACTTCTTACAAAACTAAGCCTGAAACACTTCCTTTTCGCAGACGACGTACAGATCGTGATCCCCATAGAAGAATCAATATCTAAAACAATGGAATACTGGGACAGTTGCTTAGTAGAAATTAAACTTCTCCTCACCAGTCTAAACCTGGTACTTAATGCTTCTAAAACAGAATTCCTGCTCATATCACCGGAAAACAAAAATACACACCCAAAACCACCCACACTCCTTCAAACAGCCCATGTAAGAGATTTAGGAGCCATCCTGGACAATCGACTCAACCTCAAACCTTTCATTAACCAAACCACCAAGGACTGCTTCTACAAATTACATATCCTGAAAAGAATTAAACCACTTTTTCACGCCCAAGACTTTAGAACAATTTTGCAAGCAATAATCTTTTCCAAATTAGATTATTGCAACTCATTACTACTAGGCCTCCCAGCTTCCTATACCAAACCTCTACAAATGGTCCAGAACTCTGCAGCCAGAGTCCTCACAAACTCTAAATGGTCCAGAACTCTGCAGCCAGAGTCCTCACAAACTCCAGGAAAATGGACCACATCTCACCTATCCTCAAAAACCTCCATTGGCTACCGATCCACTATAGAATCATATATAAAACCATCAACATCATATACAAAACTATCAACCAAAACACGCACCTCGACCTACAAATACCTCTTAAAAAATACACTTCCGCTAGACCCATCAGGGAATGCTACAAAGAGTCACTCCAAATACCAAAGGCCAAAACCTACCAACATAAATCATTGAGTCTCAGAGCCTTCTCTTCAGCAGGTCCAACTCTCTGGAACTCTATCCCACCAGATCTGAGACAGGAGCCATGCTCTCTAACATTTAGGAAAAGACTAAAAACTTGGCTTTTCAAAAAAGCATTTCCAAGCCTTGAATAATACCTCCATTAAATAGCACAAACTCTTATCCAATAACTGGACCAAATACAATTCAACCAACCTTAACTGACAATCTTCAATACCTGCTGAACTTTTATCATACCACTGTCGTATTTATGCATTTGGTTATTTATGTTCCGTTCCATAGTGAGGTATTGCCACAGTTTCTCACATATTCTTATTTACTCACTATGCTAATCTATTACATTAATAGACTGAAATGTAAATATTGCTCTGTGCAATCTCTCCCCTTTTTCCAGTTCCAAGTTGATTTCCCTGATTTATTGTAACTTTCTCAATTCCTTTATCTGATTCACGTTATTTAAAGTTCAAGGTTCCTTTTGAGAACATTGTTTTACGTTATGTTATGTTTTACACACTTTGTTAATTGTAAACCGGGTTGATGTGATGCCTGTCATGAAACTCGGTATAACAAAAACAATAAATAAATAAATAAATAAATAAATCCAATGATAATGGAATCGGTATGGATGGCACCAGACCCACCAGGGCTCTCAGTTCCAGCGGTGGAAGGGCACCGATCAACGCATCCAGTCTACCCAGTAGCGGTGCAAGCGCTATGGGAATCGGATTGGTGACTGGCTCGGGGATCAGTACCGGCATTGATGGAGGTTGGAAGCCCTGAAGTGCTTTACCGATGGCCTCTTGGATCTTCTGATCCAATTCCTGGCGGAAGCCTGGGGCGTGGAACCTCCGGAGTAAGAGGCAGCACTGGCGTAGCCGGAGGGTCCACTGGTGAAGGTGGAATTGTGGATCCCAGCACTACTGAAGGTGGGGAACGCCTCGGTGACCGGGTCACAGAAGAGGATGGGGCATTTTCTGGACGGGGCTTCTTTGTCAGTGGCTCTGTCGATGCCGAGGGCTTGCCTGGATCGGCGGACTGAGCCTTCCGATGCCGGTGTCGACGCTTTTCAGAATGTTCTCCTCGGTCCTTTTCTTGAGAAGGCAAGGAGGCAATCGACACCTTTGGAATATTGACACCGGTTGAACAGCAGCAGTGTCCCGGTGCTGGCGAGAGGTCGATGGCACCAGCTCGGATGACGTCGAAGCTATTGATGGAATTGGGGTTTTTAACTGAAAGAGAAAGTCTATTTTCTCTAAACGAGCCTTACGGCCCCTTCGGTGTCATTTGGGCACATTTGGTGCAAGTTAGGACATCGAGGTCAGACCCCCAAACACATAACGCAGAACCCATGCGGGTCAGTAATGGACATTGTTCGAGTACAGTCGGGGCACCAACGAAAACCTGACGCCATGACTCCGACAAAAATTTAGCCGCGATGCGGTCGATGGCCAGTAGGCCCTGAAGGAATACCTCGATGGGAATCGACCGCAACAAGGGTAAAACCTTACCTTTCGACCGCAGAGTATGGATATAGATAGGGGCACCCCTATGCAGTAGAATTTTTTTGAAAATTTTGAAAGAAGTTCCTTGAGGAAAATTCCTGTTAGGAATCTCAAGAGAGCTCTTTAACCCGTGTGGCTACTGCTGCGCGGAAAAAAGAAGACTGAAGGGGCCCCCTGCTAGATGCAGGGTCAGAGCATTACTGGGCATGCTCAGTAGGTGCCAGTCAAAGTTCTAGAAACTTTGACAAAAGTGTTCCGTGATTGGACTCCATCCTGTGATGTCACCCATATGTGAGGACTACCATCCTGCTTGTCCTGTGAGAAAGATTTCTCTCAGCTCTAGATTTATGAGAAGTAATCTTTCCTGTAGAAACCAAGTTCCTTGACAGCAAAGGTTATTCAGATGAGCTCCCCTTCCTTGACTGAAGGTCAATCTGTTATTATAATTTGAAATTGAGGCTGGTGAAAAAACTGATCTCTAACTTGAATGATTTAGCTACCATGCCAACGAATGGCTGAAAATGTTGGCTATATTCACTTTCGAGTGAATTTTCAAATAGTTACGCTTGTAAAGTAGCACATAAGTGCATAAGTAGCTTATACTCATATGCATGCTATTTTATAAACATCAAAAATATACACTTTTTTGCGCATCCATTTACCTGTACAAAAAAGGGGTGGTATAAGAGTATTCTGGGGCATGGCCAAGAGGAACGCACATAAGTTGCTATTTTGTAAGAAGTTGGCAATATTTAAATACTTAAAACAAATTGGAGAAAATTCTTTCACTCAATGCATAGTTAAGCTCTGGAATTCAGTGCCAGAGGATGTGGTTGCAGCTGTTACTGTAACTGAGTTTAAAAAAAGATTTGGATAAGTTCCTAGAGGAGACGCCCATAAACTGCTATTAATCAGTAAGGAAGAGTAGCTTGGGATCTATTTAAAATTTGGGGTACTTGCGACTTGGATTAGCCAATGCCAGACCAGGATGCTGGGCTTGATGGACCCTTGGTCTGACCCAGTATGGCATATCTTATGTACTGATATTTGCACATGCTGAAACAAATACATATTTTATAATCTGCATAGACCAGATATATGCAGGTTATAAAATACTATAGTAGATCTCTGTGTGCCTATATACGTGTGTATAGGGGGAGGCCCATGCAGAGTTCTTTGAAAGTTATCCTCTTTGTGTGATCATAGTTGTAGGTGTTGGTGCCACTGAAACTTCAGATGCCACTGGGCTTGTCTCATGATGAGATGTGCAAAAGAGGTAACATGGTCACTTGCCACCATGTGAACCAACATATTCATGATGAAACTGGCATAAACCTGTTTCTGATCTAAAAGAGTTAGGACTATTTTGGTCAAGTTGCTGAGGAAGGAATGTCTTCATTTGTGGTTTCAAGGCAGACTTCTATGAAGTCTATTATATGAGTCAGCTCCATACTGAGTTTGGGGAAATTAATGATGAATTCCAAGGACTAAAGGGTATTTATTTATGGAGATTGGAAAACTAAGCTTATTGAAGGGTATGACTGGATATAAGATATCCAAATATGGAAAACCAAATACACTTATACTTGAACAGTAACCACTATGAGAAGAAGTCTGTGGTTCCACCACAGTTGCAGCGAGGAGGGCTGACAGCTCTTGCTGGAGAAATTGGAGTTGTTCTGCATTTATGGAATGATTTTTTGGATAGCAGCTTGGGAGAGAGAATTTGAAATTCAATTAGTATCCCGGTTGTATGACTATTAAAACTCCACAGTCTATTGTTATCAAAGACCATAGTGGGTTGAATTGTTGAAGACTTTCCCCAGCTGGAAAGCTGTTTAAATTTAATTGGGAAGCTTTTTAGATACTATAGTCAAGAACTAGTATTAAATTTGATTATATTTGTTAGAGAGGATTGGGTTGTGCTCTATAACTAGCACATGGCTTGCATTGTTATTGCTGCTGCTGAAAAGGGTAAGTTTAACATTTTCTTCTTAGCACTGTCTCCTATAGTGCTGAGGCTGACTTTTCCTACTTGTAGATATCTGTTCAGTTGTAGCTGCTAATAGGATAAGAAGAGTATAACAGTGATATTCAATCATATCTACTGTTTCTTTTACATTCTCTCCAAAGAGATTATCCCTTGTGCATGTAACATCAGCAAAGTTCCTGTGAATATCTCCAAGACGACCCAAAGCCTGCAGCTATGCTAGCCTTCTGGTTTCAATGGCTATTGCAGATATCCTAGAAGTATTGTATGCATAATAAGCTGATCGAATTAGATGTTCCCCAGATTCTTCTGCTTCATATTTATTTGATATGCTTACAGTCTGCTTAAAACAGTAGTCATGGTAAGTGAGGTATAATAAACATTAAAATAATTTACAACAGATAAAACATACAAAACATATACAGATGGCAACAATCTAAAAAATAACCATACTCAATTTAGTAAATGTTATACCAATAAAATAACAATGGGGGTTACATGATCTCTAATAGTGGCTCCCAATACCAATCGAGCTGCAAAATTCTATAGCAACTGTAATGCATGAATGCAAGATTCAGGAAGGCCAACAAAGAGAATTGCAATGATCGATTGTAGTTAAAACAAAAGTTTGTGCAATTGTTCAGTTTGTTTAATTGGCCTATCAAAAATTTTAAATGGCAAAGAAGTTTCCATTTAAAATATCCTGAGGACAAAATGGATTGTAACAGACAATTATATCTTAGGCATGAATCAAAATGAAAGCCTAAATTATGAACATTGTACAAAAAATTCACTGCAATTCTATTTATGTTAACTGCTGCCAAGCCAATTGACCTTGAACTTCTAGAAATCCAAAGAACTTCTGTTTTAACAGTATTTAAAACCAATGAATTCCTCATCAGCCATTCATTGACTGCAGATAAACGAAAGTATTTGAGGTAAAACAGATTGAAAATCACTGGAGACCAGAAAGAACAAATGCACATCATTTACGTTTTGTATATCTTAAACTGCACTTTAAGAGACTCTACAGTGGGTACATATAATTTAAAAAGTCAGCAATAAAATAGACCCTTGAGGAACACTTATTTTAGGAGAATACCACTCAGAATATGAAGTGTCGATCTTAATGGGCTGTCTAGCAGATATAGGATTTAAACCACTAAAAAACCATTCAACTAATTCCCAGAGTATTCAATCTTAATAAAATCATATGATTCACAGAATCAAATATGGAGCTAATATCTAGAAAAATAGCAAATATTGCTCTCTCCCCCCACATCCACAGTTATAAGCACATAATCATTTATAGAAATCAATAGGGTTTCTGTGCTATGACGCAGTCGAAAATTGCACTGATTGCAATACAAAACATATTCTTGCAACAAAAAAAAAAAAAAAAAAATATATATATATCACTCAATTGTACAAAGATCATCTTGTCTAATAATTTTCCCATTGATAAGAGGTTTGATAGTGGCTGATAAATCAACAGGCAATTTTCCTTTTTCTTAATAAGCTGAATTACTGATCTTTTTAAAAGATCAGGCACAGTCCCTTCTCTGAGTGACAGATTGATCAGATCAGAAACCATGTCTATAAATGAATCTCCAGGGGCCATGGTAGTATCTGCTGCACCATGCAGGTTACCCCCATGTGTCAGTCAGTTTCGCTTGCTGTGCTTTGTTTATGGACTTGGCCGTAGAAGCAGTCCTGTGTTTTTTCCTTAATGTCTGATCATCAGTACACCAGACTGTAAAAAGGCCATGGCTCGTGTTGGTGGTCTCCGAATCCAAATTTTTCTTTCCTTTCAGTCCCACTCCTTCCTTCGAAGCGGAGTGCAATGTTGCAGTTGCAATTCCCCTTTACCCCTGCCACAGTTACTACCCTTAAGAGAAGGCATGGGATTACTACTCAACCAATAAGCCTTGATAATTTTGATGCAACTGCAACATTGCTCTCTGTTGCTTATTAATTACTGTAATAGTTTATGGATTTTTCCTCTAGGAACTTATCCAAACCTTTTTTAAACCCAGTTACATTAACTGCTGTAACCACATCCTCTGGCAATGAATTCCAGAGCTTAACTAAGCGCTGAGTAAAAAAGAATTTTCTTTGATTTGTTTTAAATGAGCTACTTGCTAACTTCATGGAGTGCCCCCTGGTCCTTCTATTATCTGAGAGAGTAAAAAGCCAATTTATATTAACTTGGTCAAGTCATTTCATGATTTTTAAGACTTCTATCATATCCTCCCCTCAGTCATTTCTTCTCCAAAATGAACACCCCTAACTTCTTAAGCCTTACCTCATAGGGCAGCCGTTTCATGCCCCTTATTTTGGTCACCCTTCTCTGCACTTTCTCTAGTGCAGCTATATCCTTTTTGAGATATGGTGACCAAAACTGCACACAGCATTCAAGGTGCAGTCTCACCATGGAGTGATACAGAGGAATTATGACATCCTCTGTTTTATTTGCCAATCCCTTCCTAATAATTCCTAACATTGTTTGCTTTTTTGTTCTCCATAGCAAACTGAGCCGACGAGTTCAATGTATTATCCACTATGATGCCTAGATCTCTTTCCTGGGTAGTAACTCCTAAGATAGAACCTATAAGAACATAAGATATGCCAAATTAACATAGCCGATTTGAAAATATTGCGTCATGGTGTCTAGTAACTTGGCATCATTACCCGGAGGGGTACCAGAATGTGTTTTGGAACACACTGCTTTTTTCAAAGCTGATCCACTACTCATGAGGGAGTTGTCCCTTTTGATGTCCAAGGCAAGGTTGAACTTTGTATATAAGAACTAAATTTCACTGGAAATGTAGTCAGAGGCATCTGCCACATTCTTGTTTGGAGGTCCTGTGGTACTGTGTTAACTGGAACATATATTACTTGTTTTAGGGTCTGAATATATTTTAGCATGCTTAAGTAAATGGAATTGTCTTTACCATTTTTTGAACAAAAGCAGGCTATGACGTATCTTCCAGCAGAGACATACTTTGGAGAGGGTTTCAATGGAAGACTGGTGGACTCTTCATCTTCAGAATGAGAATTAGATTATGATTGGATCTTTCTTGTAAGTCAGACAATACCATAGGTGGATCTTCTGAGGCTGTCCTATCTTTGGATGAAGGTGAACCATGAGACTTAGACTGAGTCCAGTCTTCATTATTTCTTGCCAGACTTCATATGGCGGAATACGTAGTAGATTGCATTTTAGATTTAGGAGCCATGGACTCCAAAATAGGAGACAATTGTTATAACTGTGATCACCTGGTATATTAGTAAAATATTTTTGGATGAAGTCAAGTCACATTTTCCTCATGAGGGTTGATGCTTCCATTTGGAAGGAGGAATTCAAGTATTATATCTCTCCGATTCTGGAAGAGTCAGTATAGGTTGTTTGGCAGGAGTAGATTCAGAGTGAACTATTTTGTTTGATCAGCACCGACATTTGTATCTCAGCCCTGAGAAATTATTGGTGCCGACAAGAATGTGGTACCTATGAAATTTATATGCTGAATAGGTCTTTCTGTGAACCAATAAGCTGTCTGCACCAACAGGGCATGCTTTAATTCCTGCATGCTTCACTGCCAAAAAGTATTTTTCTTCCCTCTTTCTCTGCACAGAGACTCTTCCCGATCCATGATGCCTAGCATGAGAGGAAGTTTTTTGTTTTTTTTAATTTATGGATATTTCCTTAGCTGGTGATATTTCCTTTTTGTAACCCAGAGACTTAAGCAGAATTAAAAATGTTTTCACTGTGTAGCTTCTAGATCTTCTGGCTCTGGAACACATTCAGGCAGAGAGAGTGCGGTTAGGTAAGTAGCAAACATAAGCAGTCATGCTGATCAGATAAAGACACCTTGTAGGAGCAGCGGCGACATCTTGTAGGAGCAGCTGCGACATTTTTTGAAGCCTGGTTTGCTGTCCACCATCGTGAAGATAGTTGAAGATATGTTCAGCTGGAAAAGTTACGTAATACAAAAAAAATTTTGGGAGACTTGCGAAAAGAAAAAAAACCCACGAAGAACACTGAGAAAGGAAGAGAAAAAGAAAAATGTGAGACTAAAAAATCCAATGAGGAGCTGACGGAGAGAGCAAATGCAGGTCCTTTCATACAAGCAGAAGAATAAAAAACTGAGGAGATGCACAGCAGCCACTGTACAGGATCACCCTTGCATGCTTAGAAAATTTTCTTGGGTTTTCTGAGCTCTGAGAGAGCTTTTCCATCTTGGGGCCATTGGACTACATCATTCACAGGTGTAGCTGATTATTGTTCTGCTTGTCCATGGAGAAAAACTTTAACCCTCTAATTCCCCTAGAAAGCACAGAAAAAAAACCTAATTCTTTACTTCACTTCTTACAAGGACTTAAATTTCTACCTTTAAAAAAACTTGGGTTAAGCCCATGCACTTTTCTGCAATGGGGAATAATAGCTAATGCCTTGATTACCAGGATATCTGTATGGAGGAGTGCTAATTGTGCACACATTTTTTGTGTACTAATCTCTGTTAAATTGGGAGTAAAGTACTATATACAAAGCCACTTTTAGGCTTTGTATATAGTACTTTTATGTTATCAACCCATATAGCAAATGTTGCTTACCTGATGTAACAGGTGTTCTCACAGGACAGCAGGATGTTAGTCCTCACAAATGGGTGACATCGAGGATGGAGCCCACCACGGAAAACTTCTGTCAAAGTTTAAACAGAACTTTGACTGGCCCCTACTGGGCATGCCCAGCAAGGCACTGACCCTGCAGCCAGCAGGGGTCTCCCTTCAGTCTGATTTTCAAAGCTACAGGCAGTGCCTAGAAAGTAAAAATAAAACGAACCCAACACCGCGGGGAGGCAGGCGGGTTTCGTGAGGACTAACATCCTGCTGTCCTGTGAGAACACCTGTTACATCAGGTAAGCAACATTTGCTTTCTCACAGGACAAGCAGGATGGTTGTCCTCACAAATGGGTGAGTATCGAGCTGAGGATGTCCCGACTTGCACCAAATGTACCCAACGGTGTGCAGCAGGCACAACAATTGAGGAAAAATTTGGGAAAGGGCATCCGCACCCTACCGGGAAGGTGGAAGGGTGTTGGTACATCACGTTGGAAAAAGGTTACGCAAGACAGATTGGCCGAAGATGGAGTCCTGTCTTCCAGCTTTGTCCAAACAATAGTGGGCTGCAAAGGTATGGAGAGAACTCCAGGTTGCAGCCCTGCAGATGTCAGGAAGCGGCACCGATCGAAGGTGTGCCACTGACGTCGCCATGGCCCTCACAGAGTGTGCTTTCACACGGTCTTGAAAGGGAATGCCAGCTTGCTGATAGCAAAAAGAAATGCAGTCCGCCAACCAGGAGGAAAGAGCCTGCTTACCCACAGGATGTCCTAACTTGTTAGGATGAAAAGAGACAAATAATTGAGTGCTCTTCCTGTGAGCAACTGTACGGTCTAGATAAAAAGCTAGAGCTCGTTTGCAGTCTAGGGTATGCAGAGTCTGTTCCCCGGAGTTGGAGTGGGGCCTGGGAAAAAAGATAGGTAGTATGATGGATTGATTAATATGAAACTCAGAAACTACCTTAGGTAAAAATTTAGGGTGAGTGCGGAGTACCGCCCGGTCCTGCAGGAGCTTAGTGTAAGGCGGATAGGTATCTAGGGCCTGCAATTCACTAACCCTGCGAGCTGAAGTGATAGCCAAAAGGAATAACACTTTCCATGTGAGATACTTTAACTCACAGGAGTGCAGAGGTTCGAAAGGAGGTTTCATTAGACGACCAAGAACCAGGTTAAGGTCCCAAGATGGGGCCGGAGGACGTAAGGGTGGCTTCAGATGGAGCAAGCCTTTAAGAAAACGTGTTACTAGGGGTTGTACTGAAATAGGGACACCCTGTACACCTTTATGGAAGGCGGCTACCGCACTGACATGCATTCTGATAGAAGAGGTTTTAAGACCTGATTCAGAGAGATGCCATAAATAGTCCAAGAATTTGGAGATTGGACAGGAAAGGGGATCAAGGGACTGAGAAGTGCACCATGATGTGTACCTTTTCCATTTGTATGAGTAAGACTTTCTTGTGGAAGGCTTTCGTGAAGCTATCAGGACCCGAGAAACGGAATCTGAAAGGTTGAAAGGCTGAAGGACTAACCTTTCAACATCCATGCCGTCAGGGACAAGGCTTGGAGGTTGGGATGGAGGAGGCATCCGTCGTTTTGAGTGAGCAGATGCGGGTCCTTTCCCAGAGGAATGTGCCTGCGGATGGAGAGATCCTGGAGTATTGGAAACCATACTTGGCGTGGCCAGTAAGGTGCTATCAGGATCATGGTTCCTCCGTCCTGGCGTAGCTTCACGAGAGTCTTTGACACAAGAGGAAGTGGAGGGAATGCATAGAGCAGACCGGTTGTCCACCTGAGGGAGAATGCATCCCTCGGCCGAGAGTGCTGGCTCCGAATGAGAGAGCAGTAATCGTCCACTTTGTGGTTCTGAGGGGACGCAAAGAGGTCTATGCGGGGAGAACCCCACTTGTGAAACAGAGAGGTCGCTACCAGAGGATCGAGTGACCACTCGTGCGGTTGGAAGACACGGCTCAGCTGGTCTGCCAATACATTGTCTACTCCCGGCAGGTAAGTGGCCCTGAGGTACATGGAGTGGGAGAGGGATTCCGCCCAGATCTGCGCAGCTTCCTGACACAGAAGGTAGGAGCCTGTGCCTCCCTGCTTGTTTATGTACCACATGGCCACTTGGTTGTCCGTCTGGATTAAGATTATCTGATGAAAGAGATGATCTTTGAAAGTGCGGAGCGCATAGCGGATTGCTCGAAGTTCCAGGAAATTGATCTGGTGTTCGGCTTCCTCTTTGGACCATAACCCTTGGGTTTGAAAGTCGTCCACATGGGCTCCCCAACCGATGTGAGAAGCGTCGGTGGTTAGGATTACTTGCGGATCCGGTGGAAGAAAGGGTAAGCCCTGAAGGAGGTTGACCTGAGTCGTCCACCAGGTTAAGGATAGGCGCAGCGCTTGTGTGACTGTGACTATGGAGGACAGAGGCTGAAAAGCTTGAATCCATTGGTGTCGTAGAGTCCATTGTGTTACTCTCATGGCTAGTCGGGTCATGGGAGTGACTTGAACCGAGGATGCCATGTGCCCTAGGAGAACGAGGAACTGGCGAGCCGTGGCAGTGTTCTGAGACTGGAGCTGGCGAGCCAGGGACATTAGGGTGTGGACCCTCTGAAGAGGAAGGTAAGCCTTTGCCTGTAAGGTGTCCAAGTCTGCCCCAATGAAGGATAAGGTTTGAGACGGGACTAAGCAAGATTTCTCGTAATTGACGAGAAACCCTAAGGAAAGGAGTGTTTGAATTGTCAATTTTAGGGAGGATTGAGCTATCTGTTGGGTGGAGGCCCTGATTAGCCAATCGTCCAGGTATGGGTAGACGTGGACACCTTCCTTCCTGAGGAATGCTGCTACCACTACGAGACATTTGGTAAAGACTCGTGGGGCAGAAGCTAGACCGAAAGGGAGGACACGGTATTGATAATGGTCGTGGCCAACTAGAAACCGCAGATATTTGCGATGGGATTGTGTGATCGCAATGTGGGTATAAGCGTCCTTGAGGTCGAGAGAGCACAGCCAATCCCCTCTTTGTAGCAGAGGGAGCAGCGCGCCTAGGGTTACCATTTTGAACTTCTCTTTTTGAAGGTATTTGTTGAGGGCTCGAAGGTCCAAAATGGGACGTAGTCCCCCTGATTTCTTTGGTATTAGGAAGTATCTGGAATAGAATCCCTTGCCTCGTTGAGAGGGAGGAACGGGTTCTATAACATTTGATTGCAGAAGAAGGGATACTTCCTGTTGTAATTGAGCCAAATGGGTGGATAGACTCCACGCTTGAAGAGGCGGGGAGTCTGCCGGAAGAGTTATGAAGTTGAGGTGGTAACCTTTGCGATAATTGTTAGCACCCACTGATCTGAGGTGATCTGCAACCAAGGTTGTAGAAAATGGTACAGTCGACCTCCTACAGGGATGTCCGGAAGAGGGGTTTGGCATGTGTTCCCTACAGGGGAGTCAAAGGCCAGCCGCAGGCCCAGGAGGAGGGGCTACAGTAGGCCTTTGTTTCCTAGGCTGACGCGGCTGAGGCCTAGTAGAGGATCGAGCTGGACGAGGCCTGGCCGATGGAGGGTAATAACGGCGTGGTCGAAAGAATGACTTCTTAGAGTCTTTCTTTTGCGGTTGCTTGGAGGTCAGCTCAGGTGGGACAGATGAGAGTTGTTTCAACGTCTCATGGTGGTCTTTCAACTCCGCCACAATCTGCTGAATTTGCTCTCCAAACAAATTATCGCCTAAGCAGGGTAAATCAGCAAGACGATCCTGAACCTCTGGGCGAAGGTTGGATGATTTTAACCAAGCCCAACGTCTGGCTGAGATGGCTGTGGCTGAAACTTTTGTGGAAGCATCGAATATGTCGTAGGCAGTCCTAATCTCGTGCTTCCCTGCCTCAAATCCCTTGTGAAGAAGGGCTTGAAGCTGCGGTTGGTATTGGTCTGGTAACGTGTCAGCATAGTCTTGCATCTGCTTAAGGATGGCTCTGTTGTACTGAGTCATATAAAGTTGATATGAAGCTATGCGTGAAATCAACATAGCTCCATGATAGACTTTCCGTCCAACACTATCTAGGAACTTGTTGTCCCTGGTAGGTGGGGTAGAAGAGTGTGGCTTAAGACGCTTGGCCTTCTTCTGCGCGGACTCAACCACAACAGAGCGATGATCCAGTTGAGGTTTTTGGAAACCTGGTGCTGACTGAACAAGGTAGGTGGAGTCAGCTTTTTTGTTAACTGGGGACACTGATGAAGGAGATTCCCAGTTTTTCTTGAGCAGATCCAAAAACACCTGGTGTATAGGGATGGAAGCGATGATTTTTGGAGCATCCAGAAATTGAAGGAGTTCCATCATCTGGTGTCTGTCATCAGCTTCAGATTGTAGTTGAAAAGGTACAACTTCTGACATCTTTTTCACAAAGTTAATGAAAGATAGATCCTCAGGAGGAGATCTTTTTCTACTCTCTGTAGGAGATGGAGGCGAAGGCAAATCCGTGTCAGAAGATGTATCATCATCATCACCCCAGGTATCGTAGGGATCAAGTGGGGTTTGTAACCCTGATGGACCTGGCTGAGGCTCTAAAGGCATCGATGGAAACCGAGGTGGAATCGGTGCCGTAGGTGGAACCAGAAATGGCATCGATGGCTTCGGTGCTGTCGATGGAATCGGTGCCTGGCGTGGAATGGATGGAACCGAAGGATATATCGGTGGAGATATACCAGAAGGCACCGATGGAACCACCCCGGAAGGGGGAATCCGGAACGGTGTTTCTCCTGCCGATGAAAATCCAGTCGGAGACTGTGGTGTTGTCGATGGCACTGGAATCACCGATGGAAGGGCCGTCATGAGCGCCTCCATGCGGCTCAGTAGCGGTGCTAGCGCTTGTATCAACGGCTCGGTGGTCGGTTCCCTCCTCGGTGGCGAAGCCGGTGCCGGTGTCGGTGCCGGGGGCGGCACTGGAACCGGTGCCGGAGACGGTGCCGATGGAGGTTGCAATTTCTTCATCGCTTTCTCGATGGCCTCCTGGACCAGCCGGTCCAGTTCTGCCCGGAGACCAGGGGTAACCATACCCGGCTCGACGGGAGAGGGAGGCTGAGGCAGGGCCGGAGGGACCACCGTAGCCGGTGGGATCACGGCCCCCGCACCCCGGGAGGGTGAGGGTTTCCTCGATGCCTGCGAACGAGACGTGGAGGGTGTCCGGTCTGTTCGCGGCTTCTTTGTCGGTGGCTCGGCTTGAGCAGAGGTCGATGGCTGTGGATCCTCGACAGGCCGAGATTTGTGCCGTCGATAGCGGTGCTTTTCCTTCCGATCCCCTCGCCCATCCGGGGAAGGGACGGGAGTCGACGGCCGAGAAGCGATCGATGGCGGACGGTCACCGGAGGGTTGACGATGATGGTACAACTTCGACGGTGCCGGTTCCGATGACGTCGATGCTATCGATGGCGTTGGGGTGGGTGCATGGAAGAGGAGCCCCATCTTCTCCATCCTGGCTTTGCGACCCTTGGGTGTTATTAAGGCACATTTGGTGCAAGTCAGGACATCATGCTCACTACCCAAACACATCACACAAACCCTGTGGGGGTCTGTGATGGACATAGTCCGGGTACAATCCGGACAACGGCGGAACCCCGTTGCCATGGCCTGAAGCCAAAATTTAGGCTGGGGATCGGTAAGTGCCAACAGGCCTCAAGGGCCAAATTCGACGGTAGTCGATGGAAAAAAGGCAAAAACTTACCGGGTTCCGTAAGATGACTAAAAATTTGTCGAAGGGAGACCCCTGAGGGGCAAATTTTCTTAGGAAATTAACTTCCAAATTCCTGTCAGGAACGTGGTTAGAGAGCTCCTTTCACCGCGTGGCAACTGCTGCGCGGAAAAAAGAAGACTGAAGGGAGACCCCTGCTGGCTGCAGGGTCAGTGCCTTGCTGGGCATGCCCAGTAGGGGCCAGTCAAAGTTCTGTTTAAACTTTGACAGAAGTTTTCCGTGGTGGGCTCCATCCTCGATGTCACCCATTTGTGAGGACAACCATCCTGCTTGTCCTGTGAGAAATTTATTTCCAAGTTTTTTTTTTCCTGTTCCTTGTAAGACATTTACTTGTCACTGTTCAAAATGTAAACCGAATTGATCAGTAATTCTGTTACTGGAAAGTCGGTATAGAAAAGATCTAAATAAAATAAAAATAAATAAAATAAAGATGTACATGCAAACAATATGCATATAGCTGAGTGCACCTTATTACACTGGGACCATAGCTATCTCTTCAAGGCACAGAGCATGATAAATAGCATTTTTCATGCTGTGGTTAGAATGTAGGCCTTTCAGCCAGGTACAGACTACCACACAATATTTCAAAAAGCAACTGTAGCCATCATGCACGGTAGTTTAGCAGAAATACACAGGAAAAAGCAGAGAGGATATAAACCATCTAGTGAACATACGAAATGATAATGACAAAATACAAACTTAGGGGTATATTTACTAAGCTGTGATGAGGGTATAACGCCAAAAAATACTGTTTATCAGAGACAAAATCTGGTTGGTGCCATTTTGGAAAATGGCGTTTATTGGCCTGGAACCTAAGGGGCACTCCGGGCCTCACTAGATACCAGGGATGCCCACTAGACCACTAGGGACATAATGTAAGGTTATGGGGGGATCAGAATGGGAGGGGTTTGGAACAGAGGTGGTTACTTTGATTCAAGAGGAGGGAATTAAGAAGGGGGGTAGAGTTGTCACACAATTTATAAAACAAATTTAAAAAAAATGTTTTTCCTTTGGGCCACCCTCTACAGGTGGTGGGGAACTTTACATGCATAGGAGGAGAGTGTTTTGGGTTGCTGGTAGCCCTTTAAGAAGAAGGCAGCCCCATGCAAAGAGGGCCATGATTACGCATTTGTCCCTCCCCACCCTCCATGGTTTTTGGTCCCTCCCATGATAAAATATCACGGCTTGGCAAATAATTCCCTTAGATCAGGGGTAGCCAATTCTGGTCCTCAAGAGTCACAAACATGCCAGGTTTTCAAGATAGCCACACTGAATATGCATGAGATAGATTTACATATAATGGAGGCAGTGCATGCAAAACCAACTCATTCATATTCATTGTAGATAACCTGAAAACCAGACCTGCTTGTGGCTCTCATGGAGTTGGCCATCCCTGCCTTAGATTGTAAACCATCTGGGGATAATGTACAGCACCTGAATGTAATCTGCTTTGAAGTGTCCCAAAATGCAGAATATAAATAAATCTATCTATATCTATATAAACACACACACACAGGAGTGCACAAGGAAACTGCACTGAATTAAGGGGTTGAAGTAAATGCTAACAAATATTTCACGGCCAGTCATGAAGCCGTGAAAACCAAAACCATCACATAAAAGCACAGTTCCAAACCAATATAACTGGAATATTCCACAAATATTCCACTGCTAGTCCAGGACTCAAATCTACCACTGAATCTCAACATTCAAGTTTAACAGGTGCATTAATGGATTAGAGATTTGGACTACCAATGGGATACCAGAGGTATGATTTTGGAATTATTCACAAATGTAGGTACAACTGAAGGCAGGGTGCTAAGTTTCAGTAAGATTTTGGACTGCATATAACCATACACTGGCATGTTTCTTTTTTCTGGCTATATTGAAATATATATACATATATATTTGATCAATGCTATTATCATATTGTAGAATGCTGAGATCTTGTTTTGGACTGGTGGATTATAAATGGTGTCACAATTACCACCAATAACCAACTATGATGAGGGGACTAATAATCATGCTTAATAAGATATTTCTTTTAAGATGCTTACCTGGCAAATACCCTGTCTTTATTTGCTTTTTCTTTGCCATATTGTACAGACTGGACCTCTGTCCTCCCACTGGAAGAAAAAACATTTTAGGATTAATATTAAAATTCTAAAAGGAGTTAAGAGCTTTCTCCAAAAATTATTCCACATACTTTTTTCTTGCACTAAGAATGTGCTTTCTTGTCATCTAACAGTCACCACTAGTGCAGGAAACAATGTAAATAAAACGTGGTTGCTTCCTTTAGATTTACTTAAAGTTCTTATAACGGTGTACCTCATAAAAAAAAAAACAACCTAATAATCAAGAGTATACAGTTAGAGGAATCAGTGACAGGAAGATAAAATGGTGGCGGGGGTGTCAATTTTCAGTGTGTTCATCTGGCTAAGTCCAAGACTTAGCCAGACAAACACCATGATTTTTTTTTTTTTTTGTAATATTTAGTTTTTATTGGCAGCAAGAGCAACAGCATAAAACATGCTTCAAATACAGTATCACAATAAATAGTCTATATGTGCGAGCGAATACATCAAACGCAGAGTAGATGCAATAATGCTAACAGGTTTTGTCAAAGTAATCCTCAACCCCCACCCCAGGCGAAGCGATACTGAATGTACAACCAAGGAAGGTGAGCTAGGTATGCACATACTCCAAGAAGTTAAATATCAACAACCCCGAAGGAGACAAAAAGATAAAGAAAAAGTAAACAGTAAATAAATATGGTGACTCAAGAAGAAGCTACTATGATTGGAGCTGCTGATACCACTGAATTAAAGGTTCCCAGATCCACACATGAAAAGCCAAGGAGTATCTAACAGCTCTTAGATAAGTCCAATGGTGAATATTACAAAGCCAGTGGAAGTCGGGGCAGCTTCCTTCTTCCAGTGGACTGTGATTTCCTGCTGGGCCCAACAGAGCACATGATTTACTAAAGACCTCTCAGCAGAAGGCCAGGCTGGTAGATATTGTGAGAGAAGATAAATTTCAGAAACAAAGGGGATCTTTACAGCAACCAGCTAAAAAAGGACTGAAGCAATCTACCTCCAGAAAGGAAGGAGCTTAGAGCAGGGTCAACCAGATATGATAAAATGATCCCACATAGTCTCCAACATTGATCAGTATAATAGGGATAAATCTTACATAACTTAAGTGGAGTAAGGTACCATCTGAAGAAAAGTTTATAATTAGCCTCCATAATCTTGGCAGAAATAGAGCTTTTTGGTATGGCAATACAGCAGGCCTCTCACTGTTTCGCTGACTATGCCCCCAGTCAGTTTCCCAACCCAACATATGTTTAAAGGAAGGAAAGTGCTTAGGAAACAGCAGAGCATACAGCTTAGAAATCAAACCTTAATGGCAGAGTGCTGAAAACACAAATCTTCAAAGTCAGATAAGGCTCGGGCTACCTGACGCCTAATAAGTGGACTAGAAAAGCAATGTGACAATTGAAGAAAACGATAATATTCAGAATCAGGTAAACCATATTGCAATTGCATTTCTTCAAATAACATTTTAAAATCAAACAATTGGCTACAGCACCACACCCCCCTCTGGCTAAAAGTACCCATAGATCCAGATAGACAGCGTATCCCCTTATATAAAGATCCAAAAGTAACGGGGCAGAAAGAGCTCATAACCCAACAACATTGTTTTCCAATGACGCCAGATCATCAAGGTCAGCTTAGTGAAGGGATTAGACACCACATAAGTACCTCCCTTTCTCTGGCAATCCCCAGATCCTATTACATAATGAGCCCCTGGCCAGACTAGCCTGCTCCCTCTATAGACCCATTGTTTAATAACAGACCTTGAGGACCATTCATAAACAGCTCTCAATTGTGCAGCAGCATATTTCTTCTCAAAATTAGGTACAACCAATCCACCCTTAAGTTTAGATAAAAATAACACACTTTTAGCTGCCCTGGGTGGCTGCCTCCTCCAAATGTAATGAAAAACTTGTCTGGAGTGATTTCAAGACTAAGCAGTACTTCAATAGGGAGTGTCTGAAAAAGATAAAGCCATCTGGAAAAGACTGTCATTTTGACAGCAATTCTGTCCATCCTAGAAAAATTATAAAGAGCCCATATGTCCAAATCTCTGGAAGTTTTCTCCAATAGGAGAAGGTAATTCATAGTAAATAATTGTCTCCAATCCCTCCCAATTAAATGCCCAAATAATGAATACTGTGGCTTGCCCACTTAAAAGAAAAGTACCCTTTAAGCCTATTTATGGGAGGTTCAGACACAGAGACATTCAATAATTTTGACTTACTCATTTTATTTATTTATTTATTGTTTTTGTTATACCGAGTTTCATGATAGGCATCACATCAACCCCGATTTACAAATAACAAGGAGTGTTTACTTTAAAGCCAGAGACTTTGCTAAACCTATCCAACTCTTAACTAACACAGGCAATGACAATTGCGGATTAGCAATAGAGAATAGGATATCATCCACAAATAAAGAAATCTTAAATTGGGCATGGCCTACAGAAATTCCGTTGATATCCCTATTTTGCTGAATCATCCCCAAATGCTCCATAACCAAAGCAAATAATAAAGATGCTAACGTGCAGCCTTGTCTTGTACCCCCCCTACTCAGCTTGAATATATCTGACTAGGAGTCATTGACCTTTATAAAGGCCCATGGAGTGGTGTACATAACCTTCAGCCAAGACCTGAAATTATGCCCCAGCCCTATCTTCTGCAAAACTTTAAACAAACGCCCAATGAACACGGTCAAAAGCCTTCTCCAAATCTATAGCTAATAACACTGCTGGATCTTCTCTTCTCTAGCATGCCAAGTCAAGTTTACAATTTTATGAATATTATCCGCAGCTTGTCTGACTGGTATAAAGCCAGATTGATCCACATGTACCAGTTCTGGCAACACAATAATCAATCTACCAGCTAAAATTTAACAGATGCGTTAAACGGTTAAAACTTTACTTCCCTTTTGAATCATCCCACTCATAGATTAGGAAATACCCTAGATCAAATTTACTACAATCAATCCATTATTGATTTCACTTCAGATGTTACTCCTGTACCATGGTCCGATTATCTAATAAAAGCAACAGGAAAAATTAAAATTCTGAATAATAATAATACCAATTATCCTCAACAAGACTCCACAATATTACGTCGAAAGAAGATAAATACTGAAACTTTCCTTGATGCACTGATACCAATAATTAATCAGAATCCACATTCTGATGTGGCAGAAATGTTAGCTTTTTGGAACAAATCCATAACAAAAACACTAGATCGAATAGCACCACTAAAACCTCGGAAAACCACTACAAAAAAAATTGCCACGTGGTATAATGATTCATTAAAAATATCTAAACGAAAACTTCGCAATTTAGAACGAAGATGAAGAAAAAACCCTCTTACAGTACGTAAACAAGAATATTATACATACCTGCAAAAATACAAGAAGGAAATAATAAAGACCAAAAAAGCTTTCTATACTGCAAAAATAAAGAATGCATATGGCAACCCTAGATTATCCTCAATTGTAAAAGACTTGACTACAATACAAAACACATCTTCTTCTATTACATCCAATGATCCCTGCAATAAAATTGCCTCATTCTTTAGAAAAAAAAAAGAAGATCTCAACAGATTTTGACTCACTACCAATTCAGAAAAACATCTTACCTCAAATGGACTGTATATTTTCAGAATTTTCTTCAATTAATGACAAAACTATTAACAACATATTATCAAAATCAAAACCATCAAATAGTCCTTTTAACCCATGTTCTGGTTTCCTACTCAGAGATATGAAAGATCATGTAGCTCCTGCTATCAAATTTAGTAAATGCCTCTTTATCACAAGGCAATTTCCCAGATTCACTAAAACATACATCCATTCTACCTATCCCGAAAAATAAAAATCATGATTTCTCAGACTTAACTAATTATCGACCGATTGCCTCACTACCGTCCATTGCAAAAATCATAGAATCTGTAGTACTACACCAAGTATCTGAATACGTTGAAGAAAATAACATTTTACACAATAACCAACATGGTTTTAAGAAAGGGTCATAGTACAGAATCCCTACTTATTTCATCATTTGACACTACCATCAGAAGCTTCGATTCTAATACCAACTACATATTAGTACTACTTGACATCTCCGCAGCGTTTGATACGCTAAATCATGATATTACTTTCCAACTTATTTCAGATTGGCGTTACAGGTTTAGCATTACAATGGTTCTCCTCATTCATAACAAATCGACAAAGAATCATGATGGGTAATTATCATTCTGACTGGTACTCCACTATGACAGGTGTACCACAAGGCTCTGCACTTTCAGCTCTTCTATTCAATCTATATCTATTGCCTCTATGCCGTCTTCTCGCTGGTCTAGATATAAATTTCAAAATATATGCAGACGATATACAGTTCACAGTTCCTTACACTGACTCTTGGACCAAAACGTTTTCCTTATTGCAACTATATCTCTCTACAATAAAAACATGGCTCTCTCACAACAGGTTGAAATTAAATACAACCAAAACAGAGCTAATTTACCTCCCAACTGTACCAGGCTCAATTCACCAGCCACCATCAACCTTCACACTCGAGAATCAAATCACCACAATAAAATCTCATGCAAAAAACTTGGGAGTAATCATTGACTCCAGACTTGCAATGACTGATAACATATCTGAAATTGTAAAAAAAAATCCTTTTTCAAAATTTACATGTTAAAAAAACTCAAGCCATTACTTCTACTAAATCACTTTCATCTAATTACTCAAGCATTAATTCTGTCCTCATTGCAATTCATTATACCTTGGTTTACCTCAATCAACTATACAACCATTACAATTGGTACAAAACGCAACTGCTCGTATGTTGTGTAATGTATCCTGCAGAGAACATATCACATCTACTTTACAATACCTACATTGGCTCCCAATATCATTTCGCTTAATTTACAAAATATTGTCCACAATACATAATCTAATATATAATACAAATTCCATCTGGTTATGTTCCCTATTAAGAATTTACAGCCCATCCAGACAACTCCGCTCTCTTGATAAATGCATTCTAGAAATTCCCTCAATAAGATCCGTCAGTTTATCTCTAACACGAAAACGTGCATTTTCTGTAGCTGGACCAATATTGTGGAACTCTCTTCCAGACCATATCCGACTAATGTCTAACCGTAGAGAATTTAAGAAATTACTAAAAACTCATCTTTTTACACGTGCATTTAACCTACACTAAGACCTTTACACAATGCACCATATTTCTGTTAATGTATATTAAGTATTTTATTGTAATTTATTTTAATTACTGTATGTAATTTGTGTATTTTCATTTTATGTATGTTTTAATTTGTAAACAGCCTAGATGGATAGATCCCTATTCCATTGTGTGGTATATAAAACTTTTAAATAAATAAATAAAATGTTTGCCAAAATCTTCAAATCTAAATTTAATAACGAGATCAGTCAATAGGAGCCACATAAAGAACTATCCTTACCCGGCTTAGATACAATTGTGACCCCCGCCAAACCCATAGAAGTAGGCAAAACTGGGTTGGTCAATAGTGCGTTATAGAGACGCTGGAGGTGAGGAATCAGCAAGTCTCGAAAAAAAAAAAAAAAAAAAGGCCCTGTGAAACTATGTAAGTCTGGAGCAATGTTAAGTTTAAGGGAAGATATGACGGTAAATATTTCCTCCTGTGAAATCTCCCCATCCAACTTTTGTGAGCTCAAGTGAACTCCCTCCAAATATTCAGCAATATCAGCATCTAAAATAGAGCTTTCACAAGTATAGATTTCCTTATAGAACTGAGCGAATCTGTCCCTTATACTGACATCTGAGACACTTACTCTCTGCCCAACGTTTATCTTCAAAATTTGGCTATGGGAAATTTGCCTTTTTAAGTGCCAGGCAAATAATGTACCAGGCTTATTGCCTTCCTCAAAGTATGTCCAACAAGACCCATCTAACCGGAATTGAATTTCCCCATATAGAAGAGCATTCAGCTTCTTCCTTTTCCTGTCTAATTCCCTGAGAGTTTTATTAACCCCAAATAATTTATGTTGCTGTTCTAACTGTTGGATAAACAATAATACATCTGATTTTTCTTTTTGTTTGCTTCTTTGTAACCGCAGCTCTAGAAATCAATTTGCTATGAAGAACAGCCTTAAAACAATCCCAGAGAGCTTGATTGATACCTTCCCTGAATCATTAAAGCGAAAATATTCTCTAATATCCTCCTAGGTTCCTTCACATATCTGCTTATCAGACAGTAGAGAGTCATTTAACCTCTAATATTTTCATCCTCTGTCTTCCTGCTGCAAACAGAAAGAGCCAAAGACAGGTGCATGGTCCAACCATGTGATCGGGCCTATACTCAGAGATACACCCCTGAAACCAGAATTTACTACCTAACAGCATATCTATCCTAGAATAAGACCCATGTACCCTCGAATAAAAAGAATAATCTTTTACTGAGGGGTCAACACCTGCCAAATATCTTGCATACCCCATGATTCTTTGAAGAATTTTAATCTAGATCTATATGATTTTAACCCATCCTTAGGTAGGGGTGATTATCCATGTTGGGATTAAAAGAAAGATTAAAAACTCCTTCCACCAATACAGGGCCTTGTAATATATCACTCAAATTATGTTCAAGGCACATAAAAGATTACCCCTGATTAACATTAGGTGCATATACATTTATTAAAGTCACTAATACAATATCTAGCCTAACTTTTAGAGCTATATATCATCCTTCCCTATCTTTCCTGCTGTCCAGGACTTGTCGGCAAATCCTTAGAAAACATAATACCCACACCTCCCTTTTTCTGATTCACAGAATTAGACGCTAAAATAATCTGTGGAAAAAATCTATTTAAGTAGATGTTCATCTTTCCTAACAAAATGCGTTTCTTGTAAGAAAAAAAAAATGGAGGCACACTTAGCTCGAGTCTCCTCAAAAAAGGTTTCCTCTTCCGAGGAAGATTAAGACCTTTCACATTTAAAGATCCAAATTGTATCATCAACCTTTAAGGGACAAAAATGACCAGAATAGCCAATAAGCCCGATCGACCTCCCTATCTATGATATACCAAAAACACTCCAAGCTCACCCTACTCCCACCCCACCGACTCCCCTACCCACAAAACCACCTTAAACACAGAACCGTGTGATAGTAAATTCATCACACTAACCAAGAGGAATAACACCACCTTAGATGCATAATATATCATAACTGCAAATAGTGGCTGTGCTGACAAATCTGCAGAGTGCAAAACAAAGGAAAAAAGGGAAAAAGAGTAAGAGCAAATAAGCACACACTGCCAAAGTCTGAAACAAAGTAAGAGTAAGAACCGTAACTCAACAGTCAAAGTTCCGGGAAACATATCTTCCAACCGAAGGGAAGAGAATAGAAAGCAGACATCCTGTAAAGGCATACAGCACAAGTCAAGTTCTAGAATCCTGAGCTATCACTGTTGGAATTCTTCCTCAATCGCTTGCCTCCTTTGCCTATTCTTTGCCAACGGGTAGCTTCCTGCTCGGATCAGGCCGGTCATCCACCTTAGTATCCTTGATTTCAATGCCTTTCTGCTGCATAAGAGCCTCCACTGACTCTGGCATATGAGCTATCAGGGATTGGCCACTAATGGTAAAAGAAATACCAAAGGGGTAGAGCACTTGTATCTGATTTACCGGCCCCCCAAGGAGTCAGTAATATGTTTCATAGCCCTGCATCATAGAGTTATGGCAGATATATCATTAAATATCTGAAATTTCATCCCTTTCCAGGAAATATTCCCCAGACCTCTTGCTTTTTGCATGATTTTATCTTTCACAGGGAAATCATGTAGGCAGGCTATATCATGGGGTTTATTACTGATCGCTCTCCCTAAAGACCCATGGGCCCGATCGATTTTCACTTCCATAGCAAGAGAATCAGCAGAGTCAAATCTCAAAATTTCCTTACATATATCCTGGACAAGCATAATGTAATCTGTGAAGCCTCTTCTTCAGTGAAGAACTGAGAGGAGAGGATCACCTTGCTGGTGGCTGAAAGGAATCAGTAAGTTTTTGCTTGGGACATTGTCTTTTTCAAAAGTATTGGGGCAAAGTTAACTATTTGGGAATATTATTTAGTGTGTTTGTGCTTTTAATAGTCAGTAAAGCAGTAATAAACAAGTTAGACTGTTTGTATTTTTAAATGGTCAGTCAGTAAAGGCAGCTAGTTAGCCAGTAGTTAGTGTGTTTATTTTTAAAAGTCTGTAAGGCAACTAGTAAGCAGAACTGAGTGTATGTATTTAAAAAAAAAATGTAGCCAGAAGCTAGAAATAAGCTAGGAGCAGTGTATACCTAAGTAAAAAGGTTGAAATGTTCAGTTCAGTTCAGTTACTCACCTTGGAAAGGTGTTGAGGTAGTGTGATTTGGTTTGATTAGGTACCAACATTTGATAATCAAGAGAACAGTGAGTCACTCTGGCTGACTAACTGAAGTTAGACTGTTTGGATTTCCCAACCCTCCCACCTCTCGCTCATCCTTTAATTTATAGGCAGGTGCTACTTTCACAAAAAAACAAAACAAAAAAAAACAAAAAAACAAACAACTTTGAGAGTTTGATCAGACCCTTGTAGGCCACTACCAGACATACAGTGAATTCACTAATACATTTAAAGGACGTTAATTAGACACATTCTTACTCCCATAGCAACCTAAAACCAAACTAGGAACTGAACAAAACTGAGATGAAGGCAGCAGCCCAGCAGCAAGAGGGGGGCTTCCCAGTCTTTTGCATCGAGTGTCGCATGTATGATTTTTTACCCGCTGGTGAGAAGTTCTACATGTGCATGCGATGCAAAGAGCTCCTGGCTCTCAGAGAACGAGTCTGATCTGTGGAGGCTAAAGTGGCAGACCTGGAGGAGCTGAGGCAAACAGAGAGGTATATAGATGAGACCTTCAGGGACATAGTAGCCAAGTCCCAACTTCAGACTGGCAGCCCTGGTGCTGCCTTGGAGGAAGAAGGTCTCATGATTGGAGAGCATCAACCAGGTGTAGCAGGAAAGGATCCTGTAGCAAGGACCTGCTCTCCAAGTGGTACATTGTCCTTTCGCACCGAGGATATCTCCCCAAGGCCTACTGCCCAGGAGGGAAGGGTTAGGTCGGCCGTCATAGTTGGTGATTCGATTATTAGGCATGTAGACAGCTGGGTGGCTGGTGGGCGTGAGGATCGCCTGGTAACACGCCTACCTGGTGCGAAGGTGGCGGACCTCACCCATCACCTAGATAGGATTTTAGACAGTGCTGGGGAGAAGCCGGCTGTTGTGGTACAAGTGGGCACCAATGACATAGGAAAATTTGGGAGGGAGGTTCTGGAAGCCAAATTTAGGCTCTTAGGTAGAAAGCTTAAATCCAGAACCTCCAGGGTAGCATTCTCTGAAATGCTCCCTGTTCCATGCGCAGGTCAGCAGAGGCAGGCAGAGCTCCGGAGTCTCAATGCATGGATGAGACAATGGTGCAAGGAAGAGGGATTTAGTTATGTTAGGAACTGGGAAACCTTTTGGGGAAGGGTGAGTCTCTTCCGAAAGGATGGGCTCCACCTTAACCAGAGTGGAACCAGACTGCTGGCGATAACCTTTAAAAAGGAGATAGAGCAGCTTTTAAACTAGAACAAAGGGGAAAGCAGACAGTTGCTCAGCAGCGCATGGTTCGGAGAGAGGTATCTTCAAAGGATACTATTGAATCATTAGAATTAGGGCATCCAAACAGTAAGGTTCCAATAATAAGAAAAGTAGTCCAAGTGCTGTAACTAAAAACTCATCTGAGCTAAAAAAAATTCTAACTTATCCCTATCAATTAAAAAGCAGAATGAAAATACAAACAAAAAACAAACTTTGAAATGTTTGTATGTTAATGCCAGAAGTCTAAGAAGTAAGACAGGAGAATTAGAATGTATAGCAGTGAATGATAATCCAAACACCAATCACCTCTTCATTATTTTTTTCATATAATCAATTCACAATGTATCTCACCACTAAGGGTAGTACGTTTTATGCAATTATTTCAATCGCTCCGGAGTCCTCAAAACTCCAAAAGTCAATGTTTTTTTAACAAGAAAAAATTTTTTATATGGAGAGGGGACAGGTTTCATATATTAGAGTCATAAATCCCCATCGTGTGAACTCTCTGTGTGTATAATCAGCAACCCTCCTCCTCCATCCAATTATTCGTTATCTGTAATATGCACCAAAAAGTGAACTAACCATATAGTGTCAACTTTTTTTTTTCCTTTTTTGTTGTAATTTTATATATATTTCTTTAAAAAAGCATGCTTGAAATACAATACTGAAAATACTTAATGTCCCGACTTATCTTGAGTGTAACTAGGATAACCCAACGCAGCCGCGTTTCAGGTCAGAGACAAGACCTTTCTTCAGGGGATGTTTCCTTGTAAAATTATCTGCCGATGTATAGAAATTACTCCAAATAGTCAGTCCAAATAGCTTCGGTTTCTTTAGAGCGAAGCAAAAGCTCTGTCGCCATTCAAAGCTGATCAGTGAATGATGACAGACTTAATTGGCATCTCAGCGACATGGTAGAAGGAGGACAACCAATGGGACAGTGCTATACTAGGGTACAAATTATATCGCAATGACAGAGAGGAGCACCCGGGAGGCGGTGTGGCGCTCCAGGATGGCATATTTTGCATTTAGTCTCATGCAGGATAAACATCCTGCATGAGACTAAATGCAAAATTGAATCTTTATGGGTAGAAATCCCTTGTGTGTCGGGGAAGACTATAGTGATAGGAGCATACCACCGTCCACCTGGTCAAGATAGTGAGATGGACAGTGAAATGCTAAGAGAAATTAGGGAAGCTAACCAAATTGGTAGTGCGGTAATAATGGGAAACTTCAATTACCCCAATACTGACTGGGTAAATGTATCATCGGGACACGCTAGAGAGATAACGTTCCGGGATGGAATAAATGATAGCTTTATGGAGCAATTGGTTCAGGAACCGACGAGAGAGGGAGCAATTTTAGATCTAATTCTCAGTGGAGCACAGGATTTGGTGAGAGAGGTAACGGTGGTGGGGCCCGCTTGGCAATAGTGATCATAATATGATCAAATTTAAATTAATGTCTGGAAGAGGAACTGTATGCAAATCCACGGCTCTCGAGCTAAACTTTCAAAAGGGAAACTTTGATAAAATGAGAAAAATTGTTAGAAAAAAACTGAAAGGAGCAGCTACAAAAGTAAAAAGTGTGCAAGAGGCGTGGTCATTGTTAAAAAAATACCATTCTAGAAGCACAGTCCAGATGTATTCCACACATTAAGGAAGGTGGAAAAAAAGGCAAAACGATTACCGGCAAGGTTAAAAGGGGAGGTGAAAGAAGATATTTTAGCCAAAAGATCTTCATTCAAAAATTGGAAGAAGGATCCAACAGAAGAAAATAGGATAATGCATAAATGTAAGACATTGATAAGACAGGCTAAGAGAGAATTTGAAAAGAAGTTGGCCGTAGAGGCAATAACTCACAGTAAAACCTTTTTTAAATATATCCGAAGCAGAAAGCCTGTGAGGGAATCAGTTGGACCGTTAGATGAACGAGGGGTTAAAGGGGCACTTAGAGAAGATAAGGCCATCGCGGAAAGATTAAATGATTTCTTTGCTTCGGTGTTTACTGAAGAGGATGTTGGGGAGGTACCCGTAATGGAGAAGGTTTTCATGGGTAATGATTCAGATGGACTGAATCAAATCACGGTGAACCTAGAAGATGTGGTAGGCCTGATTGACAAACTGAAGAGTAGTAAATCACCTGGACTGGATGGTATACACCCCAGAGTTCTGAAGGAACTAAAAAATGAAATTTCAGACCTATTAGTAAAAATTTGTAACCTATCATTAAAATCATCCATTGTACTTGAAGACTGGAGGATAGCTATGTAACCCCAATATTTTAAAAGGGCTCCAGGGGCGATCCAGGAAACTACAGACCGGTTAGCCTGACTTCAGTGCCAGGAAAAATAGTGGAAAGTGTTCTAAACATCAAAATCACAGAACGTATAGAAAGACATGGTTTAATTGAACAAAGTCAGCATGGATTTACCCAAGGCAAGTCTTGCCTCTCAGATCTGCTTCACTTTTTTGAAGGAGTTAATAAACATGTGGATAAAGGTGAACTGGTAGATGTAGTGTACTTGGATTTTCAGAAGGCATTTGACAAAGTTCCTTATGAGAGGCTTCTAGGAAAAGTAAAAAGTCATGGGATAGGTGGCGATGTACTTTCGTGGATTGCAAACTGGCTAAAAGACAGGAAACAGAGAGTAGGATTAAATGGACAATTTTCTCAATGGAAGGGAGTGGGCAGCGGAGTGCCTCAGGGATCTGTATTGGGACCCTTACTTTTCAATATATTTATAAATGATCTGGAAATAAATACAATAAGCGATATAATCAAATTTGCAGATGATAAAACAATTGTTCAGAGTAGTTAAATCACAATAATAGGATTAGTGCATCCAAAACATGGGTACAAACCTGTTCGTAGCTAATAGTGCTCATCACATATAAATGCCATGTTGATGAGGCTATTAGCTAGTACCCCTGATGTAAAAAAACATTGTGTGCCCAATGAGCATGTTTTAACCCTCAAAAATTAACACCATTCCCAGAACTGGTGTTAAGTCTTGAGACGTCCCAAGCCATCAACAGAAAACCAAAAATACTGCTTTTCCTATGGTTCCTCCAACTTAATGTCATGATACTAAATCGGAGGAACCACAGAGAGCAGAAACATGGGGAAAAAAAAAGTCTCAACGGCTATCAGGTTAGGAAAATGGATGCTCAATTTACCAGTGTCCATTTCCCTAATCCATGGCTGTGTGCGGGTTCAGAAAATGGACACTCGTTAATAGAGTCCATGTTCCTAATCCATGGCTGTATGCACAGCCACGTCTCCTGGGCACCTGATGCGAAGGATGCAGTAGGGATACACGATTTCACCAGCGTGTCCTTTTAATGCAGATGTTCCCTTGCATTTTGCATCACGCGCCCAGAAGAGGTGGATGGGCACGCATTAGGGAAACGGGTGCCCAGTTTGGATGACTGTTTTTAGCGTGACCATACTGCATCGACCTATATGAAGGTGGCCTCTTGAATGTCAGGAGACAGTAGCTTGTTACAAAGGGAATGTGCAAGTAAAGAAAAGACAAAAAATGGGACCTAGCCAACTGTGTGTGGGGTATACAAAGAAGCAAGCAAGATTTAAGATTGAAGAGAACGTTATGGGACATAATGGAGAATGGGGGGCAAAGAGAAAGTGGAGAGTCAGAATATAATTAGAAGAACAAAAACTGGAAACTCTCAAACAAAAAAAAAAAAAAAAAAGAGACATATCTAGGAGTATCATCTCAGATGACCTCAAGATAACCAGTCAATGTAATCTAGCAACTGGAAAAGTGAACAGCATGCTAGGTTTGCTAAGTAAACGTATATCAGCAGGAAAAAAAGGAGGCAATATTGTCTTTATATAGGTCACTAGTGAGACCCCACCTTGAATACGGTGCATAGTTCTGGAGGCCATACCTTCAAAAGGACATTGAGAGGATGGATACAGTTCAAGAAAAGACTACTAAAATGATACAAGGCATGCAACACAAATCCTATAGAGTTGCTTAAGACAGTAAAAATGTATTCACTGAAGAATAGAAGGGAAAGGCAAAGTATGATACAACATTTGGGTATTTGACAGACTTTGACAAAGTACATGAAGCTAAAGGGGGTCATGATATAAAACTGCAAGAAGGAAAGGTCAGTAGAAAGCAAAAAAAATAATACTTCTTTACTAAGAAGGTGTTACAGCCTACCAGTACAGGTAGTGACAGGAAGAACCGTGAAAGAATTCAAGCATGCTTGGGACAGATATAGAGCACAGTGGTAGGAACAATGTTAGGAGGTTGCTGTATTATAAATATGGCGCCACCCTTCATGCCCTCAAGAGTAGTGGAAATGAGAGATGTGAAAAGGAGCAATCAAGGAACAGATAAAGAGAGCACAAACTAGTGACACTACAGGCCAAGAGCAAGCGGGCTACAACTCCCCAGAAACCAATGTGGTCAATATTAACAGATTGGTGGTGCCTAGGAATTGCCCAGTGATGCCACAGATGGATGGATAGATGTTAGGGAAATATACCTACTAGTTCTGGTAGCTGTTACATTACAAAGCTTGGTGAAAAGACATGGGAGATGGGAAAACCTAGGTGTTGAATTAAATATGGAAATGTGTGCTCATTATTCAGGATATTAGAATACCAAAAAGGAAGACAACAAAAACTGACCTAGATATTCTATAAGCAATCAAGCTTCTAAGATTGGTGATTGGCAGTTGGGCTACATCCTTAATATTGTAAACCAGTGGGTACACTGGATGGGCCAATTGATCCTTATCCACCATCATCTATTATGTTACTTTGATACATTTAGCTGTAGGTACCAGAAGTTTGATTTTGGCATGAAATTTGATTGGAAGCAGTGTATATTCCTGCTTCCAATCTGCCTAGCACCAAGTCACGATATAGGTGGAATATAAATACTTCTAAATAAATTAATTTAGGATTTCATGAAACATATAAAAAAGGGAGCCAAGAGAACTTCATTTATTTATGTATTTATTTAGCTCACACCTTTTCATTGGCAGCTCAAGGCAAGGTGTTGTAGGCATTTTTGTCTCCAGAAGGCTTACAATTCAAGAGGGGCTTTATTAAGCTGTGCTATTTTATCACGTAAGGAGTAAGATACTGCGGGGCGGGGACTGTGGTTCCGTCATATTTTGCACCTCCCTTATATCAACACATTCTATATTATCATGAAAAAATTCAGCGAGAAAAAAAGAATGCAGCAGAGGCCGCAAGAAAGTCCAACAGCAGCCTGGTTTGCATGGAGCAGCCATTGTTTTAAAAGGCCAAGTGGCCTGAAACCCTCCCAACTCCCAAATGTGTCAAAATATCCCCCTGGGGTCTAGTGAGACCCTCACCCATTCTGTTGTACAGACCCAAAAAGAGAAATAAAAAATAGAATTAAACTCACACAGCAACATCCTGCTCCACCCCTCTCAAGCAAAGCCCCCTCCAGTAGCAGGATCCCACCAGTAACCCTCTCCCAATACGTTAGGGTCCTGGTGGGTCAAAGGTGACCCTCCCCTACTCCTTCCCTCTTACCTCAAAAATATACGCTGTTGGTCCAGCATCAGAGGGCCCTGACTTTTACAGTCTGGGAAACTGATAAGCACATGAGTAACCTGCATAGAGCAGCAGACCCTTGCACTGGTAGGGGCAAGTCTTGTGGGATGACCCCCACAAGACTTGCCAAAAGTTCCTGGTGGTCCAGCAGGGGTCCAGGAGCGACCTCCTACACGCGGGCCGTCGGCTGCCAGTATTCAAAATGCGCCGATAGCCTTTGCCCTCACTATGTCCAGGGGCTACCAGTGCCATTGGTCGGCCATCCATTGCTCCTACCATGTGACGGGGCCGACCAATGGCACTGGTAGCCCCCGTGACATAGTAAGGTCAAAGGCTATCGGCGCCATTTTGAATAACGGCAGCTGACGGCGTGAGTGCAGTAGATGGCTCCCGGACACCCCCACCCCACCACCAGGGAGTTCTGGTAAGTCTGGGGGGGGGGGGGGGGGGTCAGGATGGTGGGGGATGTTTAAATTTGCTCCTTTAGATGGCCGAATAATTCGGTGAAGATTCATTGTATTCGTGGGGAATCGCGATACGTTTCGCTTCCCCACGAATACAACGAATATGGCCCTATATGTTGTAGATTACCAATACGTTGCAAACGAATGCACACCCCTATCCTTTTCTGCTGTCATTTCTATGTAAAAACAAAACCCAAAAAGCTTCCCCACAGTGCACAATGGAAACACCTGCTATCTCCTTCACAGAACATGAGGAAGACATGCAGACACATAGGGGCAGATTTTAAAACCCCTGCGCGCGCCGGCGCGCCTATTTTGCATAGGCCGCCGGCGCGCGTAAAGCCCCGGGACGTGTGTAAGTCCCGGGGCTTTCGAAACGGGGAGGGAGGGGCGTGTCCGGGGGGCGTGCCGTGACATTTTGGGGGCGGGCCCGGGGGCGTGGTCGAGGCCTCCGGACCACGCCCCCGGGACTGGAGGACGGAGCGGGGCTGCCGGCGACAGGTGTAACTTTGCCGACAAAGGTAAGGGGGGGGGGGGGGGGGTTTAGATAGGGCCGGGGGGGGGGGTGGGTTAGGTAGGGGAAGGGAGGGGAAGGTGGGGGAAGGGCGAAGAAAAGTTCCCTCCGAGGCCGCTCCGATTGGAGCGGCCTCGGAGGGAACAGGCAGGCCGCGCTGGGCTCGGCGCGCGCAGGTTGCACAAATGTGCACTCCCTTGCGCGCGCCGACCCCGGATTTTATAAGATATGCGCGGCTACGCGCGTATCTTATAAAATTTGGTGTACTTTTGTTCGCGCCAGTGGCGCGAACAAAAGTACCGGCGCGCGTATTGTTTTAAAATCCGCCCCATAGTGCTTTATAATTTCATCTTTACAGTAGTAAAACAGTCATCTTTTTAACTATGAAAAAGTTAATCTTTTGTTTCTCTTTCTCCAGTAAACTCTTTGAAAGTCATGGGGTCCATATTCAGCTATTAGCTGTCTAGTAAAGTTAAGCAGATACAATTATGCTGCTAATTCAATCAGCATATTCAGCAGCGTGCCTGTGCCACTGAATACACCTGCCTATGTTTAGGGCTGCTCTTCAGCTGCGTTATAGTTATTTGGCTATGTTAGTCAGATGATGCAGAACATAAGAATATGCCATACTGGGTCAGACCAAGGGTCCATCAAGCCCAGCATCCTGTTTCCAACAGTGGCCAATCCAGGCCACTAGAACCTGGCAAGTACCCAAAAACTAAGTGTATTCCATGTTAGCCACTGCTATTACTAGCAACAGTATTTTCTAAGTCAACTTAATTAATAGCAGGTAATGGACTTCTCCTCCAAGAATGTATCCAATCTTTTTTTAAACACAGCTACACTAACTGCACTAACCACATCCTCTGGCAACAAATTCCAGAGTTTATTTGTGAGTTGAGTGAAAAAGAACTTTCTCCGATTAGTTTTAAAATGTGCTACTTGCTAACTTCATGGAATGTCGCCAAGTCTTTCTATTATCCGAAAGAGTAAATTACGGATTCACATTTACCTGTTCTAGACCTCTCATGATTTTAAACACCTCTATCATATTCCCCCTCAGCCGTCTCTTCTCCACGCTGAAAAGTCCTAACCTCTTTAGTCTTTCCTCATAGGGGAGCTGTTCCATTCCCTTTATCATTTTGGTTGCCCTTCTCTGTACCTTCTCTATTGTAACTATATCTTTTTTGAGATGTGGCGATCAGAATTGTACACAGTATTCAAGGTGCGGTCTCACCATGGTGAGATACAGAGGTATTATGACATTTTCTGTTTTATTCAGCAATCCCTTTCTAATAATTCCCAACATTGTTTGATTTTTTTGACTACCACAGCACACTCCAGATTTCGATGTGTTATCCACTATAACGCCTAGATCTCTTTCTTGGGTGGAGGCTCCTAATATGGAACCTAACATTGTGTAACTATAGCATGGGTTATTTTTCCCTATTTTTCCTTGCACTTATCCACATTAAATTTCATCTGCCATTTCAATGCCAATTTTCCAGTCTCACAAGGTCTTCCTGCAATTTATCACAATCTGCTTGTGATTTAACTACTCTGAACAATTTTGTATCATCTGCAAATTTGATTACCTCACTCGTCGTATTTCTTTCCAGATCATTTATAAATATATTGAAAAGTAAGGGTCCCAATACAGATCCCTGAGGCACTCCACTGCCCACTCCCTTCCACTGAGAAAAATGTCCATTTAATCCTACTCTCTGTTTCCTGTCTTTTAGCCAGTTTGCAATCCACAAAAGGACATCGCCACCTATCCCATGACTTTTTACTTTTCCTAGAAGCCTCTCATGAGGAACTTTGTCAAATGCCTTCTGAAAATCCAAATACACGACATCTACCGGTTCACTTTTATCTACATGTATATTAACTCCTTCAAAAAAGTGAAGCAGATTTGTGAGGCAAGACTTGCCTTGGGTAAAGCCATGCTGACTGTTCCATTAAACCATGTATTTCTATATGTTCTGTTATTTTGATATTTAGAACACTTTCCACTATTTTTCCTGGCACTGAAGTCAGGCTAACTGGTCTGTAGTTTCCCGGATCGCCCCTGGATAACTGACCCCAACTCAGAACTCCCCCATCCTGGGCTCAACAGTTAACTTTTAAGCCAGATAAAAAATTATCCAGCTCTCTAGCAAGCAGATGTGGTCTAGATATGACCATCTTCTGCTTAGAAAACTGTAAGTGTGACTTCTTGGGAAAATGGAAGGTACAATTTTATAGAAACATAGAAGTGACGGCAGAAGACGACCATACGGCCCATCCAGTCTGCCCAGCAACTTTCACAGTTATTTTTCTCATACTTATCTGTTACTCTGACCGCTGAGGTCAGGGCCCTTATTGGTAACTTTTTGGTTTTAATTTTCCTTCCACACCTGCTATTGATGTAGAGAGCAGTGCTGGAGCTGCATAAAAGTGAAGTATCAAGCCTAATTGGTTGGGGGTAGTAACCTCCGCAATAAGCAAGCTACTCCCACGCTTGTTTACCCAGCCTGTGCAATTTAGTCCTTGTTGGTTGTCTTAATATAAATCCTCTTTTCTTTATCTTCCCCTGCCGTCGAAGCAGTGAGCTGCGCTGTATATGTATTCAAAGTGAAGTATTGGTTCGGGGTAGTAACCGCAACAAGCAAGCTACTCCCACGCTTATTTGTTTACCCAAACTATGCAATTCAATTCTAGTTGGTAGTTGTCTGAATGTAAATCCTCTTATCTTCATTTCCCCCTGCCGTTGAAGCAGTGAGCTGCGCTGTATATGTATTCAAAGTGAAGTATCAGGTTTAATTGGTTGGAGGTAGTAACCGCCGTAACAAGCAAGCTACTCCCATGCTTATTTGTGAATGCAAATCCTTTGTCCCACATTTCCTCTTGCCGTTGAAGCATAGAGCAATGTTGGAGTCGCATTAACTGTGTGTATGTTCATTGAATAAGGGTATTAATCACCAGGAAGTAACAGTCATTCCCGCAAGCCACCCCATGCCTCTTCTCTTCATTCACATCCTCAAGACTTTATGGATCCACAGTGTTTATCCCACGCCCCTTTGAAATCCTTCACAGTTTTAGTCTTCACCACTTCCATCAGAAGGGCGTTCCAGGCATCCACCACCCTCTCCGTGAAGAAATACTTCCTGACATTGGCTCTGATTCTTCCTCCCTGGAGTTTTATTTATTTATTTATTTAACACTTTTTTTATACCGGCATTCGTAGGACACATCATGTCGATTTACAAGTAACTGATAAAGGAAAGGAAATTACAATGAACAGGGGAGGGGGTTAACTGGAAGATATACAAAAGTACAGGAGAAGAGATTCAGCAAGAAGAATTACAACTATTTGCATTCATATTAGGATTAGAAGTGCAAATGAACTAATAAACAATGTTAAGGGGCATGTGCACTTAAGAAATTAGTTTATGAAACTTAAATCATGACCTCTGGTTCTGCTGATTTTTTTGTAATGGAAAAGATTTGTCGTTGACTTTGGATCATTAAAACCTTTCAAGTATCTGAAGGTCTGTATCATATCACCCCTGCTCCTCCTTTCCTCCAGGGTGTACATATTTAGATTCTTCAATCTCTCCTCATAAGTATGGACATATGTACATACATTCTGTAGAGTGGTGAGTGATTGTATGAGGAGAAAAAAGCGAAAAAACAGGATTGTTCATTTTTGGTATGTATTACCAACTATATAGTAAATAAAGAATGTTATTAATGTTATCTGGCTAAGTCTGGGGCACTCAGAGTGGTGAGATTTTTAAATACTGGCATTTGTCCGACTAAGTATCAAATTTATCTGGACAAAAGCACTGAATATGGACCTTCATGTGTTTTGCGGCCTCCAGACCTGCTTTACAGAACATGTGAAATTTTTTGTTTCTTAGTGTGTGTAGGGATCTGTCTTATTTCTAAGAAAATATTTATCAAGAGAGTTTCATTGCTTTGTTTTTAAATTTGAATAAGCAGCTGAGTTTCTCTCATTTAATAATAGTAAGATGCCACAGTATTAGAAAGACTGATGTGAGCTCTCAAACTATAAAGGACAACTGCAGGATACAGGGAGGTAACTACAGCTGCACATGCTCAGTAGAGCATGCTGAAAACTAGAATTTCTGAGATTAAAGCTCTGTGTGGGCTCTATTGGATCATATCACCCATGTGTGAGGACTGCCATCTTGCTTGTCCTCTGAGAAACCAGATTAACAAATCCAGAACTGAATGCTAGAGTGGAAGTAGAAGGACTTTAGTATGAAAACGATACTAGAGCCACAGGAAAAAATAAATTCCTTTTACATTCAAAGAATGGACAACTCATGATAGCTAAGATTCCCTCTTCTCCCAGGGGGTTGCAAGTGCACTCTCTGCAGAATATCCTGCGTTGGCTGCCTAAGAAACAGAAAGCTAGTCTCAAGAATCAAACCTAGATGTCTCACACGGTAACATTCAGCACTGCCAATGCCACTGGGCTGAAGTGGATGGTGGAAACGAGGAGACCCAAACTTAAATTCCATTTCTGCTATTGAGACTTGTGGCTGTGAGCAAGTCACTATCTTCCATTCAATCAGGTATTTATTTGGATTCCATGCTCTCTAGGACAAGAACTCATTGTACCTGAACACAATATGCTTGAGCAGCACTCTAGTTTAGGGTGCTATCTAAATGCCAAATAGTTACTGATGACAGATACTAGTGACTCCCTAGTGTCTGGAAGGTGATCCAAAATTGTCTCTCGGCTAATATCTGACAAATGTTTGTATGACTAGCCAAATGTACAGCTGAGGAAAGACATGAAAATCAGTTTGCACGGATATACTGCAACCACTGTTAAGGATTTGATAAAGCTAAATGTTGTACGTGCCAAGCAAAAAGGCAGGATAGGATGCTGGTAGTGTTGATCACATTTTGATCAACAAGTTGATCACTTCTGCTATACCTCGGTATATTAAAAAAATGCTAAATAAATAATAAAATTTTCCTATATGGGTGTATGTTGATGGCCCTATTAGGTATGCGCGCGGGATACAGAAAGTAAAATGTGCAGCCAAGCCACACATTTTACTTTCAGAAATTAGCGCCGACCCAAAGGTTGGCGCTAATTTCTTCCGGCACCGGGAAAGTGCACAGAAAAGCAATAAAAACTGCTTTTCTGTGCACCCTCCGACTTAATATCATAGCGATATTAAGTCGGAGGTCCCGAAGAGTAAAAAAAGTGTAAAAAAAAAAAAAAAAGTGAATTCAGCCCGCGGCTGTCGGGCCGAAAACTGGATGCTCAATTTTGACGGCGTCCGGTTTCCGAGCCCGTGGCTGTCAGCGGGCTCTAGAACAGACGCCGGCAAAAGTGAGCGTCGGCTGTCAAACCCGCTGACAGCCGCCGCTCCTTTTACCCGGATCTACCGCCGGACCTAATTTAAATACTGAATCGCGCGCTCTCCCGCAGACTTTACTGTATCGGCCTGAAATTGAGTTGTTTTATCTGACCATCTTGAGCATCCAGCCACCACAAGTGATTACAGGGAAATTGTTTAAGCAGATCTGCTGAAGCCCGAGTCAAGACTGGAAAAAATAAATGTAAGAAATAAACATATTGAACTATAATAAAAATCTCTCAAAGCAAGCATAAAATAGTAGGCCTGAGATGTTTAAAAACTGTAAAAAAAAAAAAAAAAAAAAAAAAAGGAAAATCCTTTACAATAGAAAAAAAAGAAAAAAAAAACCAAAGACAAAAACTCAAAAAGAGCAGGTAGATTAACAACTTCTACAGAAAAGACACTGAGGAGAAAGGGGAAGAACCTTTCTTCTGGCCTATCAAGCAGCCAAAAATTGAGCAGGCAGCATGCAAATTCTGAGAACATTTGAGAACTTGGGACTCTTCGTTATGCATCAGTTTACATTAGACTACTACAAGGTATACCAACTGTGAAACAATATCACCGATTTACTTATTTATGATGTTTTAAAGATACTGCTACCACACTGTCTAAATATTTGAGGAGCATTTTATAGGAATATGGTTCTTCAAGGTGCAAATACATCTATATAATTCCTCAATAAAGATTATTGAATCAAACTATAATAAGGTCAGATATCTGACAGAAATTACTGAATATGAATTCCTGAGCTCGTACTATGCTTTTCTTCATTCATTTTGCAAAATAAGCCCAAGTTACTTTATAAAGAAGGAGAAATTACTACTTACTTGATAATTTCCTTTTCTTTAGTACAGACAGGTGGGTCCAGAAATAGTGGGTTATGCAGCTCTGCCAGCAGATGGAGATGGAGCAAAGCTGAGATAATGGAATATATACCCCTGCACTGACATCAGCCTACCAGTAGTCTCTCAAAAGCCAACTGTGGACAAACTAACAAAAAGTGATTAACAACAAAACAATCACTCCAGTACATAGCCAACAGGAAACCACTGAGTTCAGACAAGGAGTGCAACAACACTAGTCTAGGGACTGGATTAACACTTACCAGTACTCCCTGAAACATACAGCCATGCAGCCAAGGGCGGGAAGGTGGATCCACCTGTCTGTACTAAAGAAACGGAAATTATCAGTTAAGTAGTAATTGCTCCTTTCTTGGCGTTCAGAAAGGTGGACCCAGAACCAGTGGGAGGTACCAAAGCTACTTCTGAACAGGGCAGAAGGATGCCCACGGTCCACTCAAATACCACAAGTGCGAAGGCTGCGTCCTGCCCAGGCCTGAACATCCAGGCGATAATGCCTGGAAAAAGTATGTAAAAAAAAGGACCATGTCGCAGCTCAGCAAATCTTGACAGCAGACAATCTAATCTCCACCCATGATACTGCCTGAGCCCTAGTAGAATGAGCCCTAACCTGACTAGGCAAAAGCTGCTCAGCATCCACATATGCAGCCATGACTACCTCCCTTAATCCAGCAGGCTATTCGCCCTGTTTACTCCCACTATGGAGTATAAACAGCCAGTCCTCTTCCTGAGAGGTTCAGAAACCTCCAAATAACTCAAAATATGCTTAACATCCAAGCATCGTAACAGGCGATATTCATCCGCATCTCTCTCTCTGTCCAGAGATGGCAGGGAAATTGATTAAAACAAAAATCCGAGACTATCTTTAGTAAAAAAAGACAGAACAGTACATATCTGTATCACTCCCAGAGTCACTCTCGGGAATGGCTCCCGGCAAGACAGTGCCTGCAGTTCGGAGATTCTTTTTTACAGAACAAACTGCCACAAGAAACACAGTTTTCAACATACGTAACCTTAAGGACAGGCTACGCAGTGGTCGGTAGATGGAACCCGCCAAGAAATCCAAAACTAGATTAGGACTCCACAAGGGTACTGTCAACCGCAGGGGAGGACGAATATGCTTCATACCTTTTAAGAAGCGAGCCATATCTGAATGAGCTGACAAGGGTCCACCATTCACCTGAACTCAAAAACAGCAGAGAGCAGCCACCTGCACTTTCAATGAATTAAGGGCCAAATCCTTTTTCAATCCATCCTGCAAAAACTCCAGAATGAGTGGGATCTTAACCGTACAAGGGAGGACCCCTCGATCCTCACACCAAGCTTCAAACATTCGCTAAACCCGCACAGACTGAAGTGGTGGAGAATTTTGCCACCGTACTATGAGCAAGAATTTCCGCGGTGGAAAACCCACACTTCAGCATCCGAGCCCTCTCAAGGGCCATACCATAAGACAAAATCAAGTCGGATCTTCATGAAGAACAGGGCCCTGTCACAGCAGATCCCTGTGAACTGGTAATCAGATAGGAGGGTCCACCAGGAGCCTTTGCAGATCTGCATACCATGGCCTCCTGAGCTAATCTGGTGCCACCAGAAGTAACATCCCTGTGTAACTCTCGATCCTCTGAATGATTCTGCCCAACGTGGGCCATGGGGGAAGGCATATAGGAGCTTGCCTACTGGCCACTCCTGTATGACGGCATCGATGCCCAAGGATTTTTGGTCTCTCCTGCGACTGAAAAAGCAAGAAACCTTTGCACTGTGAGATATCATCAAAAGGTCTAAATATGGGAGACCCCAGTGATCCGGTATTAGCTGAAATGCCTCGTTCAACAATTCCCATTCTCCTGGGTCCAGACTCTGTCTGCTGAGAAAGTTAGCTCTTACATTGTCTTTTCCTGCAATGTGGGAGACTGAGATCTCTTGAAGATGCACTTCCGCCCATTCTATGAGTTGGACTATTTCCTATGGCACTTGCTGGTTCTTGGTTCCTCCCTGGCAATTGATATAAGCTATTGTAGTAGCAATGTCCAACATTATCTGGACCGCTTGATCCTGCACTCGATCCATAAATCGCAAATACGCCAACCGGACAGCCCGGACTTCCAGGCGATCGATACTCCAGAGAGACTCTTCTGTACTCCAGCGCCCTCAACTCCTGACAGTGGGCCCTCCAACCCTGGAGCTCGCATCTGTTGTGAGTACTAGCCAGTCCGATGATCGTAGGAGAACCTTTTCCTTAGATGGTCGGCTTCCAAACATCACTGCAACTGTAAGACAATTTCCACCAAGGGCGAAGCCAAATCAAATAGTCTTGAGATTGAGGACTCCAATGAGCCAGCAGGGTGTGTTGAAGAGCACGCATATGTGCTCTCATCCATGGAACCACCTCTAGGGTGGTTGCCATCAATACAAGCACATGTAGATAAGGCCACACAGTCAGGTGAACTGATTCGGTCAATCGCATCTGTGTCAATTTCTGAATGCAGCTCTCCGGCAGGAACACCCTGCCTTGCTTCATATGTTGAAACAAACACCTAGGTAACTCCAGTGTTTGAGTTGACTGCAGCTTATTCTTGTCCAAGTTCACCACCCAGCTTAGTTCCTGCAATAAGGAGATCACCTTGCGTGAGACCTGAAGGCTCTCTTCCAAGCTTTTGGCACAAAACAGCCAATCGTCCAAGTATGGGTGAACAAGAATGCCATCCTTTCTTAACACTGCCACAAGCAACACCATAACTTTGGAAAAGGTCCTGGGTGGAGTGGCCAGACTGAAATGTAGTATCTGGAACTGATAGTGTTGCCCCAACACAGCAAAATGTAGAAATTGCTGATGCTCCAGTCAGATGGGAGTATGAAAGTATGCTTCTGAGAAATCCAGTGACATCAGAAATTCCCTCGACTGTACTGCCTTTATCACTGAGCGTAAGGTTTCCATGCAAAATCAAGTCACCCGCAAATGATGGTTGACTCCCTTGAGATCTAGGATAGAGCGATAGGAGCCTTCCTTCTTTGGCAGAACCAAGTAAATGGAATATCTGTCCATATTTTCTTGAGACTTGGGCATAAGGACTACAGCCTGCAGGCTGAGGAGTCTTGATAACATACACTTTCACTGCTTGTTTCTTCTGCAGAGAGTTGTACAGAGGCACCATGAAGATGTCCCGAGGAACAGTGAGAAACTCCAGAGAGTAACAGTCTTATCACCTCCAGCACCCATTGGTCTGAATTAATCTCGACCCACCTCCGATAAAATAGAGAGAGCAGGCCCTCTATCTCCTGTTCCTGGGAGTGGGTCAGCACACGTTCATTGAGTGGCTTGGGGGGGGGGGGGGCACACCACTACCTGAGCCTGTACCTCTTCTGAATTGGCTGGGACGAAAGGACAGAGACCTGCCCAAGGGCCGAGTCCTCTGACAAGCCGCTCCTCTATAGGGATGAAAACATGAAAACCCTCACACAACCTCTCGTGCCGAAGGAGTGTCATCATCTTCTTGTCCTCTGGCAGTCAAGGAACCCGGATCTCACCCCACTTATTAGCCATTTTCTCCAGCTCACTCCCAAACAAGAGCAATCCTTTAAAGGGCACATACTAGCGCATTCACTTTCAGAAAATGCACCTGCTCCCTCACAGTCAGATCCAAGGGGTGCAGCCCTTCCAAGGTTCGTTCCCCTTTAAAATTAGCTTCCGGGGCACGCTATTCAAGATCAATGAATTCTTGAATAGCCTCCATAATAGGAAAGAAACACAAAGCTTTACGCAAAGAAGTGAAAATGGGATCTTTCTTTGGCTCAGACACAGAATCAGCCTCCAGTACTCACAGCATATGGGAAATCAGAGCTGGTAACTCATCTCTAAGAAAGAAACGTAACAAATCTTTATGGCTCCAGCCCCGGAGGAATTTCCCCATCCTCCAAGGAATGAGGATCAGTTTAATCATCCATGTCGTCCATGTCCCTATTGGAGTGACCCGTAGCAGACCTAAGCTTACTAAGACGCTTACCCGCAACACCAGGTGCAGGGGATCGGCAGACTGTGATGCTGAATCGCTGTTAACTGGGGCCAATGACTGCACTTGAAGGAAAGACTGCAGCCCTTGAAAAAATTCCACCTAAGAAAAGGTAGACTGATCCAGAGCAAAACCAGGGGGTGTTGGTACCATGCACACTGAACTTCCTTTCCCCGCTAAGGAACCAGTTAGGGAAGTACCAATTCCAAGCGAGCTCTCTGGCAACTTTTTCCATTCCCAAAACCAGCTGGGAAGGACAGAGCTTAGCAAAATCAGACAGAGACAAGTCTCCTTGAACCTCTAAACAGTGCTGACACAATCAGAGAGAATGCCAGGCTGAGATGGCCGAATATGGCACGCAGCACACATGGCAAGGCGCTTAGGCTTTTTTGCCATAATAAATCACACATTCTAAACTGTCTGAGAAGAGTGCACACCCAGTTGAGCTCATCGCTTGAAAAGGACTGGACAACCCAAAATTTAGGCATCTAAAAATCAGGCGCCCAATATAACCGATCACCTGGGCACCCAATTTCTCGTGTGTCTAACTTTTAGGTGCCCTGAAGCGCACACACCACTGTGTGTCCAACCATGCACCTCCAGGCGCACTTCCAAGCACTCAGGAAAGCGTCCTATGCGCCCAACTGTGCATCCAGCTAGGTGCACTATTAGACACAGCCAGGATTTCCAGCTGGGCGTTCAGAACAAACAGATGTCCTGAAGAGAGCAGACTTACACGCTGTGGAAAAGCACACGAATACTGTTGCAGCCTACTACACGGTATACTTCAGAGCCTGAAAGCGGAGCCTAGCCCAAAAGACTGCTCAACCTACCAGGCTGCCCGAGTTCCCTAGAGGTGGGAATGGACATTGGCCCAGCACACCGAGCTTGGAGACAGGGGGGGAGAGGAATCCCTAAACCAACTCCCCCTCTTCCACTTCATTTTTTGTTTTGTTTTATTAATGTACCTTCACTGCCGAGCTCAGCTACCTGTACCCGCTTGCCTTTCAGCTGTTTTTTTTTGTTTTTTTTTTTACATCTAAGTCCATGCTGGAAAAACCAGCTACCGGACCAAGGCATTCACCTGAGAGAGAATCCACTGAAATCATGTCAGGAAATCTTGACTGAGGGAGGAACTGTAATGTATCACCACAGGAGAACGGGGCAATAAACTTCTATCCTTCTTTCTTCTTCTATTAAACTTCAATGCAATCCCCAGTAAGAACATAAGAACATAAGAAAATGCCATACTGGGTCAGACCAAGGATCCATCAAGCCCAGCATCCTGTTTCCAACAGTGGCCAATCCAGGCCATAAGAGCCTGGCAAGTACCCAAAAACTAAGTCTATTCCATGTAACCATTGCTAATGGCAGTGGCTATTCTCTAAGTGAACTTAATAGCAGGTAATGGACTTCTCCTCCAAGAACGTATCCAATCCTTTTTTAAACACAGCTATACTAACTGCACTAACCACATCCTCTGGCAACAAATTCCAGAGTTTAATTGTGCGTTGAGTAAAAAAGAACTTTCTCCGATTAGTTTTAAATGTGCCCCATGCTAACTTCATGGAGTGGCCCCTAGTCTTTCTATTATCCGAAAGAGTAAATAACCGATTCACATCTACCCGTTCTAGACCTCTCATAATTTTAAACATCTCTATTATATCCCCCCTGAGCCGTCTCTTCTCCAAGCAGAAAAGTACTAACCTCTTTAGTCTTTCCTCATAGGGGAGCTGTTCCATTCCCCTTATTTTGGTAGCCCTTCTCTGTACCTTCTCCATCGCAATTATATCTTTTTTTGAGATGCGGCGACCAGAATTGTACACAGTATTCAAGGTGCGGTCTCACCATGGAGCGATACAGAGGCATTATGACATTTTCCGTTTTATTCACCATTCTCTTTCTAATAATTCTCAACATTCTGTTTGCTTTTTTGACTGCCGCAGCTCACTGAACCGAAGATTTCAATGTGTTATCCACTATGACACCTAGATCTCTTTCTTGGGTTGTAGCACCTAATATGGAACCCAACATTTTGTAATTATAGCATGGATTATTTTTCCCTATATGCATCACCTTGCACTTATCCACATTAAATTTCATCTGCCATTTGGATGCCCAATTTTCCAGTCTCACAAGTCTTCCTGCAATTTATCATAATCTGCTTGTGATTTAACTACTCTGAACAATTTTGTGTCATCTGCAAATTTGATTATCTCACTCGTCGTATTTCTTTACAGATCATTTATAAATATATTGAAAAGTAAGGGTCCCAATACAGATCCCTGAGGCACTCCACTGCCCACTCCCTTCCACTGAGAAAAATGTCCATTTAATCCTACTCTCTGTTTCCTGTCTTTTAGCCAGTTTGCAATCCACAAAAGGACATCGCCACCTATCCCATGACTTTTTACTTTTCCTAGAAGCCTCTCATGAGGAACTTTGTCAAATGCCTTCTGAAAATCCAAATACACGACATCTACCGGTTCACTTTTATCTACATGTATATTAACTCCTTCAAAAAAGTGAAGCAGATTTGTGAGGCAAGACTTGCCTTGGGTAAAGCCATGCTGACTGTTCCATTAAACCATGTATTTCTATATGTTCTGTTATTTTGATATTTAGAACACTTTCCACTATTTTTCCTGGCACTGAAGTCAGGCTAACTGGTCTGTAGTTTCCCGGATCGCCCCTGGATAACTGACCCCAACTCGGAACTCCCCCATCCTGGGCTCAACAGTTAACGCCTTCTGAAAATCCAGGTATAATACATCTACCGGTTCACCTTTATCCACATGTTTATTAACTCCTTCAAAAAAGTGAAGCAGATTTGTGAGGCAAGACTTGCCCTGGGTAAAGCCATGCTGACTGTTCCATTAAACCATGTCTTTCTATATGTTCTGTGATTTTGATGTGTAGAACACTTTCCACTATTTTTCCTGGCACTGAAGTCAGGCTAACTGGTCTGCAGTTTCCCGGATCGCCCCTGGAGCCCTTTTCAAATATTGGGGTTAGGTTTGCTATCCTCCAGTCTTCAGGTACAATGGATGATTTTAATGATAGGTTACAAATTTTTACTAATAGGTCTGAAATTTCATTTTTTAGTTCCTTCCGAACTCTGGGGTGTATACCATCCGGTCCAGGTGATTTACTACTCTTCAGTTTGTCAATCAGGCCTACCACATCTTCTAGGTTCACCATGATTTGATTCAGTCCATCTGAATCATTACCCATGAAAACCTTCTCCATTACGGGTACCTCCCCAACATCCTCTTCAGTAAACACCGACGCAAAGAAATCATTTAATCTTTCCACAATGGCCTTATCTTCTCTAAGTGCCCCTTTAACCCCTCGATCATCTAACGGTCCAACTGACTCCCTCACAGGCTTTCTGCTTCAGATATATTTTAAAAAGTTTTTACTGTGAGTTTTTGCCTCTACAGCCAACTTCTTTTCAAATTCTCTCTTAGCCTGTCTTATCAATGTCTTACATTTAACTTGCCAACATTTATGCTTTACCCTATTTCCTTCTGTTGGATCATTCTTCCAATTTTTGAATGAAGATCTTTTGGCTAAAATAGCTTCTTTCACCTCCCCTTTTAGCCATGCCGGTAATCGTTTTGCCTTCTTTCCACTTTTCTTAATTTATTTATTATTTATTTAAAAGTTTTTTATATACCGCACATGAGATCACTTACGTGTCCGTCTAAGCGGTTTAATGTGAGGAATACATCTAGACTGTGCTTCTAGAATGGTATTTTTTAACAATGACCACGCCTCTTAGACATTTTTTTTTTTTACTTTTGTAGCTGCTCCTTTCAGTTTTTTTCTAACAATTTTTCTCATTTTATCAAAGTTTCCCTTTTGAAAGTTTAGCACGAGAGCCTTGGATTTGCACACTGTTCCTCTTCCAGTCATTAAATCAAATTTGATCATATTATGATCACTATTGCCAAGTGGCCCCACCACTGTTACCTATCTCACCAAGTCCTGTGCTCCACTGAGAATTAGATCTAAAATTGCTCCCTCTCTCGTCAGTTCCTGAACCAATTGCTCCATAAAGCTATCATTTATTCCATCCAGGAACGTTTTCTCTCTAGCGTGTCCCGATGATACATTTACCCAGTCAATATTAGGGTAATTGAAATCTCCATTACTGCACTACCAATTTGGTTAGCTTCCCTAATTTCTCTTAGCATTTCACTGTCCGTCTCACCATCTTGACCAGGTGGACGGTAGTATACCCCTATTACTATAGTCTTCCCCGACACATAAGGGATTTCTACCCATAAAGATTCAATTTTGTATTTAGTCTCATGCATGATTTTTATCCTGTTGCCATCCCGGACATAAAGCGCCACACCTCCTCCCGGGTGCTCCTCTCTGTCAGAGATGCATGTCCACCATCTGCTGGGGACGGAGAATACGGAGAGGCTAATGTCAGTGCAGGTGTATATATACTGTGACGTCAGCTTTGCTCCATCTCCAACTGCGGCAGAGGTGCATAACCCACTGGTTCTGGATCCACCTGTCTGAATGCTAAGAAAGAAGATATTTCAAGCTATCTACTAGATGCTATGTTTTAATATATGTACATTTATTTTAACAAAGAAACCTGGATAAACTGTCAGATGTGCTGGAATAAAACAGCAAGCAGAATGGTGGACAGTTTACAGTGGCATAAAAGCTATTTTCAGATTGTTCAGCATATAAATACACAAGGCAAGCAATATTTGTATCAGCCTTCACCATTTCCATTCTTTGCTGACATCACACGTGCTTTCTAAAGACTCCAAAATGGAACAGAGCTGGAGGGCATGTTCTTATTAGGCTCAAGCTCTCCATTCTACTCATCTAGGGGCTGACCAAGCACATGCACTCACATCCTGGTCCCAAAGGTATTGTGCTGGAACAATCTGTCTGAGTTAAGTTGTCGCAGATCACAAACCAAGCTAAGTGTGAGCAATTTCAAAGCTGTCTGCTAAAAATAAAGCAAAAAATTCATGCCAGTGGGATAAATCCATTCATTTTGTCACAGTTATTTAATATGCCATACATGTAAATGCTGAAAAAAATGTACACTAAAAAGTTCCTATTTACTGAGATTTTTATTCCACCAATTGCCAGATTGTTCTGGGAGAATTACAGCAAATTAATAATACAGTTAAAATGACAATTATATGACTACAATTATAATCAACTTTTCAAAGACATGGTATCTCCCAGAGACAGTCCTCCCTACAATACAAGCTTTTCTTATTTATCTTGTTTTAAATTGTAATTATGTACCCTGTAGGGCACCTTGGATAAGGGTGCCACCTAAATACTTAAAATACACAGAGGCCACCTGCTGCCATGAGTCTCATTTTGTATAGTTTACTTGCAGAAAACCACTTCCCTAATTCTTAATGTTCGTCCAATAAGAATTCACATTCCACACCACAGGAGATTAAAGTAATATTAACGATAACACAGATAAATTGCAGATTTAATTCAATACTTAATAGCCTGACCATAATTCAGAAACATAAGAACTACATAACTGCCATGCTTAAAAGTGCACAATCAAAACATTCATCTAAAAATCTTTTACACTATTTCTGGTAAAACTGTGAAAGTAAAGAGTTTGCTGGATTTTTTTAAAAAATAGAATAAATCACATTTTTCTAATTTAGCAAAAATTGGGCAATGATGTGAAACTGTTTTAAACAAACAATATAGAGGTGGACCAAAAAACCATAATGCAAAACCAATCCTACAATCTTGGCATTTTCTCGTGGGCAGAGTTTATTGGATTGTGATCGCAGATCATGATAAGACCAATAAATCTCCAGAGTCTTGAGAGAATGACATAGTCCCAAACAAATCCACTCTACAGAAAAATCCCTGGATTGATATTTGGATTAATATTTATGATTTTTCAATTCCTTGCACTTTGTCTCTTTTGGGTATTTGCAGTGGTCCAAGAGTTTACCATCAGAGAGGTGCCACTGTTGGTACGCTGCCTGTATGAGATTACATTTCTGTGTGTTTGAATTCCTTGGCAATATGGAAACAAACACTTACCAGTACCGGAACTTTGAACCCAAAGTAAAATAATGTGCAAAAAAGTTCTTCTGAGGTGGCAGTGGTCTGTCCAAGCGGAAGAACGTATGATGTTCTACACAAGCTTTCCACAGATTCTTACAAGCTCGATAATTTACCATATTGAATCCTAGCAATGTTTCTCTAGATTCATGCTGAAAGCCAAAAAACACAAGAAAATGTCTTGAAAATACAATTTTTTAAAATCTTCTCTCTTTTAATATATGTAATTTGCAAAAACATTAAAATTACTGGTAAGCTGCTTAATGAATTTCACTAACATTTTCCCCTCATAGTTAAGGCCAAAGGTTCAATTTAGCAGCATATTACATTAAAAGACTCATTTTGATTTGGTACTACATATTTACTATTTTCTAAAAGTATTACAAACTACAATACCCTCAACCTTTGAGAGCAGATCTATAATCATAATTGTTTGAATCATATCAATCATGCTGGGTACAGAAGCAATTAAAACCTATAAGAGAGAATGAAAAGGCCTGCCAGTCTCACTCTGCTTTCTTTCTCTGCTACCATGGCCAAAAATGGTTATATTTGGAAACACAATCAGAGAAATAAATGTGCTTCTGTTCTTAATTACACACTGAAATATAAAGCAATGCTGGGAGTGGGGGCTGGGGTGGAAGAGAGGGTTTTCATCTAATGAGATTGCATGAGTGTTTGACACTCTTCTCCACTGGGAAATTTACCTTATTTCCACATGAAGTGGAATGAAATCTGGCTCATTCATTACATATGAAAGAAGAAGTTTTCCCCAAGAATTAAGGTTGTTTAAAAAAAAAAAAAAAAGGGCAAAGGTTACAACACAAATCTTCACAAACAATCACGATTCCAGCTGCTCAGGAAATTAGTATAATTAGTTATATAACTAAAGTCCTTCGTTTTCAGTTTAAACCGATTGTCACCCAGATATTCCAGGATTTTTCCCCAAAGGTGACATTTGGTTTGAACAGATATTCACCCTAATCTTAGGATGATTAAAAAGCTGCTCCAGAGCTGCAGATGCAGCATTTCAAGACCTCCAGCCACTGCTGGAAGCCAGTGTGGGCCAAAGCACATGCTGTTTCAAGTCCCACTCTCCCTCCAGTGCCACCTATGCCATGTTTCAAGTCCTGCCTCCTCACCTCTCAAGCAGCCCCTGTCCACCAAGGTCTTTGGCCCTGTATAAATGCAGATGTGTGCAATGTTGCAGAGCGAGGGAGCCACAGTAAGTAGGAGAGAGAGAGAGAGGGTGTGAAAGAGTGAGAGAGACCGAGACCTAACCAGCTGGATTTTCAGCACTGACACAAAGAACATGCATGAGGTACATTTGCATACCCTGGATCTCCAATGTATGCAAATCTATCTCATGCATATTCATTATGCACATCCTGAAAACTGGACTGGTTAGGTGTGCCTCCAGGAGAAGGCTGGGAAACAATGCCCTAGATCACTCCCATACATGCAGGCGATTTAACATCTAGCTGCACCTAGGAGGAATTCCATTCAAGAGAGGCCATCTAAGGAAAATTTGGGTATACAATACCCAGAATGTCAACAGCCACGTAAGAGACATAAGAAAAACAGAAAGAGGTAAGGAGAAACCAGAGTGGATACGTATGAGAGGGGAAATTGTGAACAAATAAAACTTGGGTGAGAGGAGAAGAAAATATGAAACTTCGCTGCCTCGGCTTGCCTTGGACCCCCCCCTTTCACTGTCTCACTCATTCCTACACAGTAATAACCCTGTTTCCTCACTGAGAATAAGTGTGATATGCCCCTCCAAAAACTTCAAGCAAACTGGTGGCTCAGCCTTGGCATCTCTGAAGGCAACCAAGGACATTTGCAAAATACCACTTCCTGCCTTCATGGTTAACATTCTGCAATGTATAAAAATATATTTTCCATGTACAATTTCATTTAGATGCTTTTACAAATTGCTCTTACATTCACCACTGAACAATTTCTAGTATTATACATTTGCTTGGGGAAGAAGGTAAAGAAACAAACAATGAAATACAACAATTTAAGAGCTAACTGGCCTAGAGACAATTTTTCCATTTCTGAAAAGAAAACATTAGGGTTACTAAAAGAAATACTGAACAAGATCTTCTTTGGGAGCAAGAATAAAGCAAAAAAAAAAATAATAATAATAGCGTTAGTTCTTAAAGCTGCAGTCATACCAAAATCTAAAAACGTTGCTATCTCATTTTTCACAGCATTTCCCTTCCTTTTTGGATGTTTTAGCTTATAATTTTCATTTTTCCAATAGTTCAAAGATACAAATCTTTCATGTTGAGCAAAGAGTGTATGACATTTACCAAAATCTCTTAAACAGAGGTCAGTCTTCAGCTGTCTATGCTATGTTTATATTTTAGGTATATCAGAGTGACATTACTACAGGCTTCCAATAACAACCAGCCACCTCTAAGTGTAAGATTTTTCATCACCAGAGGACTGCTATTCCATACACAGCAGAAGTAATGCAAATTAAATGTCACTACTAAATTTTTATGAAAGACATTACATTAAATGTGCGAAAGGTCAAAGGCATACATTTGTGAATGCTTACTATTATGTGGAACAAATCCCACCATGGAACTTCCCTAACATCTTCTGTAATGGAATGGGTGCCTTATTCCTGTGTGACTGTAGTACAAGATGCAAAACAGAAGATCTGTAAAGCTCACATTGTAAAGTTGCTTACCTGTAACAGGTGTTCTCTGAAGACAGCAGTTCAAAAACCACTTGAGGGTCATGTGACTGCACATGGTGCTAAGCAGAATGACATTTCCATAGTTTTCTCTATTTCAGTAGTGTCTTTAGCTGTCAGATTCATGTAGGGCTTGCTTCAATTGAAGCCTCCTGATGTGTGTCATGGGACATCAACATGATTTTAATCCAGCTGATGAAAGCCCATTTTAAGCCACTAAATTCTCGTGAGCTCCAGTATCTGAGCAGGAAGATCATGTTCTCAGGGGCAGTACCATCCGCCTGCAGAATCAGTGAATCTGTGGAATCTGTTGCCAGAGGATGTGGTCAAAGCGACTAGCATAGTGGGGTTTAAAAGGGGTTTGGACAAGTTCCTAGAGGAAAAGGCCATAACATGTTATTAGCCAGGGAGACTAAAGAAAACTATTGCTAAAACCAGGAGTGAGTGACAGGAATTAGGCCTACTTTATGGGATCTTCCAGTTAATTGCAACCTGGATTGGCCACTGTTAGAGATCGACGGACCTTGGTCTGAATCAGCATACATGTATGCTCATATGAGCTCTAGGTCCCAGTGACTTATCTACATTACACTAGGTTTCTTCATAATAGGATGGTGGCCTCGCACAAATCCCAACTTCCTGCCTAAAGTAGTATCAAGCTTCCAACAGACCTCACAATGTGGTGAGAAAACACACAATTTCTAAGTCTTATGTCCTTCTTCCAAAGCAATCTACAGGTACTTTTTGGACCTTTTTCTCCATGCTTGAAGAGATGGGAGGAGAAAGGACTTGGATTTGTATGGAAGACATGGTCTGGGGAACAAATTAACACATTTGAACAGCTGGTTAAAAAAAAATAAATTACAAAATGCCTGCAGACACAGGTGAACTACTTGCGAATTCCAGAATCCCTGAAGAGCAAAAAAAACACAAAAAACCAGAGGATAGACTCCAAGGATACTGAACATGGTTGGGCTAAGATTATTTGATAACAAGAAGCCAGGTAGAACTATAGCTTCAATACATTGAAGACTTAAGTGAGTCTAGGTGACACCGCAAGGGTGTTATCTGTAACTTCTAAATGGCATGAGTAGCTTTCGGTATAGCTGAAGGAGGACTAGGATGCATTGTGAATCGAGGCTCAAAGCATAACAATATGCCAGATGCACTCAGATCTAACATTTGTCTCCTTCATAGGATAGAGAGGCAACCATCCTTTTTCTTCATATTTAACGCAAAAGCTGAATCTCATTGCTGGTGAACCTGTCCTCTGGCGGCTGCTTTCTGGACTATTGTATTCTGCACAGTCACAAAAACAGTAGGATTTCCAGGTCATCTATCCCAGCAACAGGTGTTGCTGGGATACTGGGGTGAAGAAGCGTCCTCAAAAGACGTTATGATGTTGATTTCTTAGATGCTTCTTGAGGCCAGTTCATCATTTTTGGTTCTGGAAGACATCTCTCCTCCTATTGCATCCTGGTAAAAATTACTGTTTGAGATGGCTCGAATAGAAAAGTTCACTTATTCCCTAAAGGGAGAATCAAATAGTTGTGACTAGATTTGAGGGCGGTTCTGGATTAATCCACACACGGGTAGGACGTATCATGTCAATCTAGCTGGCTGACCACCCACTAATCTTGCTTGGGTCCCTTAAACTTAAGAGTATATCTGTTTCAAGCAATATTGCTGCAATCTCATGTTTGGACATACATAGAGAGTTATTTTCAAAGGAATTTCTTCAGATAAAGTAATGTTTTACCTGCAGAAATGGCCCTTTAGAAAACCATGAGACCGATTTGTGTGTAAATTTACTTATATACAGACTGTATCCACGTATTTTTATGTACATAGGGGTGAGGCATTCCACAAGGTGGAGTCTCGGTGGGGTTGGGACTCACAGGTATACTTTTTCATTTTAAAAAACATATGCATAAATGCTCTTTGTAAAACTATACCCATCAAATAGCAGGTATAATTGTGTGCGCGTAGCTTTGCCAGGATAATTTTCAAAGCAAATAAGTCTACTATGAAAATTAGTGTAATTTATGCACACATTTTCTGGCTAATGTCACAACATTACCCCCATAGTATTTCCTTATACCTTGTGCAAGATGTGAACCTCACCATGTTAACATTGCCTGTTTCTGTCTGGGTTATAAATAAAGAATTTAAAAAACACAGTTTCCAATTGGGTAGTAGATGGCATCTCATTCTGCTATACCAGAGCAAGATTAAGCTTAAAGGGGTATGCCAAGGCCCACCATGTAATGGCCATGGAGATGTCTGTTGTTAATCTAAAGTCTACTTCCACTGAAGAGATCTACAAGTCTCCACAGTCCACGCATTCTTACCATATTGTGTAGACAAAGGCTCCCATCAGGATATAGTTTGCCCTGTTTATCCTTTGTGAGGGGTACAGCCCAAATCCCTCCCTTCTAGGACCCATTTTTATGATTTCATGTTATCTTCCAATTATGAATATTCCAAACAAATAAATAAATAAATAAAGAGAAATGTAATTTTGCTAACAAAAACCTCTCTCTTGCCTGTTGGCAAATGTTGTGCCCTTCCTCTTTTATGCTAAACACAAACCTATGGGGTAGATTTTAAAAGAAGTGTGCGAGGCCGACACGTGCGCGCGCTACCCGGCAGACGCACATGTACGTCCAATTTTATAACATGCGCGCGCAAATGTTATAAAATCCAGGGTCGGCGCGCACAAGGGGGTGCACAATTGTGCACCTTGCGCGTGCCGAGCCCGCTCCAAGCCGCGCTGCCTTCCCCTGTTCCCTCCCAGGCCACTCCGAAATTGGAGCAGCCTCGGAGGGAACTTCCCTACCTCCCACCCCACCTTCCCTTCCTTTCCCCTAGCTCCCCCGCCCTTTCCCCTCTACCTTTGATGACTTCTTTTTTCTATTTCAAAACTTGCGCAAATGGCCGCTGTGTCAGAGGCCTCTGGCCCCGGCCCCGGCCCCTCCCCAGGACTTACACGCGTCGCCAGGCCTTTTTAAAATAGGCCCGGCGCGCATAAGGCCGGTTACGCGCGTATCCGTTTGAAAATCCGGCCCTTAGTGAGTTCCATGTATGACTTGGTGAATCTGCTTGTCTTCAATGAATGGAACTTATATAGGAGAAATTTTCCATAGTCTGGAATATTAGGATGCTATGTACCAGACAGTAGAGGCATAATTTGATTTATAATGGTGACTACTACTTTTCTGGCAATGCAGAATGGTCTAGAAGGAAGATAAATATCACATACACAACTGATTTAAATCCCATTTGGTAGTGACAGCTGATACTTAATCCCATTCTGGCTGTATTGAGCCTCGATTACTAAGGAATGAATCAACCTTAATATTACAAATTCAACATGTTGCTGGAGATCTGGAGTCAATTCAAAGTCCAGCTTCTGCTTCTCGGGCCAGATGCTGTGAAGGCCACCTTAATGATTCCCAGGGAGAGGGCATCACAGCCAATGCACACCCAGTAAACAGACTCAGGATACATATGTACTAGGTTTTGCAAGGAAAAATGGTGTTAGTCTCTTGGCCAAAGAATGCCACTCCAATGGATGGGGTGGTTGTGGGGAGAGGGGAAAAGGGTTAAAAAGAAAACTTTAAGAAGAGAAACTCAAGGGAACATGATGCCATTATTAAGCAGAGGCTTGTGATGGAGTGACCCTATTTTTCCCCTTTAAACCTGTGCGAGACCAGGCATTCAGCCTGGTCCACCTTACATTTATTTATTTAACAGTTTTATATACTGACGTTCATTGGTGATATCACATCGGTGTACGTTAAACGCAAAATACGCTTGTGAGATGCTTGACAGAGAACATGGTAAATGAAAAACATAAAACATGTAAAACATATAATGCCTGGAACAAGAGGAAACATGCAGGACTATATATAATACTAGCGGACCCCTGCCACGCGTTGCAGTAGCTGAGTCAGATTCTTTTCCCTCCCTGCCCCTTCCCCTTGCTCATTTAGCTCAGTCACTCATCCTCTTCCCCCTTGGTCACTCCACCCCCGCTTCCCTCCCCTGTCCCCACTCCAACTCTGTCCCCTCACACTCACCTCTCCCCTCATTCTTCCTTCCCTGACAATTACCTCCCTCCTCATTCTCCCTCCCCTCACTGTCACCTCAGTGACTCCCCACCTGGTGAGGGCTGTTTTGTAACCTTTCGGAGATGGTGCACATTTTGTGTATGTGTTTGTGTGTGCCCTCCCCCTTTGCACCCCAAAGTAATCCCCACATAAACCTTGTGTTTATATAAGCCTCCCCCATCCTCCCTTCCCCCCCCCCAGGCCGGCGAAATAGACTAATCCACAAGAGTTGCAGAATCTCGAAACTGCCTCCTGGCCTCCTCTCCCCCCCCACCCCCTCTGAACATGGACGCAAGAACATCCCCCCACAGGCCCGACGATACCTTTAAAAAATGGTAGTTGGTGGAGCGGGCATTCGTTCCGGCTTGGAAGTATTGGCGCCGGGCCCTCGAGATGGAGCAATGGGAGCGGTCGTCTCGCTCAGATAGTAAAGGCGAAGGTGCGCCGGTTGCCAGTTCAGAAAATGGCGTCGACGGGCCCTCGCCCTTACTATGTCACATGGGCTACTGCCACTATTGGCGTTCCCGAGTGTCCTAGTAAGGGAAAGAGCCGTTGGCGCCATTTTGATTGCTGGCAGCAGACGGCTGTAGTGTATGCGATGTTTACCGGAGCGGTGTTGCTCCCCCCCCCCCCCCGCTGGAGCAGCTCAAATTATTCTGCAGTTTTCCGTGCATTCAGAGGGTGTGGGCAGTAAGTAGAAAAGTCATGGGTGTGGGGGGTGTGAGGAGGGTGTTTATGTGTGATTTCGTAGGGTGTGGGAATTGCAAACATGTGTCATGTTAGTGGCCTCCCGGTGTAGCATGTGGTATTTAGTGGGTTTTTGTGGGTTTTTTGGAGGGTGTGTGAAATAAGTACAATTGTCATGTGTGCGGGGGTGTGTGAGGAGTGTGGATTTGTGTCTGTTCGGAGGGTGTGTGAATTGCAAACATTGGTCACGTGTGTGTGAGGTGTGAGTGTTTGTGCAAGGTGTAAGAGCTTCCGCTTACGTCCACCAGATGTCGCTGTTTTGTGGAACCAAATTTTAAAACTTTTTTTTTTTTTACCAGCCCCCGGTGTGACATATATGTAATATAAGTGTAGAAGATCCTTGCCGTATGTGAGGTGAAACTCGTGTCCAAATTTGAACGAAATCGGTTAAGTGGTTGCTGAGATTAGCGATTTTGTACAAACTATTTAACATTTTTATTTATATAGATTTACAAGATAACTATATAATTACAAAATTAAATCCCATAGAGGAAGAGAGCTCTATGGGTGGGACTGTGCTGGGTAGGAGGAGGAGCTATGTGGGCGGGACCCTGCAGAGATGTTAAGAATGTGAGCCCAGCTGGGATCAGGTGGCCCCCACATCTCCAGGAGTAGGAGCTCCTGTCCCTCTCTGCTGAAAGTTTGTGAGTGCACTGTATTCAGGTAAGGCAGTCTACCATAATATTGTTTGCTGTTATAATAAAATTTGAAATTGCATTTTAAAGGGCTGGAATCAGTGTGGTTTTCTGCTCCAGCCTAGGTGATTTGCTCGGTCACTTCAAATATGGTGTCAGGTTGGGGATTTTTTCTAAGCTTGGCACAGGAAAAAAAAAGTCTCCAGGGAGATCTGTGAAAAAAAGTTTGTTTGTTGTTTGCCTCCAAACTTCTTCTTTGGCAGGCACAAGTGGCATTGGAGTGTGCATTAGAGCACTGAAGTAAAGCCTGCTGGCTCAAAGAAGAGCACAGAAAAAAAAAGTGAAACTGCTTTTAAAGCAGAGTGTGATCTGTGGGGCTTGGAGGGAAGCAGGTTTAGGTTTTGCTTTGCAGACTAAGGAGATAAGCTCCATCTGGAGATAGAACTTTAATATTCAGTAAAGTTAGTGCTGGTGACGCAGGTTTTTTTTCCCTTTCAAAGAGAAAAAAAACAAAAAACCTAAAGAAAGAGAAAAACATTGTGGCTGAAACATGGTGTGGCCCAGGCAGAAAGTGAAACCTGCTAGTAGGTGCACAGGGTGTAGCCTCCAGCAGTAAACAGGCTTTACACTAAGTACCAAAATTCAGCTGAGTGGAAGCTCGATGGGACTAAATATGCAAGCATTGATACAGAGCCTCCTAGAAGGGCAGAAGCAGCTGTAGGAGAGTCAAAGGCAGTTTCATTAGAGCTGCATAAAGCACCCGCTTTCCTGCAATAAGAATAAAAAGAAACAGGAAGCGGACAGAGTATATAACTGCCAGTCTAGTTAAAGTAAAACCAGACCTGGACTCAGTACAGCTGGAAGCAGAGAGTGTGCCACATCTACCCAAGTCAGCTGTCTGCTCTACCTTGAAAAGGGACACTGCTTCAGAGGAAGTTGGAAGTAGCAAGCCAGCTCACATCAGACCACATTCCGACTGGCAAGAGCCCACAGAAAATGATGTGATGGGACAAGAGAGTGCCATGAGGAACCTGATGATCCAGGAAGCACACTGGACACCGGTTATGGTCTGCCTTACAGAGATAAAGATGGAAGCAGAGGCTGCACCGCAGCTGACTGAGTCACCTGTCTGCAGCTCGACCATTTAGAGGGACTTATCTCCAGAGAGTTGAAAGCAGCAACAGGGCTGAAGTCAAAAGAGATCCTGAGCGGCAAGAGCCTGCTGAGGAGAGTTCAACAGAGCAGGAGGTGTGCAAGAGGAATGATCCTTCAGTGACTGAAATGGAAAAATCAGAAAGCTTTTAGTGGAGCTTCAAAGTCGGGCCTGGAGAAGGCAAAGCAGACTACTTAGAAAGGGGCAATATAGAATGGGCTACTGGATGCAGCACTGATTGGCCTTTGGAAGGCAGTGCAGAAGATGCATGTACTACAGAGAGATAAGTTTTGACTGACTATGCATAAGCTTTGACTGACTGTCTTAACTTACATATGCTAAAATACATAGGAGTAGATATTTAAAAGCCATTTAGATTGATAATCGGCATGTTGATATCCAGTTATAATTTAGCCGGATATAAAAGGGAAGTGCTCCGGGGGAGGGGGTCCCTGATATTCGGCTAACTTAGCCAAATGTCTGTTATATCCAGTTAAATTATCTCATAAATTTAGACCTGCTGGAAGCAGGTATAGAATTATCCAGCCTTGTGGGACCATATAACTTTAGACTTGACCAGATATATTCAAAAAAGAATATCTGGTTAAGTGAGTTTCCTTAAAAAAAATAAAAATAAAAATAAAAAAAAAAAAATCGCAGCCTGTCCCCTGTCTCCCTCCCATCCCAGTTGCAAAGGCCCTACAGAACCTAACTCCCCCCCCCCCTCCAATAAAATGGCCCATTTAATCTAAATAAGAATTTATGTTGGGAGTCCGTCCCCCCCCCCCCCCCCGCTCAGACTTCCTCATATTTGGAAATGGTAAAATTTGCAGCCTCATGATTCTCCCCCCAACCTTCTCCCCTTCCCCCTTTATTTCCAATTGGTTCTCCAGGATCGCGGCAGCCTGCCACAGCGATACAGGACCCATACTTCTGTTTAAAGTTATCCGGCTATAGTTAGTCGGATAACTTGTCCACTAAACTTCCTACTGAATATGGACCCCACAGAAAATAGGAGAGAATGTTCAATACATATGAAACAAAAGAAGAGTCTCAAGCAACAGTTTACCATTACGAAAGAACTTTGTGTCAAGTAGTACGATTGCACTTTTAATGTACGTAGGGGTAATTTTATATTCCCATGTTATAACAATTTTCAAAGCAACTGCATAAATGCACTTAAAATTACACACAAATAGGTGTAATTTTACACTCATATTGGCCAGGCAATTTTAAAAGGGTCATTTCTACAGATAAAGCAAGTTTGCTTACTTTAAATGGGGTTCTCCGTAGACAGCAGGATGCATTATCCATGACATGTGGGTGATGTTATTCTATAGTGCCGAATCGACCCATCTCTCTAGCTCAGTACAGCATGTGCGGGAATTCCTGTGTGCATGCTGTCTCATGAGCCCCTTATTCAATTGTAGAGCTCAGCTTTAGCTAAATAGTTGATTCTCCAAGGAGGTGGGCAAGTATTAAGCATGGCTAATTCATCCTGCTGCTGTCTACAGAGAACCCCATTTATGGTAAGCAAACTTGCTTTGTCCATCAACAAGCAGGGCCGAGTTAACCATGACATATGGGGAGTCCCAAACTGAGGGTTGTATGGCGGAGCACTCAATGAATAAGGAACTCGGACCCCCCTCCTGTGAAGGGTGGAATGTTGGGTAAATAGGCTGCACAAAACTGCTTGCTCAAAGTTACTGTCACTTCTTGAGAGATTGTCCAGATATAGTAGTGGGATGTGAAGCCTTGAACTGACAGCTACTTTGCAGCTTTGTGAGCCTCTGAAGTAGCCATAGTTCTTACTTGAGGAGCCGTGACAGTTTGTCATCTGAAGGTCAGCCACAGTATAGTAATGCGAGATACAGTCTGCTATCCACTTAGGCAACAGCCATACCCAGTCTACTAGGATAGTAGGAGATGAAAAGTAGAGAAGCCCAATGATGTGCTTCAATTCTCTTCAGGCAATAGGCTAGGGCCCTTTTGAACTCCAGCAAATGGAGGCCCTTCTTCCCTTTATATGGATAAGGTATTGGAAAGAATGTGAGTAAAACAATGGCCCGATTCAAATAAAATGAAGAAACCACTTTACACAGAAAACTTAGGGTGATGCTGTGCACTCATCCTATTGTACAAAAACTGTAGGTACGGAGAGTAAGAAACCAGAGCTTGTAGCAAGCTGACTTTTCCAGCTGAAGTAATGGCTACTAGGAATACCACCTTCTATGTAAAACATTTCAAGGAAGCTGACTCCAAAACATTGAGATCCCATAGCACAGGTGCCAAGAACCCTTCAAACCAGGGGATGGATGGAGATCCCTTTTCCATCCACTTGAAGGTGATAAACTGCAATGGCACCAAACATACTGAGGAGATCTTTCGGAGCATAACATGCTTATAACAGTTATTATTCATTTATTGTTTTATTTTGGTATAGTTTATTAGTTATTTATTCTTTATTTTATTCTAGTTACATGTTGCTAGCTTTTAATGTTTATTGTATATTGATTTGGTTTACCATGGTAAGAAATGCAATCAAGAAATAAACTAAATCTACACTTGACACCAAGATGAGAAATGTTTCCATTTAAAGATGTACGCTCTTCTAGTAGACAGCTTCCTAGCTGAAATCACAATGTCCTCAACCTCCTTCGTAACAAGGAGACTATTGAGTGCACAATATCCATGCCATCAGGTTGAGGGAGGGGAGGTTCGGAAGACACAGGCAACCCTCCTCAAGTTAGAGTTGGATCAGATTCAAGAGGGATCAGTGAACAGACTGACAACCTGACTAGGTAAGAGAACCACACTTGTCTGGGCCAAGCTGGAGCAATGATATTTGCCCAGTCTGAGTACTTCTGCACTGTCCTCACCACTAATGGAAGTGGAGAGGGAAAGCATACAGAAGATTTGCTTCCCACTTGAGCAGAAAAGAGTCTAGAGCAGATCTGAACTTGCTTTGAAGAATGGAGCAAAATTCATAGACTTTCCTGCAGTTTTATGACAGACAAGTTGATTGATGGCTGACCCCAGAGATCGAATAGCCTGTCTGCCAAACAGTGGTCCAGGGACACCTCGAATGTGCAAAACACTCTGCTGAGGTGATCTGCCAGCATGTTGAAAGTCCGGGATTGTAAGTTGGATGGAGAGCTCACTCCCAAATTCTCATAGATTCCTGGCAGAGGAATCTATGAGACCCTGTGCCCCCTTGTTTGTTTACATAGAATGTTGCCAATTAGTTGTTGAAGATGATGCGAGAATACTCTCAATGCATGTCAAATAGCTCGTAGCCTGATTTGAAACAGGCGCTCCATTGAGACCTGACTCCATGAGTCCAGAATGAACCTGCTTGCAAACCCCACCCCCTCGTGGATGTATCCGCCACCAGCATTATCTGATGAGACAGAACTTGAAGAAGACACTTATCTCCAGGACTTTTGAATCTAGTCACCACTAAAAGGATGTCTTCATCTCATCTCCATGGTCACCTTTATGGAGTGCAACAAAAGCTGACGCAGTTGATCCCACCGAGAGCAAAGGCCCCACTGAACAACTCTCATGCTGAGGCGTGTCATGGGGACCAGACACACCGCTGCCACCATGTGACCAAGGACAACCAGGATTGTCTGGCCAGAACTTGAACTTGCTCCAGCAAGTTCATACCAGCACTCAAGACAAAATGCCCAATCTGATGGTAGGAATGCTTTCTCTTTTGATGAGTGTATCCATACCCCATTAACTTGATTCTTTGGGTAAGGACCAGGTGCGACTTGGCAAAGTTGACTATGAAACCTAGAGATTGAAGAAGCTGAATCGCCTTTTGCAGGGCATCCAACATCCCTATTTGAGAAGGTGTGTAACTGCTACTGCTAGGCATTTCATGAAGACCTGTGGGGCTGCCAAGAGCCCAAAAGGGAAGAACCTTGTATTGGTAGTGTGAAGAATCCACTATGAATCTGAGATATTTCCAATGAGATGGATGAATGGGTATATGAGCATATGTGTTTTTCAAATTTATTTATTTTATTTATTTAGCTATTTTCTATACCGGCTTTCACGACCAGGGGTTGCATCAAACCGGTTTACATTGAACAGTTTGTGCATTAAACATAGAACTGGAACAACTAACTGGTGCAGGAAATACAGTTACAATGAACAAGGAATTATACAACTGGGAGAGTGGGAAGAAGAAGAAGAAGAGAGTATAACAATTAATAAAAATACATTTACAAAGGATCTTTACAAAATATGTAACTTAAAGACCCGGACTGGGAGCAGTCCTGGTCTGGAGTAGGTGGTGAATGATTAAGTCTTTATAATGGAGTTATGAGATGATGTGAACTTGGAAAAAGTAATTAAGGGATGATATTAACATGGGTTAATCTAAGATCGGAAAGGCTTTTCTAAAAAGCCAGGTTTTTAGTCTTTTTCTAAAAGTTAGTAAGCATGTTTCCTGGCGCAGCTCGGATGGGATAGAGTTCCATAAGCATGGTCCTGCTGTTGATGGTGCTCTGTCTTCAAGTGATTTGTGTTTGAAGGCTTTGGCGTGTGGAACCTGTAATGCTTCTTTATAGCAATTCCTGGTTGGTCTGACTGTGGAGTGTTTTTCCAGGGGGATTTGTAGATTTAATGGTGCGAGATGATGGATGACTTTGAAGATGGAAGTTATGGACTTATACATAATTCTGTATTGAATAGGTAGCCAGTGAAGGGCTTTCAGGATCGGGGTGATGTGGTTGAATCTCCTGGAGTTGGTCAGAATTCTGGCAGCTGTGTTCTGCACCATCTGTAGCGGTTTTGTATGAGAAGCTGGAAGGCCTAGTAGAATGGAATTACAATAGTCCAGCTTGGAAAATATAATTGATTGTAAAATTGTTCTGAAGTCGCGGGAATGGAAGAGCGGTCTGATTCTTTTGAGGATGTATAATTTGTAAAAACAGTCCTTGGTCGTTTGGTTAATGAATGGTTTTAGGGTTAGGCGGTTGTCGAGGATAACTCCTAGATCTCTTACGTTTGTGGTTTGCAGGTTGGCTGGTGGGTTTGAGGTGATGTTGTTATTGTCGTGGGCTATGATAAGGAATTCCGTTTTTGAAGCGTTGAGAATCAGGTTCAGACTGTTGAGGAGGTGTTTGATCTCCGTTAGGCAGCTCTCCCAGAATTCTAGTGTGTTTGTAATGGATTTATTTATGGGGATAACGATCTGCACGTCGTCTGCGAATAGGAAGTGTTTTAATTTTAGTTTAGAAAGAAGGTGGTAGAGTGGGAGAAGGTAAATATTAAAAAGGGTTGGAGAAAGGGAGGAACCCTGTGGCACCCCTTGCGAAGACGGATGGTACTGAGATTCTTTATTGTGGATTTTAACCTTGTATCCTCTGTTCTCCAAGAAGGTTTTGAACCAGGTCCGTGCAGTGCCTGAAACTCCGATGTTTGCCAGTTGGTTAAGTAGGATGTGATGGTTAACCGTATCGAATGCCGCTGAGAAGTCTAGGAGAATTAGAAGGTATGCGTGACCTTTATCGATGCCGGCTAGGAGGAAGTCTGTAAGAGAGAGCAATAGTGTTTCCGTGCTTGCTGCTTTGCGGAATCCAAATTGATTGGGCGATAGTATTTGGTGATCCTCCAGGTAGTTGGATAACTGTGTGTTTACTAGTTTTTCCATAATTTTGGATATGAATGGGAGGTTAGAGATGGGGCGGAAGTTGCCGGGATCATTGGTGTTCAGGTTTGGTTTTTTGAGTAGAGGCTTGATTGAAGCTGTTTTAAGGTCATCTGGGTAGATACCCTGGGCTAGGGAGCAATTTATAATGTTGGCTAGAGATTTAGAAATGGTATCCGGGATAAGTAAGAGTATTTTGGTAGGGATTTGGTCGAAGGGGTGTGATGATGGTTTCATTTTTTTCAAGATCGTTCGGATGTCATCAGTAGTGATGGGTTCGAAAGTGTTGAGAGTGATGTCTTTGTTTGGATGAACATATGAAGTATTGGAAGGTCCACTTGCATTTGGAGTCAGCTTATTCAGGAGGTCGGATATTTTTCTATTGAAGTAGAGAGCCAATTCGTCTGCTTTAGTTTGTGCTAGGTCCTCTGGGATTGCTGGAGTGATGGTTTTTGTGAGGCTGGACACGTAATTGAATAAAGCTTTCGAGTCAAAAATGAGGTGGTGAATCTTGCGGGTGTAATAGTCTCTTTTTGTTTTTAATGTGCTGTTTTTATAGAAGTGGAGGGTGCGTTTATATTCCTGAAGAGAAGTAGGTGAAGGGGTTTTTCTCCATTTTTTTTCCTTCTGTCGTAAAGTCAATTTGAGTTTTCGCAGATCCTCGTTGAACCATGGTTGACTCTTAGGTGCATTATGTTTGAGATTTTTTGGTGTTAGGGGACATAGTGTGTTGGCTGCTGATTCTGTTATTTTCGACCAGGATTGGACTGCTGAGTTGGGAGTGGAAACGTCTAAGAGTGAAAGATCTGGGGCTAGATGCTTGGCGAGGTGATCCGAGGGGCATGTTTTCCTGTATAGAAATGGTTGAGGTGGGGGATTATTGTAGCTTGGTTTTAATAGAGAGAATGCGGTGGAGATTAATGTATGATCTGACCATGGGACCTTTTTGCACTCGGGATGTTCTGGGAGTGAGATGCCGGAATTGGTAAAGAGAAGGTCCAGCGTGTGACCCGCTTTGTGTGTGGGTTTGTTAATTTGTTGTTTGAAACCTAAGGCTGTCATGGCCGTGAGAAATGTTTCGCAGTTGGAAGAGAGAGGGGACTTGTCCACGTGAAGATTGAAGTCTCCCATGATAATGGTTGGTGAGTCCAAGTTTAGGTGAGTAGTAATGATTTCCAGAATAGAAGAGGAGTCGAATTCTAGGAGGCTTGGTGGGGCGTAGACTAAGAGAATTTGAAGATATTCAGATTTAAAGAGGCCTATTTCGAGTTTGGTTGGTGATTTGATTGGATGATGAGTAAATCTCAGAGATTTTTTTTACTGCCAGGAAGATACCCCCGCCTCTTTTTTTTTGCCTTGGGATGGAGAAGAGGTCGTAGTTTTGGGTAGGGAGTTGGTTTAAGAGGGCGATATCCGATGTTTTGAGCCATGTTTCCGTTATGGCGCAGAAGTCTGGGTTGTTATCTTGAAGAAGGTCGTTGAGTATCAGCGTTTTGTTAGTAAGCGATTGAGCGTTGAAAAGGATGATGGTGAATAATGTGAGTCCTAAAAACTGAGTTGTGGGGGAGATCATGATCGGAATGAGAGATTTGTACGTGTTTGGCCGGTTGATCATTGTAGATTTTGTAGATGATTAAACTGCCTGCTAAGAAGATGTTGTGGGTATAGTAAGTATTGTCTCCTCGCTGATAATGTGGCTGTTCGGGGTGGCGTTGAGAGAGGTGTTTATGGTCCTGTGTAAATTATAAGGAAAATGATTTGCTACTCGATGTTCTTTCTCCGATGTGTCGTCCTTACTGAGTTCTGTGAAGTTGAGTCTGGTTGTGGCTGGATGGGTGTTGTATGGTAGTGGATGTGTGCTGGGTGCGGCTGGATATTGTTGAGTGGGTCATGGATGTGTGATAGAAGAATACTGATGTGTCCTGGCCATTGAAAGTCTGCATGAGCTGAGTTGAGAACGAGGCTAGCTGTATGGGACTGGATTATTGACCTTGTTGCTAAGCTTCGCAAAGGGCAGGCCCCTTAATTGCGCTTGTTCTGGTGCGCGAAGCCGCCGGGAGGGTCAATTAATTAGAGGTCGTTGCTTCCCACTCCTAAGTTCCGGTTCCTCCTAAATCCTGCTTGCTTTGATAGTCGGTCAGGCTCTGGCCACGGGTGGGTTGAGAGAGCCTCGTTCGAGGAGGGGGTGTACAGGCGCGGTTGGTGGCGCTGTAAGTAACCAGAGGGGGGAAGTGCGAAAATGACTTAACGGACCTAGTCTATTACGAAGATTATGATTAAAGTCTCAATTTGGTGAGGCACCCAGGGGCTGCACTAAGGGGCGCACAAAGGGGCAGGCCCTTTGTGCGCACTCCTTAGGCGCGCGACGCTTTGAGAGTACACATCCAGTCTTCCGTTTGTATGAAGGGGAGGATGGTATGAAACACATTCATTTTGAATTTCTCTCATAACAATCTTGTTCAGCCTTCATAAATCCAGAATAAGTCTCAATCCCCTTGATTTTTGGGGATAAAGGAATAGTAGGAAAAGAACCCTTGCTGTGGTCTTTGGGAGGGACAGGTTCTATCGCCTGTTAGGTGAGAAGCAACTCCACCATGCTGGGTCAAGTGAGAATGAACTGGATTGAAGGCTAAACAATGTTGAAATGTTGGGGAATGGAAAAAGTGCAAACAGATTACACAATTTTGAGGACCCAATAGTCCTTGGTGATTTTCTGTCACTCAAGAACAGGTGAATTTTCCCTTCTACCTGAGGGGGGAGGGGGGGGTTCGAAGGCTGCAAATTGAGACTCATTAAAAACTAGGCCCAGGCTTGGGCTGAGACTGTTGTGGAGTCTTAGGCTGCCATTTCTTATGTTGGTGCTGGAAGATGCTGTCGCAGCAGCATAGATGGCATGTGATAGGGCTGAAATTGGCAGAAAGAGCATCTCTGAAAGGAGCACTTAAAAGTCAAATAAATACATCTAGAAGGCGGCAGATTTCGGCTAACACCAACAAGGATTGAAGGCCACAGTTTACTTGAAGAGATTGTCCCTTGAGCAAGGGACATCAGCCAAATTGTCATGAACATCCTGCCAAGGCTGCTGGCTCTCAACCATGCCATCTGGAGTTTCCCAATGGCTGCTGCAAAGGGTCTTGCTGTAGTGTCGAATGTCATATACACTGACTGGATAAGGTGGTACTCATATTCTTCTGCATCCAGAAGAGCCTGCCAATAACTTTCCTGTTCCATGATAAGAGATTCTACCTGAGGCTTCTGCTTGTCAGTGCAGTCATACAAATATTACACCATATACAGTTGATTCTTAATGTGGGAACTGAGCATAAAACTTTGGAAGACTTTCTTCTTGAAACAGTCCAACAATTTTGGGGGCATTGCCTGGAGAGTTGGTGGAAAAAATTCTAGTCTTTTTAGTTTGTTTTAAATCCGATTCCACTGCCACCAATTGGTACAGTAGTTAAACTACTCCAAAACCAGGTGTCTGTTGAATTCTGTATTTGAGGTACAATTTCTTGGCTAATGAGGTTCAGGAGGCCAGATTATACCACATTCAAATTTCTAAAACCTGTATGATTTGATGGACTGGGATTGCTGCTGGTTTGAAAGCATTTCCAGAATTCAAAGTATTCTATGCGAAGATCATTGTTCCTATGGATATTGACTCAGATTGCCTTACCCAGCTTGTCCAGAAATTTGAAGTATAAGAGATCTTCTGGTAGAGATGAATGCCCCAAGAGGTCAAGTAAGGGGTATGAGGGGATCCCTGTAGTCCCTTCCTTCAGACCGAGAGGTGAAGGGTCACTAATCATTGAACCCAGTAAGGATGACGGTGACCAGAGTGGGGACCTCAGTCGCTTTGGGGGGATATACGTCTGGGGCCTGCTCCAGTCGGCGGTGTGTGCTCCATCCTCATAATGCTGGCTAGATTCCTCCAAAGAAATGGATGGCCTGCCTGACTGGGGTAGGCTAGTCTCCATTACTGGGACTTCTGATGGGCGCTCCTGAGGTGTGGAGTTGAGAGAGACTCCCCCTTGCGAGAACAAATCCGATATCCTGGACAAAAGAGGTTGAAGGGTGCCCTCCTTGTCGATGGCCACCAATGAGGTAAAGAAAGTATTCACCAAGTCAGCCATATGGTCTGTGGACTGCTTTGTCCTTTGGCTCTGAGTTGGATAACAGAAATACTCAACCTAGTACAAGGTCATCCCTCTTGAGAAGCACATAATGGACTCCAGGAAGCAGCTCCCTTTTGGGCAGCCTGTGCTGATGGCTACATAGAAATCAAAGGCATTATGGAGCAGATAGGATCTGGTGTCTCCAAATGTAGTGGGAGGGTCCCCTGCCCAACTCCACAGGCAGCTAATAGCGAAGGATCCCTTAGAAGGCCTGGGATCTGGAAAGTGAAGGTGAGATGGAGACAAGGGCACCAATCATGAAGAGGGCAACAGCAGGAAGTCCTCTTCAGGTACCCCTGATGCTTGTTCCTGAGCTGAGTGCATTGATGGCGCCAGGGACCAGTATGTCGCCACCATACTTCAATGCCACCAAATTCACTGCTGGTTCTGACAAATGGTGTTTCTTCTTCTGCACCAGCAAGCCCTGCATAAGGGGGAAGTGGTCCATGGGTACGCTAAGGAGCAAGTCAGCTCCTGCGCTCGATGCTTCCACATCTTGCATGACTCCTGAACTGTTGCGGATCAGAGCCCAGCACTGCAGTTGGGGAAGCTCTGTTTGAGAATCTCCTGATCAACTCAGCTCAGAGAGACCCTGAGGAGGCCATGCTCCAAGATGAAGAACTGTTCCAACTCTTTACCAACCTGCAAAGCTCTTCCATCTTCCATGCCCTATTCTGCTGGGATCATAGCAATTGGCTGTACCATGATCAGGATCGAGGCCCTTAAGAACATAACATAAGAACATGCCATACTGGGTCAGATCAAGGGTCCATCAAGTCCAGCATCCTGTTTCCAACAGTGGCCAATCCAGGCTATAAGAACCTGGCAAGTACCCAAAAACTAAGCCTATCCCACGCTACTGATGCTAGTAATAGCAGTGGCTATTTTCTAGTCAACTTGATTAATAGCAGGCAATGGACTTCTCCTCCAAGAACTTATCCAAACCTTTTTTAAACCCAGCTACACTAACTGCACTAACCGCATCCCCTGCCAACAAATTCCAGAGTTTAATTGTGCACTGAGTGAAAAAGAACTTTGTCCGATTAATTTTAAATGTGTTACATGCTAACTTCATGGAGTGCCCCCTAGTCCTTCTATTATCCGAAAGAGGAAATAACAGATTCACATTTACCCGTTCTAGACCTCTCATGATTTTAAACACCTCTATCACATTCCCCCTCAGCCGTCTCTTTTCCAAGCTGACCAATCCTAACCTCTTTAGTCTTTCCTCATAGGGGAGCTTTTGTAATAGATATCATGGTCATCAGTGATGGACATCTTATGGCTCAGACACAATCCTTGAAGCCACTAGAGTGGTCTTCTTGGAGCCGGACATCTTGATTTTGTTTTCTATGTAGCACTGAAGTGTGCTGTTGAGGGGCTGCCAAGACAGTGAGGTGACTCAAAAAATGAATAGAACTGAAGAAAACTGCAGAAGAACAACATGTGGAAGCTCAGAGAAAAAAAAAAGACTAAGGGGGTCAAAAGGCAACGTGAGCACAGAACTCCCACATATGCTTAGTAGTAAAACTTTACTGACCTAGAGAGATGGGTCTGTTCAGTGCAAATGGATGACATCACCCACGTGTTGTTAATTCAGCTCTGCTTAGCGATGGAGAAAAAGTTCCTTTGATAATTACCTCTCTCAATACATTGTTAGCCAAGTAATAAGGAGTGTCACCTACAACTTGTTTGTTGACTTATTTCTAAGAATTTTCTATGAAATACTAATTTGCATGGTCAACAATATGTATCCTTACTTTATGTTCGTGCTAAACATTTACCAGCAGTCAACCCTGTCTGATCAGTGCATTTATTCACAAGGCAAATATCTTGAAAACCACATGAAGCCAATTTGAAAAAATAAAAATTATTTAAAATCTTATACCTTGCAGAGTAGTTAGACAAAGACCACAATTGTCAAACTATTTACCAGTTTCATGGGAAAGGACTACTTTTACTAATTTCTAAAAGTGTATGTTTTAAAGCTCAGAGATGAGCAATTTCTTCCATTAACCTGAACAGGTCCTGCAAAGTCAGCAACCAAAAACTCAGAACTGGAATGCAATGCAAAACTTGCCAACTCCTCCAGAATTCCAGAGTAAGATTCACATTTACAGCATGTTGAGGATCGGAGCAGTATAAAGCAACATCTAGCTCAAGAATCATTTAGGCAATAAGCCTACAACTATTGTTCATTTCAAATAATCATTCCTGCAAGCATGATGCACCAGGGGAGCTATTAAAATAGCAAATTGATTCTCTAAAACACAAGTATTCCAAATTCCAAAAGAAATTAAAAACATGGTTGTTTAAACAAGCCTATCCCGACTAGTCTACTTCTCCTTTCGCCCTTTACGCACCTAGTCATTCACCGTATCCTTATATACACGATCATGCTGCCTTGATGTCACCCTCGTATATTTGACCACTCAATTATGAAGCTACCTTGTATATATGACCATGTAATTATATTAACCTCGTCCTGGTTTTATACTCTTCATCTGTTTTGGTTCTTTGCTTTCATGTTATGTTAAGGTAATCTTCTGCAGTTGCTCTGTATTTCTACCCTATACTTCGTGTGATCCCCTCCCATTTTTAGTCCCTGTTATGTATTTTCAAACCTGCTTGTTAGAATGTAAACCGGTATGATGCCCCCTCTAATACCGGTATAAAAAAGTCTTTAAATAAACAAATAAAGTAAGTATTTAACTGATTAAACACCTAATTTTGAAAGAGCTTCTGTCATAAAAAACAATTACTTATAATAGCATCCAAAAAAAGCATTTGTTGGGTAGTTAGAGAAAATGCTAGAGACAGAGGTGCTCAACTGAGCAGATTAAGACATTTCCATAGCAAGCACCTGAAAACCCTGACAACTTTAGTATACAAGAGGGATTTTATTTTTCTATTGCTATTACAAAATGACAATGTTTCTATTTAAAATTGATATAAATCCATCCTAAACTAAAATAACCCATTTTAGACTACTTGTAATTCTTTGAAGCACAGAATTGAAACTCTGCTATAAAACAATTCCATGATTAACTCATACAAAAGAAAAACATGATAGCATAATGATCATTCAAGTAACTTTCTGCTGAGAACTAGATAAGAGCCTGGAAAGAGTGGGAAACAACAATATATATAAAAACATAGTAATACAAGTGTAGCTCAAAGCTAAAACAAACTGATCAATGAAAAAAAAATGTTTTCAGGTTAGTAACATGTTGCCTGCTGTTTCAATCAAATCTGCAGCAGCCTTTTCACAATAAAAGCAATTGTAAAATATGACAAATATAAAAAAAATGATGACTATAAGGCAATGGCAGTCTTATGTGCTGCCTTGCAGAGAACCTGAGTTTAATTCCCAGGTCCTGTATAAGGGCATCACCACTTCCATTTTCTTACTGGTTATTCCTCTCTATGCAGCCCAGCATTCTTCTGGCTTTAGCTGTCGCCTTGTCACATTGCTTTGCCATCTTCAGATCATCAGACGTTATCACATCAAGGTCCCTCTCCCAGTCCGTGAGCATTAGTCTTTCACCACCCATCACATAATGCTCTTTCGGATTGCCGTACCCCAGATGCCTGACTCTGCACTTTTTGGCATTGAATCCCAGCTGCCAAATCTTCTACCATTCTTTAGGTTTTCCTAAATCACATTTCATTCTCTCTGCTCCTTCAGATGTGTCCACTCTGTTGTAGTTCTTAGTATCATCCGTAAATAGACAAACTTTACCTTCTATCCCTTCCGCCAGGTCACTCACAAAGATATTGAACAGAATTGGTCCCAGAATTGGCACTCCACTTATCGCCGTTCTTTCTTCAGAGTAGGTTCCATTTAGCATTACACGCTGCTTCCTATCAGTCAACCAGTTTGCAATCCACACTACTACCTTGGCACCCACTCCCAAGCTTCTCATTTTGTTCACAAGTCTTCCTTGTGGGACCATAACAAAAGATTTACTAAAATCCAAGTAAATCACATTGAGCGCTCTTCCCAGATACAACTCTCTAGACACCCAATCAAAAATATCTATTAGATTTGTCTGACAGGTCCTTCCTCTGGTGAATCCATGCTGCTTCAGGTCAAGCAACCCACAGATTATAGATAGTTCACTATCCTTTCCTTCAGCAGAGTCTCCATTAATTTTCCTACCACCAAGGTGAGGCTAACCGGCCTGTAGTTTCCAGCCTCCTCTCTGCTCCCACTCTTGTGAAGCAGGACCACCACCGCTCTTCCCTAATCTCGCGGCACCACACCCGTTTCCAGGGATCTATTGAACAGGTCCTTCAGTGGACTCGCCAGCACATCTCTGAGCTCTCTCAGTATCCTGGGATGCACCCCATCTGGCCCCATGGCCTTGTCCACTTTCACTTTTCCTAACTCTTCCCATATAATCTCTTCTGGAAACTGAGTTTCATCTACTCCACCTCATCTACAGTCTTGTTAACTAGTGACAGTCCTTCTCCAGGGTCTTCTTTAGTGAACACCAAACTGAAGTATTTGTTTAATATTTCTTTCTTCATCTCCCTCAGTTTCACCAGATATTCTTCCCTGTGTTCCTCTTTTTGGAATCCTTTATATTTCTTGAACGCTGTTTTTTGTTTTTATTTTATCAGCCACCTCCTTTGAGAACCAGATCGGTTTCTTATTTCTCTTACTTTTGTTTCCTTTTCTAACATATAGATTTGTTGCCTTTGTAATTGCTTTTAGTTTGGCCCACTGTTTCACCTCTCTCATTTTTCCCAGTCTTCTAGTTCTATTTCCAGGAATGTCCCCATTTCGACAAAGTCCGTATTTTTGAAATTCAAAACTTAGGTCTTTGTGTGTGACTTCTCTGTATCCTATTTTCAATATGAAACCGTATCATTTGATGATCACTTGTGCTGAGGTGGGCACCTACCTGGACATTAGAGACATTATCCCCGTTAGTGAGCACCAGGTCAAATATAATTCTCTCCCTCTTGGGTTCCACTACCATTTGTTTGAACAGTGCCCCTTGCAGGGCATCCACACTCTCTCTACTTCTAGTAGATTCTGCAGAAGGGATTCTCCAGTCTCCGTCTGGCAGATTAAAATCTCCAATAATCAACACTTCTCCCTTCTTTCCCACCTTTTGGATGTCTTTGACCAGATCTCTGTTTAGTTCTTTCGCCTCAATCAGAGGCCTGTAAACTATTCCAGTAAAAATAGGATCACTCATAATGCTTCTTTTCTCTACCCTACATTCCTTGCAGTTCAGTTGCTTGGATATTGTTTTTGACAAAGAGCTACTCCTCCCCCTTTTCTGTCCTCTCTGACCTTCCTTAACAAGTTATAGCCCGGTATGGCCATATCCCAATCACGAGAATCCGTGAACCATGTCTCCGTAACAGCAACAATGTCCAAGTCTGGCTCCACCATTAGGACCTGCAGGTCTGGGATTTTATTGCCCAAACTTTGAGCACTTGTAGTCATATCTTTCCAATTTTTCTCCCTTGATTTGTTGCACTTCCTATACACCTTTTCTGCTTTTTTGAGCTGACTGATTTTAATTTCCCCTCCCACTTCCTGTATTGCTTGGGAGTGACCTGTCAATTTCATTGGTCATCTCCTGCCAACCCCATTCATTAGTTTAAATGTCTGATAATATATGATCTGAATTTCTCCCTTAGCATCCTCCTTCCTGCTACAGACGAATGTAGGCCATCCTTACAACATAGCCTTTTACTGCTCCATACACAATCCCAGCCTCCAATGTATCCAAAACCAGGTTTTAAGCCAGCAATTGAAATTATCTATATGGCATAGCTTCTCATTCCCCTTTCCATGAACAGGTAATATTTCCAAAAAGGCAATAATCTTTGCAGTGTGTCTTATCTTTCCAAGATTTTAGAAATCTTTTTGGATTTCATGGATACCATTTCTATAGAGGTCATTGATCCCCAGATGGATGAAAACACTGATAGAGTTCCTAACGTTTAACACCTTCAGTTACCTGGGCTATCTGGGGATAAGGATGCTGTGGCATGCTCATAGCCTCCGTAAGGGAGGGCACCCCATCTGTGTCTATGGTGACATGTTCTTGCCAGACTTAACATGCAATTGTATCTGATTCCAAATGGAGCTGTGCACTGTGGCTCCCTGGCCAAAGGTTGTTACTGCAGTGGCTAAGCTAGGCAGGGGAGTTATAAACTAGGGCAGTGATCTTCACTATCTTTCAAACGGGGACCACTTTGGCAAAAATCTTCAATGTGAGAGCCAATACCATTGTCACACAAAGCAGTTGGTTCCTTGGGCAAGGAGTTGTTCCCCCTACAATGACACAATTGGCCTAGTGGGGGTGGGAAGAGTGGGAATGGGGGGTCACCACAGATAATGCAGCCAATCCGACTGCTCAGGCATACTCAGAGTAACTTGCAAACAAATAAAGAGGTTTATAAAATCATGAGTGGAATGGAATGGGTAAGTGTGAATCAGTTCATTCTTAAAAAAATAAAAAGATACTAGGGAGCACTACATGAAGTTATTAAACAGCATATTTAAAACAAATCAGAGAATTTGTTTTTCACTCAATCCACAATTAAGCTCTGTAATTCATTGCCAGAAGGTCATGTAAGGGCAACTGGCATAGCTGGGTTTGGACAAGGTCCTGGAGGAAAAGTCCATAAACAGTTATTAACCAGGGAGACTTGGGGAAAGCCACTGCTTACCCCTGGGTATCATGGGATCTTATCTACTATTTGGGATCCTGTCAGGTACTTGTGACCTGGACTGGCCACTATTGAAAATAGGATACTTGAAGGACCCTGGGTCAGACCCAGAATGGAAGTTCTTTTCTTCTTAAAGTCTATGTGAATCGGTTATTTACTCTTTCGGATAGTAGAAAGACTAGGGGACACTCCATGAAGTTAGCATGGGGCACATTTAAAACTAATCGGAGAAAGTTCTTTTTTACTCAACGCACAATTAAACTCTGGAATTTGTTGCCAGAGAATGTGGTTCGTGCAGTTAGTATAGCTGTGTTTAAAAAAGGATTGGATAAGTTCTTGGAGGAGAAGTCCATTACCTGCTATTAAGTTCACTTAGAGAATAGCCACTGCCATTAGCAATGGTTACATGGAATAGGCTTAGTTTTTGGGTACTTGCCAGGTTCTTATGGCCTGGATTGGCCACTGTTGGAAACAGGATGCTGGGCTTGATGGACCCTTGGTCTGACCCAGTATGGCATTTTCTTATGTTCTTATGTTCTTTCTCTCTCAATCTGTCTGCCCCAACACATACTTCCTCCAATTTGTCTCCTCAAACACTCTCCTCCCAACAATCTTTCTCCAGATCATTTCCCACACACATTATCTCCCCCAACTCCATCCTAGTCAGTCTCAACTTCCACCTGCCTCTCCTACCAGTCAGCCTCCATTATCCTGCCTCTCCCCCTAATGAGTTAATCCCCACCTCACCTTCTCTGTAGGCTTATTGCCAGTGCCACCTCTGGCACATTCATTTTATTTTCTTCTGGTAGCATACAGCTCTCAGTGAATTTCAGACATGTGGTGCCCGAACTCCTGTGCTGCTGTTAGTCTTGCAAGAACAGCATGGGAGTGTGTTTACCCCAGCTCAAATTCATTAGAACTGCACGGTACTGGAAGAAAACTGTTGTTCTAGAGGCAGAACAAGATTACATAAGAAATGCCATACTTTGTCTATCAAGCCCACCTAGGGCCGGATTTATATATTTAGTGCCCATAGACAGCAAGGGATGAGTTTCATCAATACCAATCTCTTACTGCAGCGAAACCAAACAGAAGTATGGAGGATGTGAAAGAGGGGGGGGGGGGGGAGAGATACTAGATGCCCCCTATTTTCTCTCCTTTCTAGTCCTCTCCCTTACCTATGACAGTTCTCCACTCCAGCTCCAGCAGTAGCAGCAATCTGCTTTAAACACTAAAAAGAAAATGTAATTCCAGGCCTCCAGCCTCCCATCTTGCTCTCAAGGCTCTGCGGGGTGTCATACCCTCTACCCACATGGGCTTCCTGTTACTATGGAAACTCATGTAGAGAGAGGGGCATCCTAGGGCCTTGAGAGCATGACAGGAAGTTGAAGGCCCAGTGTAACATTTCCTTTTTAATGTGTTGCTGCTACTGCTAGAGCTGAAGTGGATGACTTGTTACGGCTCAGAGGCAGATCTGGATAAAGGCATAGGAGCAGGCAATGTTCCAGAGCTTATTAAAAATTGGCACCAAAGGCAGTTGCCTATGTTGCTATATCTAAATTAGGGCCTGAATCCAGCATCCTGTCTCTAACAGAAGCCAATCCAGGTCACAAATACCTAGCAGGATCCTAAAGAACAAATCCAATCGTTCTCGCTCATAACCTAGGGTAAGCAGTAGCTTTCCCAAGTCTAAATAGCCAATAGTGGTTTATGGATTTTTCCTCCAGGAATCTCTCTAGACCTTTTTTAAATCCAACTACACTAACTGCTTTCATTACATCCTCCAGCAACAAAATTCCACAGATTAATTATGTGCTGAGTGAAAAAAAATTCTTCCTCTGATTTTTTAAAAATATTCTATCTATTAGCTTCATGGAGTGTCCCCTATTCCTAATACTACTGAAAAGAGTAAAGCAGAGTTGCTTACCTGTAACAGGTGTTCTCACAGGCCAGCAGGATGTTAGTCCTCACATATGGGTGACGTGACTGGATGGAGCCCTATCACGGAAAACATTTCTGTCAAAGTTTCTAGAAAACTTTGACTGACACTGGCAATGTTGGTGGCAATGACTTAGCCTGTCGTTTGTAGGTGCACTGAGCATGCCCAGCATGCCATTATCCCTGTGTCCACAGGAGTCCCATTCAGTCTCGTTTGTAGCAAAAAGTGCGAGCGAAAAATAAAATAAAATACGCATGCGGACCCAACTCCGCAGGGTGGCGGATGGGTTTCGTGAGGACCCACTACTTGGCTATGTTCTACCCTTCACATCTATCAACCTGCTAGGCATCTAAGGTCACTATCAAGAAATCTACTGGAAAACCTCTCAACAAAATCAGTTAGACTACATACAAGAAAGCGTGCTTTTTCAGTGGCAGGGCCACTCCTCTCACCAAATATCCAATAGAAAGCAATTCAAGAAAACTTAAAATATGTCTTTTTCAGCTAGCCTATAATAGTTCAGAAACTTGACAAACGTATCAGTAGGTTTTCTGGAGGTCATTTGTAGCACTATAAGACACACTCTCCTTTTCTTGTTATGTAATATGTAATATTTTACTTTTATTTTTTTGATTTATATTCATGAAATTTTTGTAATTTTTTATTCTTTTATTTATATTGATTTCATATTTATGTTTTACACTTGTAAACCGTTTGACCAAGTGATTGTAAAGGCGGTATATAAACACTTTTAAATAAATAAATAAATAAATACTGCCACATACTCTGTGCTGGAGAATGACCACGCCGAGGGAAACGTCGCCACTGCCACATCCTCTGTGCTGGAGAATGACCAGGCCGAGCTCAGAGGGATACAGCCAGCACCGACGTGATCCATGTTCGGTGTTGGCACTTATTCCGCACTGTCAATGTCCACTGACACGGTTGCAAAGCAGGCCTGGCTACACAAGTCCTGTGCTCCCCTGTACCCAAGGTGCCAAGGCATTTCCCACTGACAACGGTGCCAGGTACTGAGCTACTACAAATGAATGTGGAAGTGCCAGTAACGCCTAGCCTGTCTCCTCTGTAGCTGTGCTCCTATACCAGCTTCCGGAGTCGAGCTGGACGTTTACGTCCCTCAGGCTGTCCTCGATGCCTCCTGAAATCTACCAACAACGGAGCCATCGATATTCGCACCACGGTGGCACCGCCTCGTTGCGATACCTTCAATGACAGGCTAAGTCATTGCCACCGACTCGTCCTTCTGCACATTCACCACGAAGGACGGTAAGTACTCTAATCCTGCTTCAGCAACAATCCCATCGAGACCTAGTCACTAAAAAGGACCAGATGGTTGCGGAAGGTTCTAGGTCATGTTATCTTCCAAGAACCATATTTGTGTCACATATTGCCATTATCAGCTATGTTTGACACTACACCAAGGGAATCTCTCTGCCAACAACTTGGGATTGCGTCAAGAAGTCCTCCCGTTGCCAGCAACAGGACTCCGAACTCGATAATACTCTGGCTTCTGGAGCCTAATTACGGCCCAAAGTCCCAGATACACTAGCTGATCTGCTAGACAAAAGTTCCAGCAGACACTGCCTCAATTGCAAACCCACCTCGAGACCTGACGATAGCTCTCTACGTTTATTCTTGCACAGCAGAGAGAGAGATGCGGGAAGGATTTTTACTGCTCACGCCTCGCGTGAGACCAACTGATATCCAGATCACACTAGCTCCACTAGTCGGGCAGGCTCCTGGCCTTTCAACCTTGCCAGACATCAAAGCGGCCATCCCACTAAAAACCAGGGCTCAGGGTACCATTTCCCAGATGCAACAAGGCGGGGGATTTTAATCCCGCTAGTCCTTTTTTTCAACAATTTTCTTCAGAAAGGACAGTTCACAATTGTGTCTCTCGGCACCATTCTTCCCTTACTACAATAAGTGGGAAGCCTAAAAATTCTATTGCTTGCAGATATTTTGATGCTTTCGAATGCATGAATTTCATTGCCTGCAGTGTTAAACCTATCTGAAGTGTTTGGGTCTCTCGGGGTTAAAACTTAATCTAGATCAATCAGAGGTGTTTGACATTATGGGAAATCCACAGGATAGGTGGCCTGGTTTTCCTCATAAATTGAAGACTCATTCGCTCAAATATCTGGGTATTCAGATACACAGTGATCCATCTCCATGGTATCCTATAAATATTAAGCTTATTCTGGAAGTTTTCCAAACTAAACTAGCTGGCTGGTTAAATTTTCCATTATCCTTGCAGGGGTGTATAGTACTGATAAAAATACCATTTGCCCAAGCTTTTATTAATGTTCCCTGTTTTTCTTCAATCCCGACATATTAACTCTTAATATGGCTTGCCCTGGCTTTATTTGGAAGGGGCAAAACCTAGGTTTTCTCTGGCCAAGTTGATGTTTCCGAAAAGAGGGGAAATTAAATTTGCCGAACTTCAAATTTTATAATATGGCATGTCTACTAAAGTCTATGGGTGATTGGCTTCTTAATACTAATTTATACACAGACATACAGGTCGATGCAATACCATGCACTCAGGCTAGCACACAGGTTAACCCATGCTGGGAAGCGCCTTTTGGACGTGTGTCCATATCCCCTTATGCAATAAGGAGATTAGAACGTCCAAACCAGCATGTAAATAACCATGTTGATGAGGCTATTAGCTATTACCCCCTTATGTTAAAAATAAATGTGCGCCCAACGCACACATTTTTACCCTCAAAAATTAACGCCATCCCCACAGCAGGTGTTAAGTCTTGAGGAGTCCCAAAAGTGAACAGAAAAGCAGAAAATACTGCTCTTCTGTAGTTCATCCGACAATATCAGAAGAACCAAAAAAGACGTACCGGTAACATTAAAAAATAAATAAATAAATATCTTGCTGGCGGTCAGGTTAGGAAAACTGACGCTCAATTAATGAGCGTCAGTTTTCCTAACCGTGGTTGTGCACAGGTTAGGAAACGGACACTCAAAAAATTGAGCATCCATTTTCCTAACATGCACACAGCCACTTCTCCTGGGCGCCCGATGCCATGGACGCAATAAGGATGCACAATTTATCCCTAGCACGTCCCTTTTAGCGCAGGGCCTCATTTTTCTATTGCATCAAGTACCCAGGAGACATGATTGTGTGTGTTAAAAAAAAAAGTGCGACCAGTTTGGATGCGCATTTTTAGCAAGCTGGTATTGCATCGGCCTGTCAGAATATGACAAACAGATGTTGACCTCAGTTTGCGCTTTTGTTTGCATCAGAAGACGGCATGTGTATCAGTGAGTGGAGACTCCAGATGTGGAACATTGTATTGTATAGTTATAATTTGGGTTTCGCTTTCCTACATGCATCAATTTGCACTTGTCCACATTAAATGTCATCTGCGATCTGGATGTCCGTTCTCCCAGTCTTATTATATCTTCCTCAATGCAGCAAGCATAAAGGTTTGAGCAGGAGAAATTGCTATGGTCTTCCCAGGTCTCTGGTTTTCTTCCACTAGTAGGAAATGCAAATTTTGTTCCTGGGAATAAGCATAATAGGTACCAGGAATTACATTACATGTGCAAGGTTTTCAGACTATTTCTCACTTTCTTAATTCTGAAGAAAACCAGTTGTAGTCATTTTTGGATTGTAAGCTAAAGATGCCCCTGATTAATTCAGATCGCTTTCTATATTTGCAAATTCAGCATTATGTACAATCATTCTTGCACTTGGTGTCTATACCTCTAACCACCAAAGATTTTCACATTCTGATACAAACCTATAAGAGAAAACATTTTTCTCTATCTATGCTCTAACACTATCTTCACATTGTAACTAAATATCAGTGACTGGGTGTGTTGGCAGAAAAATGGAAGAGTTATCTTAACTGTGGAGTTCATAAAGATATCAGCGAGAGTTTAAAACTGGTTCCAAAATGTTCTGAAAACGTCATTATTAGAAAGCTATAATTCTGTATCATTCAGAGAATAATTATAACTCCGGTTCAAGCCTGTTGGGCAGGGTTTGCAGACTCTACAATTTGTAGGAAATGTTCTGAGGAACATGCCTTCTTTCACTGTATGTGGGATTGTCTGAAAATTTTGTTTTGGCACTCTATTATTGGGGTGTTAATGAGTATGATGAAATATCCAGTGCCTTTGACTAGCTCAGTTTTTCTTTTGGGTCTGAATCTTAATCACATGTTCTTAATATACTCAAGTTTTTTTGCTTAATGCTGCGCTTGTGTCTAAACGTATTTTGCTGTACTAGTTAGAAAATAAGCCATCAGATCTATCGTTGTAACATGTTAAAATGTATGAGATACTACAAATGGAATTTCACACTAATATTTTGCTTTCTGAGAAAAAGCGCCAATTATTCTTGGATATATGGAAATTACGGTATCTGCTGAGGACCAAGCTCTCTGTTTTTAAAACGTAAATTTCTGTTATAAGGACTAATGTAATGGAATCTGCCGGAGTGATTCTTCATGAAAGTGAAGACATGAGGAGTTGAGATGAAAGTGCAGGTTTGACTTATTGTTGGCTCATCTGGGATGGACGCTGATGAGTTTGGACTCTGAAGATATTATGGTTCCTATTTTGTCACAATACTGGTGCTCCGCTATGTGGAGGTGGGAGGCATAGGGTATAGGTTGGGGTAACAGGTGACGGGGAAAAAATGATGTAATGTCTCTATCATTGTTCAATTATGATGGTTTTGATACATCTTGAATACTATGTGACTAGCCCTATATAAGGAGAAACCCAATCGGAATGCTGAAAATTCACATCTAAGCAAAATTACAAAAGATCCATTGTATAAAGCTTATATAAAGCTAGGAGGTGCCCAACTCCGGTCCTCAAAAGCCACATATAGACCTCATTTTCATTATATCCACAATGAATACGCATAAGATAGATTTGCACATAATGGAAGCAGCAGATATGCTGCGCCAGCATATCCTCCACTCTGGCCAGAGAAGCTACTAAGTTCTCTAAAGTCATTGACTTTGTCGCCCTGCAAGCTCAAGCTTCTCCTGTATTTAGCAGCTGAACTGGAGACAGGATCTTAACTTTGAAGGAGAATATAAGAACATAGGATTTGCCATACTGGGTCAGACTAAAGGTTAGTAAAGCCCAGTATCCTGTTTCCAACAGTTGCCAATCCAGGTCACAAGTGCCTTGCAGGATCCCAAAAGGTCAATAGATTCAATGCTGCTTAACTCAGGGATAAGCAGTGGCTTTCCCTAAGTCAATCTTAATAATTGTTTATGGACTTTTTTTTCCAGGAACTTGTCCAAATCTGTTTTTAAACACAGCTACATTAACAGCTTTCATCACAAAAGCTGGCAACGAATTCTAAAATTTAATTAAACATTGAGTAAAAATATATTTCTCCTATTCAGCTTAAATGTATCATCTAGTAACTTCACTGAATGTCCCCAGCCTAGACTTGGCTTTTTGAAAGAGTAAACGACCGATTCACATTTCCTGTTTCATTCCACTCATCATTTTATAGATCTCTATCATATCTCCCCTTAATCGTCTCTTCTCCAAGCTGAAGAGCCCTAACATCTTTAGCCTTTTCTCAGAGGGGACTCATTTCATCCCCTTTATCATTTTGGTTACCCTTCTCTGTACCATTCCCTTCCTAATAATTCCTAACTTTCAGGCCGATACAGTACAGTGCACTCCGACGGAACGCACCGTTAACCTGCCCTTGGACGCGCATTTTCCCTTACCCCTTATTCAGTAAGAGGCGGAAAACGCGCGTCCAACCCGCGGTACCTAATAGCGCCCTCAACATGCAAATGCACGTTGATGGCCCTATTAGGTATGCCCGCACGATAAAGAAAGTAAAATGTGCAGCCAAGCCGCACATTTTACTTTCAGAAATTAGCGCCTACCCAAAGTTAGGCGCTAGTTTCTGCCGGCACCGGGAAAGTGCACAGAAAAGCAGTAAAAACTGCTTTTCTGTGCACCCTCCGACTTAATATCATGGCGATATTAAGTCGGAGGTCCCGAAGAGTAAAAAAAGTTAAAAAAAAAAATTTTTTAATGGGCCGGCGGCTGTCGGGCCATAAACCGGACGTTCAATTTTGCCGGCGTCCGGTTTCCGAGTCCGTGGCTGTCAGCGGGCTTGAGAACCGACGCCAGCAAAATTGAGCGTCGGCTGTAAAACCCGCTGACAGCTGCCGCTCCGGGGCAAAATGAGGCGCTAGGGACGTGCTAGTGTCCCTAGCGCCTCCTTTTGCCCGTTTCTATTGCACCACCTAATTTAAATACAGAATTGCGCGCACAGGCGAGCGGGCGTTCGTCCGCTCTCCCATGGACTTTACTGAATCGGCCTGATTGCTTGCTTTTTTTTGACTGCCGCAGCTTTTTTTTTGACTGCCGCAGCACACTGAGCTGACGATTTCAATGTATTATCTACACTATAATGCCTAGATCTCTTTCCTGGGTGGTAACTCCTAATATGGAACCTAACATCATGTAACTACAGTATGGGATATTTTTCCCTATATGCATCACCTTGCACTTGTCCACATTAAATTTCATCTGCCATTTGGATGCCCAATCTTCCAGACTCACAAGGTCCTCCTGCAATTCATCACAATCCGCTTGTGATTTAACCACTCTGAATAATTCCTATTAATTCCTAGCATTCTATTTACTTTCTTGACTGTGCCATACACTAAGCAGAGAATTTCATCATAGTATCTACAATGACACCTAGATCCTTTTCTGAGTGGAGACTCCAGATGTGGAACCTTGCATTGTATAGTTATAATTTGGGTTTCGCTTCCCTACATGCATCAATTTGCACTTGTCCACATTAAATGTCAACTGCGATCTGGATGTCCGTTCTCCCAGCCTCACAACGTCCTCTTGCAATTTCTCATAATCTTGTGATTTAACAACTTTAAATAATTTTGTATTATCAGCAAATTTGATCATCTCACTTGTCGTTCCCAATTCTAGGTCATTTATGAATATATTAAAAAGCTCGCCTGACTGGGCGCCCAGTCAGGCGCTCAAGGCAGCGGGAAGGTCCATGAACGGACGCCGTGACCTCCCGCTGCCTTAAGCAGCAACAACTAGGACTCCCTGTGGCCCTCCAAAGAACTAGAGGGTGAGTAGCATAAATACTTAAATGTAGATAGTAAATAATAGGGTTTCCTGTATGGACCTGGCCAGGCACTTAGGACAGGGTTTAAGTATTTTCACATGAACGGACGCCACGACCTCCCGCTGCCTTGAGCGCCTGGCTGGGCGCCCAAGCCGCTTGGGCGCCCAGCCAGGCGCTCAAGGCAGCAGGAAGGTCCATGAACGGACGCCGTGACCTCCCGCTGCCTTAAGCCTTGAGCAGCAACAACTAGGACTCCATGTGGCCCTCCAAAGAACTAGAAGATGAGTAGCATAAATACTTTAAATATAGATAGTAAATAATAGGATTTCCTGTATGGGCCTTCCCGCTGCCTTGAGCGCCCGGCTGGACGGCCAAGCCGGACGTCCGAGGTCGCGGCTTGGTCGTCCAGCCTGGTGCTTAAGGCAGCGGGGTCTGTAGAAAAGAACTTACCTGCTGGAATGATATTTCAAATGACAGGTACCAGCGCACCCAGGATACTGTATAGGCGCCGTATACCGCTCTATACAGTAAAATGGATTGCACATGCCTACCGCTTCACAGACGCGCTTTGGACGCAGCTTGCATTTGCGTCTCATTTGAATACTGAATCGAGCGATATGTGAACCAAATTGTGCGCGCGGCAAACAAGCGGGCGCCCGGCACTGCCGCACTTTTTCTTACGCATCCTTACTGTATCGGCCTGTAAGTGTGGTTAGAATTAGAAAAACAGGCAACCATGGAGTATAGTTTAATATCGCTTCTTTATATGCCCCCTTCTTCAAACTCTCTCAGATCCACTATGAGAGATCATAACATGGTAGCACATACTTTAAGGATATGGAGATCTGTTCAGCGACACATGAAGTTACCTGCGGGCTCTAAACCATATATGATCCCCATATGGGAAAATCCAGAGGTATCACAGTGTACATTCTCTCCTGATATGGAAGGATGGGTGGTGTCCGGTTTAAAATACTTGGGTCAATTGGTGGATGAGGGAAGGTTAAAGTCATTCACTGATCTAGTAGAGGAATTTCAAATATCACCTTCTACCAGATATTTACACATGCAGTTGAGCAAAGATATTACCAAGAAGATGGATGTTAATGTAATCCAGAAGGAATGCAATGGGGTAGAAGGTGTGCTGTGTTGTAAATTAAGAGTGCAACACTTAATCTCTGTCTTATATGTCTCTATTTGGACTGGGTCAGAAGTGCAGGAGACCTCTAATGGTTTGATATGAACCTGAAATGAGGACCTGGGTATAGATTGGGATGGGAAAGATTGGAAAATTATTTGGAAAAGATCTTGCAGATTACCATATGTTGTAAGGGGCAAGAATTGTTATATGAATTGTTACATGAATTGTTATATAAATTGTTTACAAGTATCGTACCACTGTTTGTCTGGCCCAATTTAGTGAAGTTGGGAAGGAATGTTGGAGAGGTTGTGGGTATGATGGAACATAAATGCATATGTGGTGGAATTGCTGCTATGTTCACAGTCCTTTTGGGCAGAGGTAATGTCCTGTATTGAAAAAATCTGTAATCAGCGATTGTTTTTAACTCCTGTACTTGGTTTGATGGGATGGTCTGAATAGGTCTACGGTAGTATGTGGGGCAACCATAAGCTGGTAGGTCACCTACTGCATGCAGCTCCCCTTACAATAGCCCAACTATGGAAGAGGTCTCCTACAGTGGAATGATGGAAGATTAAAGTGGCAGAAATAGCTGTTCTTGAAAAATTAACATATGTTAAAAGACCAATTAGATCACTATGATACAGTCTGGAAATTTTACTGGGCTTGGCGTTCTAAGGATGCTTCAGATGGGTAAATGAGGGTTACCCTGGATCAAAGTATTCTTCACATCCATGAAAATATTTAGGTACATTTTCACTGTCACTAGCTAAATCTTGTATTTTGTATTGTTGATGAAACTAAATACTTTTGTTTTTTGTTATGTGCATCTCTGCGGTTATAAATAAATTTTTTAAAAAAATTGAATTTATTTTTTTTTTTTTACCTTTGCTGTCTGATCTTAATTTTCTAATTGGTTGGTCACAGGCTTTTTTTCCTCACCTTCCCTTTCTTGGTCTTTTGCCAATTCCTTTTACAGGGCCTCTGTTTTCTTCCCTCTTCACCTGTCTTCTTCCCTTCCTTCCTCAAACACACTCAGGCTCTCATTCTCACATGCTGTCACTCTCAAACATACACACAGCTCTCACTCTCACGTGCTGTCACACACACACACACAGATACTCAAGCTCTCGCTCACATGCTGTCTCTCACTCACACTCAGAGGCTCTCGCATGCCCTCTCCGCTTCGTGGGTCGCCTTGGCAAGGAGTCTGCAGCGACCCTGCTACTGGACCTCCTCTTTTCGGTTATCCATGAAGTGGAATCCGCGGCGGCCCTGCTACCGGGCCTCCTCTTCTCAGGCTGCTGCAAGGTGGGATCCACAGCAGCCCTGCCACAAAAGCTGCTCCTCTACTGCACACGGCCAATGCTCCTTCGCCTTTCTGCCCGCACGGCTCCAGCAACATTTTTCTTCCGGGGCCAGGCAGGAAGGAGGAGGAGCATCTGGAGGTTTGGAGATGACTTTTTCTTCGGCCGTGGTGGGATGAGCTCCACCACGGCTTCGCTGATCTTCCTGCTGTACACAGCCACACACGCACAAAGCTTAGAGAGAACAGTAGCCGGCGCACAGCATAGAAATAGCACGCTTCCCTACTCAGCCACCGGTGGGATTTGGCCCACCGGTGGCCTCACGGCCTGTCCTGTTTTTTGGCCGCCAGTGGGATGAGATCCACCAGCAGCTGCGTGAGCCTCCCACCAGTGCCCTCTATGGTGCTGCACCTGGGGGCATTTGCCCCTCTCCCCCCTCCAAATAATCTACAACAATCTCTGGGTAACTGGAAATCTAAAAGCTTCCAGGTATGGAAAGCAGGGGATTTTAAGCTTTAATCATTGGGTGTTATTTGATGGGTCTGCTGTTTTGAAATATTTTATGGGTATTTGGGAAATTTTAAACCATTTTAAGAACATAAGAAATTGCCATACTGAGTCAGACCAAGGGTCCATCAAGCCAAACATCCTGTTTCCAACAGAGGCCAATCCAGGCCATAAGAACCTGGCAAGTACCCAAAAACTAAGTATAACTCACGCTGATGCTAGTAATAGCAGTGGCTATTTTCTAAGTCAACTTAATTAATAGCAGGTAATGGACTTCTCCTCCAAGAACTTATCCAAACTTTTTTTAAACCCAGCTACACTAACCACATCCCCGGCAACCAATTCCAGAGTTTAATTGTGCGTTGAGTAAAAAAGAATTTTCTTCAATTAGTCTTAAATGTGCTACTTGCTAACTTCATGGAGTGCCCCCTAGTGCTTCTATTATCCGAAAGAGTAAATAACAGATTCACGTTTACCCATTCTAGACCTCTCATGATTTTAAAGACCTCTATCATATCCCCCCTCAGCCGTCTCTTCTCCAAGCTGAACAGCCCTAACTTCTTTAGTCTTTCCTCATAGGGGAATTGTTCTATCTCCTTTATCATTTTGGTCGCCCTTCTCTGTACCTTCTCCATCGCAACTACATCTTTCTTCAGATGCGGCAACCAGAATTGTACACAGTATTCAAGGTGCGGTCTCACCATGGAGCGATACAGAGGCATTATGACATCCTCCGTTTTATTCACCATTCCCTTCCTAATAATTCCTAATATTGTTTGCTTTTTTGACTGCTGCAGTACACTGAGCGGACGATTTCAATGTATTATCCACAATGATGCTTAGATCTCTTTCCTGGGTGGTAACTCCTAATATGGAACCTAACATCATGTAAATACAGCAAGGGTTATTTTCCCTATATGCATCACTTTGCACTTATCCACATTAAATTTCATCTGCCATTTGGATGCAGAATTTTCCAGTCTCACAAAGTCCTCCTGCAATTTATCACAATCTGCTTGTGATTTAACTACTCTGAACAATTTTGTATCTGCAAATTTGATTACCTCACTCGTATTCCTTTCCAGATCATTTTATATGAATTTTTAATTATTGTATATTCTATTCATCAGCTGTTTTGAAATATTGCAACTCCATTCTATTAGGTCTCCCGTCTTCTCACACTAAACCCCTTCAGATGGTTCAGAACACAGCGGCCAGAATATTGACAAACACAAGAAGAAGAGACCACATATCTCCTATCCTCAAGGACCTGCACTGGTTGCCAGTTCACTATAGAATCTTATATACGTCCATTACCACCATCTACAAAGCTATCCATCAACTCTCTCCGCTTAACCTTCAAATCCCATTCAAAAAACATACCTCCGCCAGACCGATCAGAGAGTCCTACAGAGAATCAACTACAGGTACTACATTCCAAAACCTTTCAGCACATAACTTTCAGAGACAGGGCATTCTCCATGGCAGGACCTACACTATGGAACTCCATCCCACCAGTTCTGAGACAGGAACCCTGCCTTCCAACATTTAGGAAAAGACTCAAAACCTGGTTATTTATGAAAGCCTTTCCAGACGCCAACTGAACTGTAATTCATCTTTAAACGACTGATTACCCTTACAGGGTAATCAACAACTTTGCCAATTCCATAACTTTACAAACTCCTTTTAATTGGCAAGTTTGTTCTCTCTGTTAAATTACTATCGCTTCTTCACCATCCCAAGTTGTATTATGTCCCTGTTTTATTGTAACTGCTACTTTTTCTTTTAGCACCTGTTAATGTTCTTATTATATCCCCTTTGTCACACCTTGTTAATTGTAAACCGGCATGATGCGATTCCCATCGCGAATGCTGGTATAGAAAAACTCAAAATAAATAAAAATAAATATTTGTATGGTTTTACTATTATGATTGATGGCTGTATGTCTTGATTTTGTTGTGTTATGAGGCATTATGTTTCTGTAGTTCCATTGCATACAGAGTCTGAATTGTTGTGGTTTGCAAGTTGATATTTAAACTTTATGGTCTCTCTATTCTGTCTTTGGTGAAGGTCTGTGTTCTGCATTTGTGGCAAAGGTGAGATATTCTGCTAGTGTGTAGTTTCTGTGTAGGGGTCCACAGCAGTCTGTCCCATGGAGCTGAACTAATGAGATATGAAATGGGGAGCAGCTGAGTAGCAGGCCCCCCCCCCCTTCATTGCCAAGAGAGGCTAGAAGGATTGAAAATGTATTCAAATTTATAGAAATGAACATGCGCTTTCCCTCCCCCAGCTCTTGAGTGTCCAAGTCCTGGTCTGTGGAAAAGTTGGCATCCCTACTGCACAGTGACTAAGGTCCGCCATGAGGCTGGCAGAAAGTTGAAAAGAAGAGAAAATTATGTTTTAATTTTGCTGTGAACCACCATGATTGTATGCAAAGTAACGGTATATAAATTAAAACAAAACTACCCTAAGGAAAAGAAAAAGAAAAACAGCTGCTGTCTAGAAAAAAAATCGCAACAAAAATTGTGAGGAGAGCGCAAACTTGAATACAACTATTCTCTCATTCAACTATCCTCTTTGACAGTAACTGATCATTTCGATACCTGAACCACGAAATGAATGTACATACTCTGTTATCTAATCAACGGCTCTCTGCTCTCTGTTACTGATTTTACCTATCCCTCTTTTCCAATGACCAAGTTCTTCATTCCCTGTTTTATTGTAACTTTTTTACGCCTGTGTTAATTGGTTCTCCCCTAGTTCATTGTAAACCGGTACGATAAGACTTGTCTTGAGCATCGGTATATTAAAAGAAATTAAATAAATAAATACCGCAAACGCACGGCTCGCAGGGAAAAAAAAAAAAAAGACTGAGGGACTCTTGTCTAGGGGGGGCAGGGTGATAACTACAGCTGCACATGCTCAGTAGGCCATGTTGAAAGCTCTAGAATCCTTGAGTTCAAAGTTATGGGCCGGCTCCATTAAATGATGTCACCCATGTGTGAGGATTGCCATGCTGTTTGTCCTCGGAGAAATCTAATTCCAGTAATTATTTAAACAGAGAGAAGAAACTGGTTTCTGCTGTGAAATTCAGACAAGAAAAACAAAGCAGCAAAAACAGGATCGGCTTTTTCACAAACCAGCAATGGAACAATTTATTTCCAAAGTCAATGAGGAAAGAGTTTACTACTCAGAATACAGCAGACCAGGCATTCTTTCTATTTTTGTTCAGCATCCCACTAAAACCAAAATCATAATGTGTTAGGATTTAAATCTATGATCAATCCATAGGATACCCAGGCTGCTTTTTTTCAGTTTACATTCATAAGAAACACAGATTTTTATTTTTCTACTTTTATTTGCATCGTTCCTTCCTGCTCCCAACAGCATCTCCTTTCGCTGTAACCCCAACGCCAGTTGCAGCTCAGTCAGATCCATCACCTTTGACCCTATGGTGATCAATATAGACAGCATTCAGCTGCAGCTTGTCCTCGACGGAAGGACTTCAACCAAGATGTAAGGATCCATTGCTGAGTTCTTCTCCGGCCTGCAGGTGGTGCTGAGTCACTTGAACTGTCTAGTCCTCCCAGCTCTTTGGCTCCTCTCTCTCCTCCATTGGCCATCTTATATCTTGTATTGGCCTGTACTCATACTGAGGCAGTATCGGCAGTCAGTTGCCAGAGCTTGGTCTTACCTTCTGGTCCTCGTACTAGAGCTCTGCTTCTGTTTCCAGAAGACAGCACTTTCATCAGCTTCTACATTCAGCTTCTTCAACTGGCACTCCTGTTCTCCTTCCTGACCTCCTGGATTTCAGCTTAGTTCCTGCTCCTTACCCTGTATCAGGCCTCTTGTTCCTTTTCAGTGTCAGGAGCTTCCCCCATTCTTATGTCTTGCTGGCCACCAGCACCGGAGGGCTCAACACGAAGGAAGGTGGCTGGCCTAGGCAGAAGTTCACCTATCAATACTGGCCTGAATTTGACTCCCCTGGGACCAGGCTGGGAGAACCCACAGACTACAACCATCACACAAGACATCAGTTACACAGACAGTTGAAGATACTTTCAACATTTTCTATTAAGGCATCTTCCATCTTACGTCTGTCTCTCTATATATCATGTGCTTTGTTTGTGCATTGGTCAGTCTGTCAATTATGCTCCAAAAAGCATGTCTGCTCTGGCTTTTTGGAGCATTTAAATGACTGATTTCTTTTTCCTTAAGGGGTACTTTTGGTATCCTACCGAAAACTGTTGCTTCATTTTTAACTGAAGATTAAATTTAAATTTTGGGGGCCTGATTTACTATGCTCATGGTAGTTATTGCCACTCTGCCGGTTACCCCATATTTTGTGTTATGGGTTGAAACTGCCACTCTACACAAATTATCCCCATGCCTTCCATTAAGGGTAGTACTTGCTGCTTTGTGCAGGTTACCACCATGCACCCCCCCCTTTTTTTTTTTTTTACTTCCAGCACCTAGCCTCTAGGGATCTGCAGTTTATCCCATGCCCTTTTCAATTAATTTACTGATTTCATGCTCATCACCTCTTCTGGGAGGGCATTCTAGGCATCCACCATGCTTTCTGTGAAGACATATTTCCTGATGTTGGTTCTGAGTCATCACCCCTGGAGCTACATTTCATGACCCCCTAAGTTCTGTAGTTTCCTTTCCAGTGGAAAGGAACAACATTAATACCTTACAGTTATCTAAAGGTCTGTATCATACCTCCCCTGTACCTCCTGTCCACCAGGGTATACATATTTAGATCCTTCAAACTATCCTCAAATTTCTGATGCAAATTCCACACCATTTTGGTCACCTTTCTCTGGACCGTTTCCATCCTGTCTCTATCCTTATTGAGATGCAGTCTCCAGAACTGAACACAGTACTCCAGGTGAGGACTCACCAAGGACTTGTACAAGGGCATCCTTTTTCTATAAAGCCCAGCATTCTTCTGGCTTTAGCTATCCCTTTGTCTCATTGCTTTGCTGCTTTCAAATTGCCAGACACTATTGCACCAAGATCCTTCTCCTGGTTGGTGATATTAGTCTTTCGCACCCCCCCCCCCCCCCCCCAATTGCATACAGCTCTTTTGGATTACCGCACTCCAGATACATTACTCTACACTTCTTGGCACTGAATCCTAGCTGCCAAACCTTTGACCACTCTGTTATAGATCTTAGTATCATCCACAAAAAGACAAAAACTTTACCTTTGTGGCAATGTCGCTCACAAAGATATTGAACAGGACCAGTCTCAAAACCAGTCCTTGAGGCACTCCACTTAACACCATTCTCTCTTCAGAGTAGGTCCCATTTACCATTACATACCTTTTCACCTTGGCGCCCAATCCCAAGCTTCTCATTTTATTCATGAGCCTCCTATGCAGGACCGTATCAAAAGCTTTGCTGAAATCCAAGTAAATCACATCGAGCGCTCTTCCTTGCTCCAGTTCTCTAGTCACCCACTCAAAAAAAAAAAAATCTGATGTCTGACAGGACCTTTCCCTAGTAAATCCTTCCTGCCTCAGGTCCAGCAACCAACCGGATTGCTGATAGTTCACTATCCTTTTCTTCAGCCGCAACTCAATTAATTATATATATATTATATTATATCTTCTTGTATAATACAACACATCATAATTAAATCTGTTCTGCATAATGACTAGCCTTTGAAGCATTAGAGTATTAGCATTTAAAAGAAACACACACCAAAGCAGCCTTGAAACAAACTAATAAGCCAGTGCAGAAAAAATTAACACCTTAGTTGATATACCTGAACTATGAACATTTTCCAGAATTTGTCAATCTAGGACCATTCATAAATGCAAAATTCAAAACAAACCTGTTTTTTCTCCTTTCCTCACTGCTTTTGAAAGGGCAAAACCCTTTGGGTCAACTCTTTGGCAGTGACCCGCTGGTGGTAGGTGCACACTTACGCATGCCGAGCCCTAGGGGAGCCCTGATGGCTTTCCCCGTTCCCTCCGAGGCCGCTCCGAAATTGGAGCAGCCTCGGAGGGAACTTTCCTTCCACGCCCCCCACCTTCCCCTCCCTTCCCCTATCTAACCCGCCCCCCAGCCCTACCTAAATCCCCCCCACCTTTATTTTATTTATTTCTGCACACCTGCCTTTGGGCAGGCATAGGTTGCGCGCACCGGCCAAGTGCCGGTGCGCGATCCCCGGGCCCAGCAGCAGTAGAGAGGCCTCTGGCCACACCCCCGGACCACCCACCCCACCCCCGCCCACCCATTTTTTCAAGCCCCCGGGACTTACACGCGTCACTGGACCTATTCAAAATAGGCTCGGCATGCGCAGGAGCGGGTTTTCGGGGTTACACGTGTAATATGCACGCGTAACCCTTTTAAAATCCACCCCACAGTGTAACAGCACCATACTTTCACACACTGCAGTAAGTATGCAAGCTGAGAAAAGGCATGTTCCCAATGGCAGGATTGGTAATGATTTAATATAAGTGCCTTCCCCCCCACCCCCCCATCATTTTTTTTCAGATCTCACACCAGCTAAATAAAATTATTCTATATTTTCACAAATCACAACTTAATTTTAATAAACATCTGAAAAAAATTCTAAGAAAAATATTGATGTAATTACAATATTTCAAAATCCATTTTGACCAAAAGATCTAAGCCATAAACAAAAGGGAAGAGAAGAATTGCAGCTTTTCTTTCAGTAGTTAGCAACATGACTTGGGAGGCACACAACTATTAGAAAATCCCCCTCCTGTAAAATAAAAACCAAAGGGGACTTTTTTTTTAATATTTCTTTATTGAGGCAACCAAAGGGACATCTTATATTTCTTTTTCTTTTTGTTTTCTGTTCTACCAGTGGCAATAAAATGAAGTTACAGAATAAATCAAACAACCTTCTGAGATATCTTACCACAACATTTCAAATAGCTAGCTTCCACAGACATGAAAATATATACATAAAACATAATTGCTTATCTACAATAATTATTCTTGAACAGCAATAATATAATGAGCCACACTGAAGAGTCAGAGGACTCCTCTCTAGAGGATTCGACAAATTGCCAAATGGAAAAGTGGAATGGTCATGTCTCTCACTGTACTGCTATTATCACAAAATAACTGTACAGGTAAGAAATTACCTTTTCTCCAATGGAAAGGAGCTACTACTGTGAGACACAGAACTTTCTAGTTAAGGGTTATCTTCAAATGCAGAACAGAGAGATATGATGAATGCCACCAATGGGAAGAACACACAAAACATGTTTCTGTTAGACAGTAAACCTTTTTTTTCTAAAAACAGAACATTGATTACCCAGAAAAGAAAACAACCTGGCAAAAACAGAAATGGGCCCAAGTAAGGGTAGGAGCTGTACTCCATACACAGACCCTTCTGGAAAGTCAGTCCAAACCTTGGACAGTGACAAGAAGCCATACCAAAGCACTAGCTATTATAGCACTATTTTTCAAGCTGGTTCTGGAGTACATCCTAGCAAGTCAGTTTTCAGTATATCCACAATGAATATGCATGAGATACATTTGCATTCACTGCATGCAAATTATCTTATGCATATTTATTTTGGATATCCTGAAAACTAGACTGGCAAGTGGGTACCCCAGGACCAGCTAAAGAAAACATGGATTAAAGAATGAATTAATGGATCTCCACATTGCAACCTTGCAAATCTCTTCTAAGTAGGCGAACTTTACATTTGCAAATGGTTTTACCATTGTCTGGATAGCATAGGCCTTGCCATGTCCTTCTAAAGTCAAACCTGCCAGGCCATAACAATGAGGAATATATCTGATACATAATTAGTGATAGTATTCTTAGTCAATGAGAAGTCCAGCCTGTTGGGTGGAACTTTTAGTCTTAGATACAAGTCAATAGCTCTCTCGCAGTCCAATGAAAACAAATAAATTCACTTTAAGTGAAAAAGAGATCCCAAAAGTGAAAAAAATCCCCTAGACTTGGCAAGCAAAATATGGTTCCATAGAGCCAAAATTGCAATAATGTGTTAAACTGATATGAAAGTGATGTAAAACTTCTAAAGTGCCTAAAAATCTAACCAGTTACAATTTAGGAAAAAAAATAAAGAACCCAACTGAAAGTGAGTGAGAACAAAGCCAAAAAGGTGAAAAAGAAAACCAAGCTGAAGGCCTAAACTGGCAGTGGCTGTATTCTAGCACAGTGGTTCTCAACCGGTGTGTCGTGACACACCGGTGTGTCGCCAAGCACCGGCAGGTGTGTCGCGGCTCCTCCACTGCCCCGCTTGTGCTTCCCTTCTCCCCAGGCGCGGGGCTGAAGAATGGAGAGACTCTGCGCGCCACCGCTGGAGGCCAGGCTGGCGGGGCTGAAGAAAGAAGAGACGCTGCGCGCCGCTGCTGGTGGCTGAAGAGCGGAGAGACGTGTGCCCCGACGCCAGCGGGGCCGAAAAATGAAGAGACCTGCGCGCCACCGGCAGCGGCTGAAGAGCGGAGAGACCTGCGCGCCGACGCCAGCGGGGCCGAAGAATGAAGAGGAGCTGTGCGCCAACGCCAGCGGGGCCGAAGAATGAAGAGACCTGCGCGCCACCGGCAGCGGCTGAAGAGCGGAGAGACGTGTGCCCCAACGCCAGCGGGGCCGAAAAATGAAGAGACCTGCGCGTCGACACCAGTGGGGCCGAAGAATGAAGAGACCTGCGCGCCGGCGGCGGCAGCTGAAGAGCGGAGAGACCTGCGCGCCAACGCCAGCAAGCCTGAAGAATGAAGAGACGCTGCGCGCCGACGCCAGCAGGGCCGAAGAATGAAGAGACGCTGCGCGCCGACGCCAGCAGGGCCGAAGAATGAAGAGACGCTGCGCGCCGACGCCAGCAGGGCCGAAGAATGAAGAGGAGCTGTGCGCCGACGCCAGTGGGGCCGAAGAATGAAGAGACGCTGCGCGCCGACGCCAGCAGGGCCGAAGAATGAAGAGGAGCTGTGCGCCGACGCCAGTGGGCCGAAGAATGAAGAGACCTGCGCACTGACGCCAGCGGGGCCGAAGAATGCAGAGACGCTGTGCGCCGCTGCCGACAGCTGAACAGCTGAGAGACCCTGCGCACCACAGGAGGCGGCTGGAGAGACTTTGTGCACGCGGGAGGTCAAGCCAGAGGCAGCTGAGAAGTGGAGGCCAGGCTTATTGGGCCAAACAATGAGAAGAGGCTCCATGTGAGCTTGTGTGCCTGTGGTAGAATGGGTGCTTGGGTGCATGAGTGAGAGCTTGTGTGCCTGTGGTAGAATGGGTGCCTGGGTGCATGAGTGAGAGCTTGTGTGCCTGTGTTAGAATGGGTGCATGAGTGAGAGCTTGTGTGTCTGTGGTAGAATGGGTGCTTGGGTGCATGAGTGAGAGCTTGTGTGTCTGTGGTAGAATGGGTGCCTGGGTGCATGAGTGAGAGCTTGTGTGTGTGTGTGGTGGAATGGGTGCGTGAGTGAGAGCTTGTGTGTGCCTGTGGTAGAATGGGTGCCTGGGTGCATGAGTGAGAGCTTGTGTGTGTGTGTGGTGGAATGGGTGCCTGAGTGCGTGAGTGAGAGCTGGTGTGTGTGTGGTAGAATGGGTGCCTGAGTGCGTGAGTGAGAGCTGGTGTGTGTGTGTGGTAGAATGGGTGTCTGGGTGCGTGAGTGGGAGCTTGTGTGTGTGTGGTAGAATGGGTGCCTGGGTGCATGAGTGGGAGCTTTGTGTGTGTGTGTGTGGTAAAATGGGTGCCTGGGTGCGTGAGTGGCAACTTTGTGTGTGTGTGCGTGTGTTAGAATGGGTGCCTGGGTGCGTGAGTGGCAGGTGTGTGTGTGTGTGTGTGTGTGTGTGTGTTGGAATGCATGCCTGGTTGCATGAGTGAGAGCTTGTGTGCCTGTGATAGAATGAGTGCCTGGGTGGTGAGTGGCAGCTTTGTGTGTGTGTGGTACAATGGGTGCATGAGTGGCAGTGTGTGTGGTTGTGAGAGAGCATGTGTGTGATTGAGAGAGACTGGTCAGGGAGGTGACTGGTGTGTGTGTGAGAGACAGAGACTGGTCAGGGAGGTGACTGGTGTGTGTGTGTGAGAGACAGAGACTGGTCAGGGAGGTGACTGGTGTGTGTGTGAGAGACAGAGACTGGTCAGGGAGGTGACTGGTGTGTGTGTGAGAGACAGAGACTGGTCAGGGAGATGACTGGTGTGTGTGAGGAAGAGATACTAGTTAGGGAAGTTACTGGTCTGTGTGAGACAGAGACTGGTTGTGACTGGTTGTGGGTCCTAAGGAAGAGGACTGTGAGGACATAGCTTTAGCAGCCACTGCTGCTTCTGGTGAGTGCTATTGGTCTGCAAGGGAAAGGAGTAGGAGAGTTGCTGGAGAGGGTAAGTAAAGGCAGCTTTTTAAGTTTATTTTTCTTGATTGACTGCCATTTTAATTATTGTGTATTATGTGATGTGTCTGCTGTTTTGAAATATTTTGATATTTAGACAATTTTTATTAATTTTTATAAGTTTTTAATTGTCGGATGTTATTCTGTTCATCAGCTGTTTTGTAACATTTATTAGTATAGTTTTACAATTATTTCTAAGTGGGTATCTATAAAAGCTTGGCTTGCTCTGTTTTCCCAATAGGAGGTGTATTAGTGTTTTGGGCCTGGTTAAGTATTTGTAGTGGTAAATTACTGTCTTTTCATAAGGAGGGGTATTGTGCCTGCCAGTATAAAGAGTTTGTTTTGCTTTTACTGAGATGTCATCAGATCCAGAAAATCTTTTTTTGTATGGTGAGCTGTATGGGTAATGCTCTAGTTCTGCTCTGCACCCATTTTTGGGGGTCGACGTGGTTCCTGAGGATGCAGAATGTATATTTACATTTTGTCCCGTGATGGTCACATGTTCAGTGTGTCACGCACTTGAGAACCATCTGTCAGGTGTGTCCCGGCCGAAAAAAGGTTGAGAACCACTGTTCTAGCAGGATGTGGTTCCTGATGGATCAAACAACAACTGCAAATCAGGTGGGTGTGCGCTCAGACATGGTGAAGGTCCTAGGCTTCATGAATAATAAATTAACTTTACTAAAATGGGCAAGTACCTCAAGAAGTCGTTAGCTGGTTGAGAAAATCTACAGAAAGTCAAAGAGCAGTGAGCAAAACTAAAAGGAGATAATGGGGTAGATTTTCAAAGGGTTACGCGCGTAACCCCCGAAAACCTATCCCTGCGCGCGCCGAGCATATTTTGCATAGGCTCGGTGGCATGCGCAAGCCCCGAGATGTGCTTATGTCCCGGGGCTTTCCCAAGTCCTCTGGCACAGCAGCCAGCCGGCGCACACAAGTTACGCCTGCCAGAGGCAGGCGTAACTCCATCAGATAAGGTGGTGGTGGGGGGGAGGGGGATTTAGGTAGGGCAAGGTGGGGGGATCCAAAAAGTTCCCTCCAAGGCCACTCCGATTTTGGAGCGGCCTTGGAGGGAACGGGGAAAGCCATCGGGGCTCCCCTTGGGCTCGACACGCGCAAGATGCACAAGTGCGCACCCCCTTGCGCGCACTGACCCCGGATTTTATAACATGCGCCGGCACAAATGTACCCCCGCGTGCGTAAAATTTAAAATCGGCTCCATTATGAGGGCAACTAACTTTTTTTGGTAGGACAATAAATAAAGGAAAGAGAAAGAGGCCGCTACGGTTTTCTAAAGTAGTAGCTGAAAAGGTAAAGAAAAAAAAGGTTAAAGTTTAGGAAGTACAAGAGATTGCAGAAAGACGACGTCGAGCAACAATATCTAGAAAAGTTAAAAGAAACTAGGAAAGTAATCGGGAATACAAAAATATAGCAAATTCAGTAAAACAGGGGGACAAGACTTTTTTTTTTTTAAATATGTTAGTGGTAGGCTGAAGTGCAAAAGTGGCATTGTGAGACGTGTAGAGGCTGATGAGGAGAAAGTGAAACTGCTTAACAAATATTTTTGTTCACTATGGAAGTGCCAGGAGCAGGATCACATAAAATGAACACCAATAGGACTGGAAGTGAAGTTAACCTCAATCGATTTTCAGAAAAATGTGTTTGTGAGGAGCTAACTAAACTTAAAAGTAGACTGAGGGATGGGGCCAGATAGGATACATCAGAGGGTTTTAAAGAAACTTAAGAGATGTTCTGGCAGCTCTGCTGGCTAATTTTCTCAATGCTTCTTTAGAGACAGGAGTAGTTTAAGGACTAGAGATAGGCAGATGTAGATCCTATTCACAAAAGTGGAAGTAAGGAGGAGTGGTAACTATCAACCAGTTAGTCCGGTAGTGCAATTTCTGGAATCTAATGAATGACAAGATCTAAGTCAGCATGGCTTTAGCAGAGGGAAATCTTGTCAGACAAATCTAATCAATTTTGACTGGGGACCAGAGAGTTGAATCAAGGGAGAGCGCTAGATGAATTGCACCTGGATTTCAGTAAAGCCTTTAACACAGCTCTGCACAGGCAATTTATAAATAAATTGAGCATCTTGGTATGGGCCCTAAAGTGAATGACTGGATTACAATCTGAGAGGGAGACATCAAAGGAAAGTGATAAATGGGAGTTCACTCTTAGGAGAGTGACGTTACTAGCCGTGTATATATCACAAAAAACTGCTTCACCTTCGTGTAACACCTAATCACACCACTCACAAAACACTAGGTTTGTATTGGAAGAATCTACCATATTCAGGTAGGACAGACCATTCAACCAGACCTCATACACAATATCCAGTGCTTCAATGCACGGAACTGATACCACATATTTTGAATAAACTTATGTGTGGAGTGGTTCTAATCATTGGTCATTGGTTGTTAGGTTCAATTGCTTATTTTTCATTTTTTACTTTTTTTTCCCTCTTTTGATTTTTGCATTTGTGGAAAGTACTTATCTTAAAAGACGTTTTTGTTTATACGAAGTACTTATCTTAAACAATGTTTGCAGCTGATGTCTTTAAACTTAGGACCGGAACACCGGAGAAAAAGAAACAGGGCGTAGTTGTTTCTTTTTCTCCGGTGTTCCGGTCCTAAGTTTAAAGACATCAGCTGCAAACATTGTTTAAGATAAGTACTTCGTATAAACAAAAACGTCTTTTAAGATAAGTACTTTCCACAAATGCAAAAATCAAAAGAGGGAAAAAAAAGTAAAAAATGAAAAATAAGCAATTGAACCTAACAACCAATGACCAATGATTAGAACCACTCCACACATAAGTTTATTCAAAATATGTGGTATCAGTTCCGTGCATTGAAGCACTGGATATTGTGTATGAGGTCTGGTTGAATGGTCTGTCCTACCTGAATATGGTAGATTCTTCCAATACAAACCTAGTGTTTTGTGAGTGGTGTTACTAGCCGTGTGCCACAGGGATCAGTCCTTGGACTAATTCTTTTCGTTTTCATGTCTTTTTTTTTTTTGCCCAGGATACCACAATCTGTAACAGGGTAGAGAATCAGGAATGATTCAATAGTTTATCTGCATCCAAAAGGCGAGATATGATAGATACTTAAATACCAGTATCAATGCACAGGAGGCAGCCCTCTTTCAAAAGAAAGGAGGTGGCTCTGAAACGAGGGGTGATAAAATGAGGTGAAAAGGGGTAGACTCAAATTTCTTTTCAGAGAGTTTAGTGGATGCATGATGAAGACAAGGACCGTATCTGAATTCAAGAAAACATAGGATAAATACTATGCATTTCTGAGGGAACGGAAGGGATTTTAAAGTTGAATAGTTGGTATGGGTTGGCAGATTAGATAGGCCATAATGGTCTTTTTCTGCCATAATACTGCTATTTTTCTATTAGCACACAAGCATGAGAAACCCTCCCAGCTGGGACACAGCTCCTTACCAAATATTGGTAATGCAAGCAGTTTCAAAATTGTGCAGTATTAGCACAGCCAGTTCATGAATTTTGAAACACAGGAGGAAAGTGTGTGCTAGGAGGGAGTGGTTGTCAACCCGTGAGCTATAAAGTCCTCTGATGCCACATGCAATGCAAGTCATATACTCCATTAATGTGGCTCAATGTAGCTGCCTGCCAATAGAGAAATAGAAATATATTAGTGGAGCTGCCCATCAAAAACTGATGTGGCAAAATCATATATCTCCTACTGTCCCTGCTACTCATCCCGACATAAAACCCCCTGCCAATCAAGTAATGTCTCCTTTCCCCTCCCCCAACTAAAAAACGTTAAGGCTTATTCAGCACTAGCTTGCAATTGGGCATCACTCCTATCCCGTCAGCCTTCGCCTTGTTCCAAGAGGGAGAGGAAGACGATGACCTGGGGGACTGAAACTATTCAAACATGGGTGGAAAGCAGGTTTTATTTTTCAACAGCTGCTATAGCCATGCCCTAAGTGCAAATAGCACATGCTATTCACCTTGCATACAGCTACAGAATGGCTGTCAGGACAGACACAAACACCACACAACAGCCTGTTATACACAGTGAGATGTGATATAAACAAATGTGTAATCAAATAAAAAACAACATTTAACAAGTTGCCTCTTTCTGAGGATTTCTTAAGGACTCCATGTCTGCTCTTTTAAAAAGACAAAAAAAAAAAAAACTTGGTAAGGACAGAGATGCTTTAAAAGTTTTAATAATAATAAATATATCTAAGCTCACTTGGTATCCCTCACTTAATGGATGAAATGATAGCAATCAGTAAAGTAATTAACCCTCAGTATTAGGAGTAACAGATGACCAATTTATTTTTCTGCATGGAAATCATTTTGATTTGATTGAGAGACAAACGTACAATTGTAAAATACTCACCAATTCTTTCCTAAGCTGAATAAAAAATTGTTTGCACTTAAAAGAAATTTTTACAATCTTCAACCTAGAATTAAAAAACAAAACAAAATCAGTAAACTCAGCCTATTTCTTTACACTGTATGACAGCATAAAGCTGTTGCGTCTAGGTCATGCACATTGAAACATGCAGCTATTTACAGAAAGGCTCTTAAGCCAAAGGTTTGTGCAAACTGTGCTTCATTATTAGGGATGTGCATTCGTTTTCGCCGTATTGGCGATCCGCAACATATATTACACTATTCGTAGTATTCGTGGGGAAGCGAAACGTATCGCGATTCCCCATGAATACACAAATCTTCCCCCGAATTATACGGCCACCTAAATAAAAATTTAAACAAACCCCCCCCACCCTCCTGAACCCCCCCAAGACTTACCAAAACTCCCTGGTGGTCCAGTGGGGGGTCCGGGAGCCATCCCCTGCACTCACACCCGGTTTCAAAATGGCACCGATAGCCTTTGACCTACAATGTCACAGGGGCTACCGATGCCATTGGTCAGCCCCGGTCACATGATCATCGGCGCCATCTTGTGCTCCTACCATGTGACAGGGGCTGACCAACGGCACCGGTAGCCCCTGTGACATTGTAGGTCAAAGGCTATCGGGTGCCATTTTGAGTACTGGCATCGGTCGCTCCGGGACCCCCGTTGGACCCCCAGGGACTTTTTGCCAGCTTGGGGGGGCCTCTTGACCCCCACAAGACTTGCCAAAAGTCCAGCGGGGGTCCGGGAGAGACCTCCTGCACGCTGGCCGTCCATGCCAGTACTCAAAATGGCGCCGATCGCCTTTGCCCTCACTATGTCACAGGTACTGACGGTCGGCCCCTGTCACATGGTAGGAGGGCTGGGGCTGAAGTAAGTTGCGCATGCCTGCCAACTACCGGCGCGCGATCCCTGGCACAGCGGCAAATGGCCACTGTGCCTGGAGCCTCTGACCCTTTCCACGCCCCACTGTGCCTGGAGCCTCTGACCCCGCCAATGGACTGCCCTGCCCACACCCCGCCCCTGGACCAACCCGCCTATGCCCCACCCCTTTAGTAAAGCCCCAGGACTTACACGCGTCCCAGGGCTTTACACGCGTCGCCGGGCCTTTTGAAAATAGGCCCGATGCGCAAAACCCTTTCAAAATCCGGCCCTATCAGAGTAAATGTTTATGATTGCAGCATTGTAGAAGCTAAATAGACATTCTTTGCTGATGCAGCGGTTACTACCCTTAACCTAATCCTTTGATGCAATTCCAGTACTGTCTCTACTTCAACTGGTACTGATCCGATATGGTAATCTACTATGAAGGTCGGTATATAAATTGTTAAATAAATAAATAAATAATAAACTGCAATGCGTAACAAGGAATTGAATGCAAATACCAACCAACAAAGGTCCTGAATTTAGCATTCTGGTAAACTGATAAGCATAGGGGTAACCTTTGTTTCTATGTTTCTGTGCAATGAATTTACTAGGTAATACATTTAAGACAAATAAGAGAAAATATATTTTTTTTACTCAACACGTAAGTAAACTCTGGAATTTTTGCTGGAGGATGTGGTAAAAGCTGTTAGTGTAGCTGGATTTAAAAAAGGTTTCGACAAGTTCCTTGAAGAAAAAGTCCATAAACCATTATTATAGTGCACTTGGGGAAATCCACTGCTTATCTCTGAGATAAGTAGCAAGGAATCTATCTACCCCTTGGGATCCTGCCAGGTACTTGTGACCTGGATTGGCTACTGCTGGAAACAGGATACTGGCCTTGGTTTGACCTAGTATGGTAAATCTTAAGCTAAGAAATGCAACAATTCCTGAAAAAATTAAGAAGCTGGAAAAGTAGTCACGAAAGCAAAGGTACAATTAGAAGAAAAACTAGTTAATATGGTAAAAGAGGCTGACAATTTTTTTTTAAAGATACATTAGTGACAGGAGGAAGTGCAAAAATGAGTTGTAAGATTCAAAGGTAAAAGGGCGGAGGGTGGATACACAATGGCTTGCAAAAATATTCAAACCCCCCCACTAAAAAAAGTCAGCAGATTTGGGTGGATTACAAATTACACTTACACAGATTGTTCCAGACAGTATGTAAATTTTCAATCATAATTCATTTTTTGCATAAGTATTCAATCTCTATTCTGTGGAAGCTCCAAGTTTACAGAGATGAAAGATATTGCCTTAACAACTGGCCTCTATCTGTGATTCATTAAAAATGGTCAGATTTCTGGATAAAAGACCCCCATTTCTAGTACCACTGTGAATCTGAAGGAAAGCTGTGAAAATGAAGATCAATGAGCATTAAGGAAATTAAAGACAAAATTACAGACATGCACAAGTTAGGAAAAGGCTCTAAATTAACACCCACGTGTTGGATCAATTGTGAGGAAATGGAAGCTGCATCACACCACCCAGACACTGCCTACACAAGGCCATCTCTCAAACCTCAGCGTCAGAGCAAGGAGGAGACTTGTGAGGGAAGCCTCAGAGAGGCCAACAAATCACTTTGAAGGAGCTACAAGAGTTCAGCGGCTGAGACTGGAGTGGAAGTGCACCAGTCAAACTTATCAAGAGCTCTGCCTGACGGTGGCTAGAAAGAAGCCATAACTGAAGAAAAGCCATATCAAAGCACGTCTGCAGTTTGCCAGAAAGCATCAGAGTGACCCAGCTAAAATGTGGGATGTTTTGTGGTCAAATGAGAAAAGTGAAGCTTTTTGGCCAGAATTCAAAGCATTATATGTTGCACAAACCTAACACTGCCCATTCCTCAGGAAACATCATCTCAACAGTAAAGTATGGGAGTGGCATCATGTTGTGGGAATGTTTTCCTCAGTAAAGACTTGTTAAAACTGAAGGATGGATGGTGAAAAATACAGGGAAATACTGCAAGACAACCTGCTTCAGTCTGCTAAAAAAAAAACTAAAACATGGGAGAAAGTTCACCTTTCAGTAGGACACTGATCCCACATACAAGGACAAAGCAACACAGGAGAGGTTGAACAACAAAAAGGTGAATGTTCTACAATGGCCAAGTGAAAGTCCAGATCTCAGTCCAATCGAGAATCTGTGGTTCTGTTTGAAAATTGCAGTCCTTAAGTATCATCCAATCAACCTGAAGAAGCTAGAGTAAATATGCCAAGAAGAATGGGCAAAAATCACTTGTAAACAGTTTGCAGAGCCCAACAGATTTAAAGCTGTTATTGCAGCAAAACGTGGTTCTATCAAGTAGTAGCCTGAACGGGTTGATCATTTATGCAAGAAGCATTTTTCAGTTTTTGTTATTTAAAAAAAAAAAAATAGAGACATAATGAATTGTTACTTTGAAAATTTACTTTAAGAGCATAAGTGTGTCATTTATATTCCACACAAATCTGCTGACTTTTTAAGGAGTCAAATACTTTTGCAAGCCACTGTATGTAGAAGCTAATGAGAAGAAAGTGCAATTGTTGAATATTTCTGCTCAATGTTCATTGAATAATGGCTCAGAAGAGGACCACAGAAAACGGCCACAAATAGGAATGAAAGTAAGGTAGGCATCAATATTCAGAAAACTGTGCTTGTGAGGAGCTAACAAAACTAAAAGTACATAAAGTAGTGGGGCTGGATGGGATACATCAATGATATTAAGAGAACTTAGGAAAGTTCTGGCAGCTTCATTGTCCAACGTTTTCAATCTTTCTTTAGACTTCAGCGTGGCTCCAAAGGTCTGGAGACAGGCAGATGTGGTTCCTCTGCAGAAAAGTGGAAATAAGGAGTCTGAGAACTACAAGCCAATTAGGCTGAGCTTGGAGCTAAATAAATTAATAGAATCAGTTTAAAAAAAAAAAAAAAAAAAGAGAAAGAGAGGATAGTGCAGTATCTAGGATCCAATGGATTACAGGATCTGAGGCAGCATGGTTTTACCAAAAGTATATTTTGTCAAGCAAATTTAATCAATTTCTTTTACTGGATGATCAGGGGAGAGTGCTAGATGTAGTGTATTTGAATTTCAGCAAGAGTACTGACATTGTTACACATAGGTAACTTATTTAAAAAAAAAAAATTGAGCCTGGATATAGGTTCCAAATTGACTAATTGGGTTAGAAACTGGTTGGATTGGAGGCAACAAAGGGCAAGAATAAAGCAGAGTTGCTTACCTGTAACAGGTATTCTCCTAGGACAGTAGGATTAGTCCTCGCACATGGGTGACATCAGATGGAGCCCGGCACAGAAAACTTTTGTCAATGTTTCTAGAAATTTTGACTGACACACTCAGCATGCCCAGCATGCCACTATCCATGCGTCCACGCGGGGTCCCTCTTCAGTCACGTAACCTGTGGATGTGCCAGGGGTTTAGGCACCGGACGCTTGTCAACTGAGCGTCTGCTTCCTGCACCTGACTGCAGGTACTTTTTTTTTTCTTGTTTGTTTTTTTAACTTTTTATTTTTAAGAGTTGTTCGTCCTACTTAATATCCCAATGATATTAAGTAGAATGCAGTTTTAGGAGCGCTCAGCAATTAATGCTTGCAGTTTTAGGAGCGCTCAGCAATTAATGCTTGCTCCGGGCAGTGAATAGCAAATAGCTTCATTCACATGCATTTGCATGTGATGAGCGCTATTAGTTTCACTCTGCATTAGACGCGTGTTGTAGAGGCGCTAATCCCCTTATTGCATAAGGAGATTACTTATGCTTATACAACCCGCGTTCAACTGCGGGTTATACAGTGCGCTCGGTTGAACGCACTGTATTGCACCAGCCCCTTAGATATTAAACCCTATAGGGACAGGGAAATACTCACAGTACCTGAATGCAATCTACTTTGAAGTGTCACAAAAGGCGAAACAAATAAACATATAAATATATCTATTACTGAGACCCTTGCATTATTTCAGAATTGCTCAGTTATCCAAAATAAATGTCTTCAGGTTCAGGAAAAACTTTACTTTCTCGGAAACTTTTCTATTTGATCCTATTTCCTCCTTTCTCAATGTAAAGTGACTGCTTCTGCAGTATCAACAGATATGAAAGGCAGTGCTACAAGAACCTTAATATACAATCATTAAACAAAAAACATGCTACAATTCCACCAAATGAGGACACCTTCCCCAGAGAAAAGTAATCATAAAATCTGCCAAATATATACTTTTAGAAGTAATCAAACCAAAGCACATTTGGTTCTGTTAATTTCTTTAACACACAAAGCCACAAAGAGGTTTGGTTTTGAAGAGTCATTTATATATATGCTGTTATCCTAGGAGCTTAACATGGTAAGAGAGAAGCAACAGCAATAATGTGTTATACACTAAAAAGAAAAAAAATTAAAGATAGAATAAGAGAAGTATAAAGAGAAAGAATGAACAAGGAAAGTACAGAGCTTAAGCCATAACTGATCAAACTACTTGTTAAAGGTTATAGAGGGATTCGTTATTGCATAACAGTGGTTTAATGCATATTAAATAAAGCATTCTGGGATTCTCCGTTTTGCAGAAATTCTGGCATTGTATAGAATAATATAATGCTTGGGTAGACAAGCATTTGTTTACAATTTGTAGTCACCCAGGTCTTAATAAATTTCTTTAAAGTTTGCTCTGGGTCTCTAAGATCAGTACAGTTCAGTTTTTGGGTTCTAAATGATGAATAGCAATGCAAGTAGACATACTGCTACAGCTAGGAAAAAAGTATGATTTTAAAAACCCTCAAAAACTATGAAGGAAGACTATAATAGATTATCTCTCATCACATTCATTGAAGGGATTTATTAAAGGTTTCCCTGGCCAGAAGGGCATCTTGAATGTCAAGGTTCAATCCGGCAGTGAAGTGAGACAACATACCATAAGATGTCTTGGTAGGGAAACAAAGAAGTATTTTCAGAGATCTTCTACTACACTAGCAATTCAGAGCATTAGGGGAAAACACGTCAGAGATCTCAACAAAAGGACATTTTTTTTTTCAGAGTTTGGAAAAATTCTAAGGTGGTAAGCATTACAACTCAACAGTTTAGTCATTTTTTTCTATTATTTACCGACTTGAAAGTTGTACCATGTAGCTAGCCTGATGGATCAATGGCAGTGCTATTAAACAGCCATGAAGAAGATATGGGTTCAGTTCCTCAACAGCCCAGTTTCTGCTATTCAGGCAGGATAGCAAATGTTGCTTACCTGATGTAACAGGTGTTCTCACAGGACAGCAGGATGTTAGTCCTCACAAATGGGTGACATCGAGGATGGAGCCCACCACGGAAAACTTCTGTCAAAGTTTAAACAGAACTTTGACTGGCCCCTACTGGGCATGCCCAGCAAGGCACTGACCCTGCAGCCAGCAGGGGTCTCCCTTCAGTCTGATTTTCAAAGCTACAGGCAGTGCCTAGAAAGTAAAAATAAAACGAACCCAACACCGCGGGGAGGCGGGCGGGTTTCGTGAGGACTAACATCCTGCTGTCCTGTGAGAACACCTGTTACATCAGGTAAGCAACATTTGCTTTCTCACAGGACAAGCAGGATGGTTGTCCTCACAAATGGGTGAGTACCGAGCTGAGGATGTCCCGACTTGCACCAAATGTACCCAACGGTGTGCAGCAGGCACAACAACTGAGGAGAAATTTGGGAAAGGGCATCCGCACCCTACCGGGTAGGTGGAAGGGTGTTGGTACATCAGGTTGGAAAAAGGTTACGCAAGACAGACTGGCCGAAGATGGAGTCCTGTCTTCCAGCCTTGTCCAAACAATAATGGGCTGCAAAAGTATGGAGAGAAGTCCAGGTTGCAGCTTTGCAGATGTCCGGAAGCGGCACCGATCGAAGGTGTGCCACTGACGTCGCCATGGCCCTCACAGAGTGTGCTTTAACACGGTCTTGAAAAGGAATGCCAGCTTGCGCATAGCAAAAAGAAATGCAGTCCGCCAACCAGGAAGAAAGAGCCTGCTTACCCACAGGTTGTCCCAACTTATTAGGATGGAAAGAGACGAATAATTGAGTGCTCTTCCTGTGGGAAACTGTACGGTCTAGGTAAAAAGCTAGAGCCCGTTTACAGTCTAGGGTATGCAGGGTCTGCTCTCCAGAGTTGGAGTGGGGCCTGGGAAAAAAGATAGGTAGTACGATAGATTGATTGATATGAAACTCCGAAACTACCTTAGGTAAAAATTTAGGGTGAGTGCGGAGTACCGCCCGGTCCTGCAGGAGCTTAGTGTAAGGCGGATAGGTAACTAGGGCCTGTAATTCACTAACCCTGCGAGCTGAAGTAACAGCCAAAAGGAATAACACTTTCCAAGTGAGATATTTCAAGTCACAGGAGTGCAGAGGTTCGAAAGGAGGTTTCATTAGACGACCAAGAACCAGGTTAAGGTCCCAGGATGGGGCCGGAGGACGCAAGGGTGGCTTTAGATGGAGTAAGCCCTTAAGAAAGCGTGTTACTAGGGGTTGTACTGAAATAGGATTACCCCCAATACCCTTATGGAAGGCGGCTACCGCACTGACATGCATTCTGATAGAAGAGGTTTTAAGACCTGATTCAGAGAGATGCCATAAATAGTCCAAGAATTTGGAGATTGGACAGGAAAGGGGATCAAGGGACTGAGAAGTGCACCATGATGTGTACCTTTTCCATTTGTATGAGTAAGACTTTCTTGTGGAAGGCTTTCGTGAAGCTATCAGGACTCGAGAAACGGAATCTGAAAGGTTAAATGGTTGAAGGACTAACCTTTCAACATCCATGCCGTCAGGGACAAGGCTTGGAGGTTGGGATGGAGGAGGCATCCGTCGTTTTGAGTGAGCAGATGCGGGTCCATTCCCAGAGGAATGTGCCTGCGGATGGAGAGATCCTGGAGTATTGGAAACCATACTTGGCGTGGCCAGTAAGGTGCTATCAGGATCATGGTTCCTCCGTCCTGGCGTAGCTTCACGAGAGTCCTTGACACAAGAGGGAGTGGAGGGAATGCATAGAGCAGACCGGTTGTCCACTTGAGGGAGAATGCATCCCTCGGCCGAGAGTGCTGGCTCCGAATGAGAGAGCAGTAATCGTGCACTTTGTGGTTCTGAGGGGACGCAAAGAGGTCTATGCGGGGAGAACCCCACTTGTGAAACAGAGAGGTCGCTACCAGAGGATCGAGTGACCACTCGTGTGGGTGGAAGACTCGGCTCAGCTGGTCTGCCAATACATTGTCTACTCCCGGCAGGTAAGTGGCCCTGAGGTACATGGAGTGGGAGAGGGCTTCCGCCCAGATCTGCGCAGCTTCCTGACACAGAAGGAAGGAGCCTGTGCCTCCCTGCTTGTTTATGTACCACATGGCCACTTGGTTGTCCGTCTGGATTAAGATTATCTGATGAAAGAGATGATCTTTGAAAGTGCGGAGCGCATAGCGGATTGCTCGAAGTTCCAGGAAATTTATCTGGTGTTCGGCTTCCTCTTTGGACCATAACCCTTGGGTTTGAAAGTCGTCCACATGGGCTCCCCAACCGATGTGAGAAGCGTCGGTGGTTAGGATTACTTGCGGATCCGGTGGAAGAAAAGGTAAGCCCTGAAGGAGGTTGACCTGAGTCGTCCACCAGGTTAAGGATAGGCGCAGCGCTTGTGTGATTGTGACTATGGAGGACAGAGGCTGAAAAGCTTGAATCCATTGGTGTCGTAGAGTCCATTGTGTTACTCTCATGGCTAGTCGGGTCATGGGAGTGACTTGAACCGAGGATGCCATGTGTCCTAGGAGAATGAGGAACTGGCGAGCCGTGGCAGTGTTCTGAGACTGGAGCTGGCGAGCCAGGGACATTAGGGTGTGGACCCTCTGAAGTGGAAGGTAAGCCTTTGCCTGTAAGGTGTCCAAGTCTGCTCCAATGAAGAATAAGGTTTGAGACGGGACTAAGCAAGATTTCTCGTAATTGACAAGAAACCCTAAGGAAAGGAGTGTTTGAATTGTCAATTTTAGGGAGGATTGAGCTATCTGTTGGGTGGAGGCCCTGATTAGCCAATCGTCCAGGTAGGGGTAGACGTGGACACCTTCCTTCCTTAAGAATGCTGCTACCACTACGAGACATTTGGTAAAGACTCGTGGGGCAGAAGCCAGACCGAAAGGTAGGACACGGTATTGATAATGGTCGTGGCCTACGAGAAACCGCAGATATTTGCGATGGGATTGTGTGATCGCAATGTGGGTATAAGCGTCCTTGAGGTCGAGAGAGCACAGCCAATCCCCTCTTTGTAGCAGAGGGAGCAGTGCGCCTAGGGTTACCATTTTGAACTTCTCTTTTTGAAGGTATTTGTTGAGGGCTCGAAGGTCCAAAATGGGACGTAGTCCCCCTGATTTCTTTGGTATTAGGAAGTATCTGGAATAGAATCCCTTGCCTCGTTGAGAGGGAGGAACGGGTTCTATAGCATTTGATTGCAGAAGAAGAGACACTTCCTGTTGTAATTGAGCCAAATGGGTGGATAGACTCCACGCTTGAAGAGGCGGGGAGTCTGCCGGAAGAGTTATGAAGTTGAGGTGGTAACCCTGTGCGATAATTGTTAGCACCCACTGATCTGAGGTGATCTGCAACCAAGGTTGTAGAAAATGGTACAGTCGACCTCCTACAGGAATGTCTGGAAGAGGGGTTTGGCATGTGTTCCCTACAAGGGAGTCAAAGGCCAGCCGCAGGCCCAGGTGGAGGGGCTACAGTAGGCCTTTGTTTCCTAGGCTGACGCGGCTGAGGCCTAGTAGAGGATCGAGCTGGACGAGGCCTGGCCGATGGAGGGTAGTAACGGCGTGGCCGAAAGAACGACTTCTTAGAGTCCTTCTTAAGTGGTTGTTTGGAGGAAACCTCAGACGGAACAGAAGAAAGTTGTTTCAACGTCTCGTGGTGATCTTTTAATTCAGCTACAATTTGCTGAATTTGTTCCCCAAACAAATTGTCCCCTAAGTAGGGTAAATCCGCTAAACGATCCTGGACTTCTGGGCGAAGGTTGGATGATTTTAACCAAGCCCAACGTCTGGCCGAAATGGCAGTAGCTGAAACCTTTGTGGAGGCATCAAAGATGTCATAAGCCGTTCTGATCTCGTGCTTCCCTGCTTCAAACCCTTTGTTAAGAAGGGCCTGAAGCTGTGGCTGGTATTGGTCAGGTAATGTGTCAGCAAAATCTTGCATCTGTTTAAGGATGGCTCTGTTATATTGCGTCATGTAGAGTTGATATGAGGCTATGCGAGAAATCAGCATAGCTCCATGGTACACTTTCCGTCCCACACTGTCCAGGAATTTATTGTCCTTGACCGGCGGAGTGGAGGAGTGTGACTTTAGACGCTTGGCCTTTCTTTGTGCGGACTCAACCACAACAGAGCGATGATCCAGTTGAGGCTTTTGAAAGCCTGGTGCTGACTGGACGAGGTATGTGGAGTCAGCCTTCTTGTTAACTGGTGATACAGATGAAGGAGATTCCCAGTTTTTCTTTAAGAGATCGAGAAACACCTGGTGAATGGGGATGGAAGCGATGATTTTTGGAGCATCCAAAAATTGAAGCAGTTCCATCATCTGGTGTCTGTCATCGGTCTCAGATTGCAGCTGAAAAGGTACAATTTCGGACATCTCCTTTACAAAATTAATAAAGGAGAGATCCTCTGGAGGAGATCTTTTTCTACTCTCTGTAGGAGAAGGCGGTGATGGTAAATCTGTGTCAGAAGATGTATCATCACCCCAGGTATCATAGGGATCACTTGGGGGTTGAAGCCCCGATGGACCAGGTTGAGGATCCAAAGGCATCGAAGGAAACCTTGGAGGAACCGGTGGTACAATCGGTACTGGGAACGGCATCGAGGGTTTCGGTGCTGACGATGGAGTCGGTGCCGGTCTTGGAACCGATGGAGTCAAAGGATAAATCGGTGGAGATATTCGAGAAGGCACCGATGGGACCACCCCGGAAGGGGGAATCAGGAACGGTGTTTCTCCCGCCGATGAAAATCCAGTCGGAGACGATGGCGCTGTCAGTGCTACTGGAATCATCGATGGAAGGGCATGTACAAGTGCCTCCATACGTTGTAGTAGCGGTGCCAGCGCTTCCACCAAAGGTTCGGTGGTCGGTTCCTTCCTCGGTGGCGGAGTCGGTGCCGGGGTCGATGCCGGTGGCGGTGCCGGAATCGGTGCCGGAGACGGTGCCAATGGAGGTTGGAATTTTTGCATCGCTTTCTCGATGGCCTCCTGGACCAGCCGGTCCAGTTCTGCCCGGAGACCAGGGGTAACAATACCTGGCTCGACGGGAGAGGGAGGCTGAGGCAGAGCCGGAGGGACCACCGTAACCGGTGGGATCACGGCTCCCACACCCCGAGAGGGTGAGGGTTTCCTCGATGCCTGCGAACGAGACGTGGACGGTGCCAAGTCTGATCGAGGCCTCTTAGTCGGTGGCTCGGCTTGTTCAGAGGTCGATGACTGTGGATCCTCGACAGGCCGAGACTTGTGCCGTCGATGGCGATGCTTGTCCTTCCGGTCTCCTCGCCCATCCGGGGAGGGGACAGGAGTCGACGGCCGAGAAGTCATCGATGGTGGACGGTCACCGGAGGGTTGACGATGGTGGTGCAACTTCGACGGTGCCGGTTCCGATGACGTCGATGCTATCGATGGCGTTGGGGTGGGTGCATGGAAGAGGAGCCCCATCTTCTCCATCCTGGCTTTGCGACCCTTAGGTGTCATTAGGGCACATTTGGTGCAAGTCAGGACATCATGCTCACTTCCCAAACACAAAACACAAACCCTATGGGGGTCAGTGATTGACATAGTCCGGGTACAATCCGGGCATCGACGGAACCCCGTCGCCATGGCTTAAGGCCAAATTTAGTCGCGGGCTCGGTAATTGCCAACAGGCCTCAAGGGCCAAATTCGACGGTAGTCGAAGAAAAAAGGCAAAAAACTTACCGGTTTCCGCGGAGGTGACAAAAATTTGTCTAAGGGAGACCCCTGAGGGGCAAATTTTCTTCGGAAAGAAAAATACCGAATTCCTGTCAGGAACGTGGTAAGAGAGCTCCTTTCACCGCGTGGCAACTGCTGCGCGGAAAAAAGAAGACTGAAGGGAGACCCCTGCTGGCTGCAGGGTCAGTGCCTTGCTGGGCATGCCCAGTAGGGGCCAGTCAAAGTTCTGTTTAAACTTTGACAGAAGTTTTCCGTGGTGGGCTCCATCCTCGATGTCACCCATTTGTGAGGACAACCATCCTGCTTGTCCTGTGAGAAACTACTTTACAGGATACTGCCTGTAAAGGTAGTATCCTTGCTGGGGGAAGTTGATGACAATGCTGCCACTGCAGAGATCTCACAAATGTCATGAGGGACTCCTGTTGCTGAGCTAGGTCCCAACCTGTTGATGTTCCTGCCACCTATTCCTGGTGGTTAGTCCACTGTGATGACATCTCCTCCCTGTTGACATCATCTGCAGGACCCAATTAAGCAATCCATACTGTAGGGGTGGGTTGCTTCCAAAGGGGCACACCTAAAGGGATCTTCCTATTGGGAGCGACGAGAAGATTAAGAGATTAGGGTTTGATGCTCTTTAGGGCTGATGTTCAGGCTTGTAAATAATATGTAGTCAAAGATGGATTGCTTATTATTGTTACTATTATATGAATAATTTGAGCATGCAGATTAGCAGTTCTGCCTTCCTAGTGGGATTGGTTTAAGCTATATTTTACTTTTAATGTACTTATTTTTATTATTCTACATATATTTTATAGATTTATTTTATCAATGTTTTTATATCTTGATTTAAACCACTTTGGTTTGAAGAAAGGTGGTATATAAAAGATAACAGAAAATATTAATGCTGACATGTTATGTTATCTTTATGTTCACTACTGGAGAAAATAAAAAGAAGTCAATAGTAAATCTTAAATTAATGGTCCATAGACACCATTAAACAAATGCAAAGGAAAAAAGTTCTCCTTACCACAGAAAGGTGTTAATTCGTACCCTGTTCTTATAAATTAGTATTCCTCCGGAATTCACACCAATCAGAATTTCATTGTTACTTTGATCCTTTAAAAGGAAAAAAAAAAAGGCTGTTGAACATTATTATGCAAGAATCAAACAAAATATTTAAAATGCTGAATTACGTGTCTCAGTACTTCATATTCACTTTATTCTATACCATCAGTGTGTTCTCATTTGACCTGTCTGATTTGCATGTTAATTAAATCTTCAAAACTTTTAGATTTCCATGTGAAATTTATGTTAAGATGCAGTGTGACTGGATGGTGGAGGAGGTTAGCGAAGCTGAATTAATTTAGAAGCCATACACAGTTTACATATTATCCTGACCTATCATTGCACTGAATGAATATCAAGTTATAGAAAGTACCAGTCGTCCCCCACCCCCCCATGTTAATACTGAATAAAAATATATTAAGCTGAAAAGACCAAGAGTAAAACTTGGATGTCCGAAATCCCTGTGCATGCATAATACTGAAGACTACTACCATTGTGAAGAATCTTATCTAGCAAAGCAATTGTTCTGGCTGCTTAACCCATTATGTCCCAAATTTTTTTACGAAGCTATCCTCTAAATAGGACACTGGAACATAATGGGTTAAAGGTAAAGCAATATTAGTACAATATGTATATACAACACTGTTGAAGATCTGTGAAACAATAGGGTTAGTTGACAGAATGCCTTCTAGACAAAAAAAAAACAAAAAACATGCCAAGTTGGTTCCTCTTTGCAATAGCAGAACAGCTCTGCCTTTATGTAAAAAAGTAAAAGGGCGGTAGAAGAGTACCAGCAACTCAACTCAGAGAAACAGGAATCAAGTGCACATATAGAGTAGTACGGAAACTCTATTAGCTCAATGCCGTTCAGTACTAGCTAGCTCAATATAGTCCAGTACAGCAATAGGAAATGTTTCCAATAAAAACAGACCTCTGAAAATTTAAGGACTATGATTTGAATGTTTTTTTTGCCACATCACTAGCCCAGAAGAGGCAAAGAAACAGTGTGAAATGTGCTTTAAGACAAACAGGGAAAACAGAGAATGCAGTACATAAATAAAACCATGGAGGTCTATGGGAGGGTTAACTCATTACCATAAAATGTCATAATTACTAGTTGTAAAACATACTGCAATCATATACAAATAGCACAGTGCCCATATCAAGGCTTGTTTTTGCCAGTACAGCAAATGACCTTGACAGAAACACAAACAGTATTACCATTCTACTCATCTGTTATTAGTCTTTGTCAGAGAACTCACAATGAAAAAATAAAGCCACCCATGATTTTTTCATGAAAACTATTCATTCCTACTATTCAGGAGAAAGGTACAAAAAAGGGGGAATATATGGAGAAGGTTAGTGGGGAGAGAAATATAGTGGGAAAGAGGTGGAAGGGAAGACAAAGAAGAAAGTTATTAGAGCTAAACTTTTTGAAATTTTGCCGACACTAGCTGGTTATGCTGCATAGAGAGATATTATGCTGGTTATGCCTCTCTCTATCCAACAGAGGGCTGCACAGACAGGCATAACCTGCAGGAAAAGGGAAGTGATAATATGCCTCAACTGGAGACCATATCTCGAAAAGGACGGAGACAGGATTGAAGCAGTCCAGAGAAAGGCGATCAAACTGGTGTGGAGCCTGCACCAAAAGAGTTATGAGATTGAAGGAGGAAAGACAGGAGTTATATGATACAGACTTTTTAAATAGCTGAAAGGAATCAAACCTTTTTCGATGGAAAGGAAATTGTAGAACAAGGGGTCATAATACGAAGCTCCAATGGGGTTGAGTTAGGACCAACGTCAGGAAGTATTTCTTCACGGAAAAGCTGGTGGATGATTGGCATGCCCTCCCAGTAGAGGTAGTGAGGACAAGGACAGTAATGGAATTCAAAAGGGCACAGGAGGAGCACAGAAGATTCCTAGTGAGTAAATGATGTAGAGGAAGAAAAGGAAAACCTGTGTTGACTAGGGTAACCTGCACAGAGCAACAATAATCCTAAAATTAAAAATAAATAAATAAAAATAAAGGCTGGCTGGATGGACCCACATTGGAGTTTTTCCTGACAATTATGTTACTAACTCAAATATCTGTTCTCAAGTATTAAAAATACAGAATTTAAGTCTGGAGTTCCAAAAACATGCAGGAGATGGAGGCCATGGGAAGTAGAAAAAAGGGAGAGAGAGAGAGGATCAGAATTGTGATTGATCAAAGAAATTTGCTTTCCATCATTAATAGCTTGATGAGTGAATAAATCTGAGGAGCATGTATGCAGAGATGTTGATAGGTACCAGGAAGGTTTTCCAGTAACTCCTTATATTGCTTTCCTCCCTCATTTGTGTATGTATCCTGTCATCCTCTCTCCTGCTTCTCCCTCTTATAGTTGAAATATTTTAACTAACATAAGATGAAAACAGTAATTTCTTGCTCTCAAATACTTGTTACATAAGTGAAAAGTAATGAAACAGTTAAGCTGTAATGCCTAATATTAGAGGGCAATTAAAAATCAGGTAGGGACTTGAAAAGCAATAAAGCATGTATAGAGAGGCTTAATGGTGATTAATGTTCTTTGACTAATAGCTGCCTGATACAGGAGCATTAATATCTAACTGTGCTTTTTTCTTCTTTAATGAAAAGCCAATAAAAATATTAACTGGAGAGAACTGGGTTCTACATTTTGTTTAGCATTACATGACTGTGATTAGTAGGCTCATTCTTCCTGGTGTGTTAGTCCTCAAGTGTGATATCTCCCCCTACAGTTCAGGTTAAGGCAGAATAAACTGGAAAGAAAGCTCCCAGTATTCGCTTTGGGAAATTCTGAAATAGTGACTAAATGATATTAAATAAATATTCTGTTTATACTAGAGGGCACTGAAGGGAGGGAGAGAACCCAGGCACTCTGGGAATGTTAAGCATAACCCCTACATCTTGCTAGGAACTTAAATTACTTACACAGTTGTTTTGCAGTCAGAGCACAAATTGTGTAAGCCAGGGGTAGGCAAACTTTCTTTGAAATAGGGCCACATTATTAGTGCTTACTGGATCCAGGGGCCAGTGTCCCCCCTTAGAATTCCGTGAGTGTGGCGGGGGGGGGGGGGGGGGGGAATGCAGTTACAGTGGCCCCACAGTGAGAAGACCAAAGCAGCAATCATACTGATAAAAAGAAAGAATAATTCAAAACAGATCATCAAATATTTAAAAACTCATATAAAAATGTTCCAAATACCCATAAATTATTTCAAAACAGACATCAAATAATACCCAATAATTAAAACTAGTAAGGATTTTTTTTTTTTTTTTTAATTCTTCACTCTCCATACCTGGGAATTTTTGATTTCCAGATGCCCTGAGATTGTCATGGATTAGCAGGCAGAAAAGGGGGGTTATTGCGCGCACACACACACACTCTCTCTCTTCTCCCTCACCCACACACACATCCCTCTCTCCTTCACCCATATTCACATGCTCTCTCATCCATTCATATACACACACACACACATATGCTCTCTCTCACCCATACACACATGCTCACCCACCCACATGCACTCACCATCCCTGATTCCCAGACACACGCACTCTTCACTGGCTCCCTCACTCACACATGCCCCACCAAGGCAGACTCCCATTTATTCTCACCCCCCCCCCCCCCCCCCCCCACGAAGGCTCCCAATCATTCTCTCACATACCCAGGCAGGCTCTCATTCATTCACATACATATTTGCTGGCAGCCGCAGAGCCTCTCTCACTCTTCCGCTACCACTTCCGCATGGCCTCTCTCCCTGTTTTTTGGCCGCTGATGGGATGGGGTCCACTGGCGGCCGCAATGGCCTCCCTATGTTGGCTGTCAACATGTGTCAATTCTGGCAGGTCCTCAACGCTCCTCCTTTTCCTGCCCCACCAGCATGCTGCTCCTATTTTAATTGCTGATGCTTCGGTCACGCTATTGTCCCACATACACTCTACACCTCTGACAGGACATCATCACCAGCTGCAGACACCCAGGTCAACATCATCAACAAAAGGCACATGATTACATCGTTACATTGATGACATCATTACAAGGCATGGTGGGCTAGAGATAATGGGCAAATTGAGGAGGAGGAGGGCTGGGGGAAAAAAACCTGTCATCAGGCTAGGTTTGGCTCATGGACCATAGTTTGCCCACCCCTTGTGTAAGTTTATATAAGTGTTCTGTCAGAACAGAATTATCCTTGGTGAAGTGCTGATGAGGGATATAGGTCATATGTAAGTCACTCTTCTATGCAATCCAGCTGAATAATATTCAAAGGGGACCTAATAAAGGACTAGGCAAATTCCCTAGGGGAGGACTAGCAGGGGTGTGCAGAGCAAACATTTTTTATTTCATTCCTTCCCTAGGGCACCTCTATTCAATCTATTAGTTTTAAACAAAAAAAATGTTTGTTTTGTTTATTCATTTACCATTATAGTCAATGGAGGAAGCAATGCAGCTTAATTTGGACTCCCAAATTGGGATTTTCTAATCATTTCTAATGAAACTGGTGGGTAGACAAAATCAGATGGGTGAAGGCATGCCAATGCATCAAGACTGACAACATGGCACCAAAAATGGCATGAAGGACCCAAGGACCAGCAATGGAGCAAAACTGTACCAGCAGTAGCAAGAGTTCTCCAAGGCAATGTCAGAGGAGCAAAGCAGCACCGAAGCTATCCAGCTCAACCAAGGCTTCAAAAATGGGGCAAAGGGCACCAACATTGGAATGAACCCCCCTCCCCCCCCCCCAGTCTAGTCAAGAGGAACAAAGTGCCACCAAGTATAGCATGAATAGCTGAAGACACCATGAGGGGAGAAGAAAGCACCAGAAAAGGGTGGCATGAAGACCCCAAAGCATCATGAAAGGTGGACAGTAGCTATCTAGAGTGGTAAGAACACCCAAGGCTCCAAATAAGTGGGCACCAACAAAATTGGTACAAAACCCTAGGCAACCTGGATGAGGCCCGATGTCATTTCCAGAGGAGTGGGCTGTTCAAGCTTGGAGTTGGTCTTCAATGGAAGCTAAGATGCTACTAACTAGAGCAACTAATCGCTTTTTAGCTATTAGCTGTTAATGTCCTGCGATTCATGGAAACCAGAACACAATAATTCTTCTGAATCGGTTTTTGCAAATACTATCTCCATTAGCTCAGAAGCAGAAATTATGGAGGAGCGCAGTTCTGGTGGTTCTGGGTGCTGTACTTCTGCAGTCCTTGACTTTTGTTGTGGTATAAACCATTGAAGGCTAATCATCAGATGACACCAAAGAAGTGTAAGGGAAAGAAATTTGAAGAAAATGTCCAATATAGCAAGAAACTGTTAAAGATAACTGGGTGAGTAAGGACTGTGTAAAGCTTCAGATGGACAGGGGAAGAGCAAGAGTTGGTAGGTACCATAAGAGATAGGGATTTGGAAGGAACCTTATAAATAGCTGCAGCAGTGGAAAAAGCACCCTAAGGTACCAAGACTGGTTTGAAGCAGCGGTGCTGGCGATTATTAAAAACGGAAACAGTAGGAGCAGAGCAATGCAGTGAGAAAACAAGCTGTAAAACCTCCAAGGTGTACCTCAAGGGCTGAGGTGGAGGAAAGATGTATCAAAAGCCTGACAAGTGCTGTGGCAGGTATGCAAAGGAACGGAACGGAATTTAGACTGAAGTTCTAAGACAGGCGGAGCAGGGACTGCCTGTCTCAGTAGGAAGAATGTGGTTGATACTACCAGAGGACTAACATATGCTTCTGTCAAACTATGAAGACTGAGTCATGCAAGTGTTATGCACACACAGCCGGTACAGTGAAACAGCAAATGGCTGATTAAATCAGATATGGCTCCATCTGTTACTTGTATAACTGTGGTGATTGTAAAGCTGATATATGCCAACAAGCACTGACCCCCAAAGACATATGGCATGCTTTTAAAAAGCATATACATGCTTAAAATTGGGTTTTGCAAATGTAAATGCATTTTACCCACATAAGTGGGCTTTTGAAAAGTGCTCCAATATATGCCATTGAATTGTGCATAGGATATTCACATGTAAGTGCACTTTATGCATATTAATGGCTTTGAAAAATTGCTAATATAGTATGTTATATTTACATGTGTAACTCCTTTTAAAATTATCCTTATAGTGTATGGAACTGCCAACACTACAAAGGCATCAAAGCCCCCAAGGCATACAGTGAAAGGAAATCACAAACAGCACAAAGGTGTCAAAACTCCCAAGGATTGGAATGCAGTCCATCACAAACAGCAGAAAGATATATAAACCATCAAGACATACAGTGCGGGGAATTGTAAACCAAAGGCTTAGTCAGGCCTTGATAGCAAGATGGAAAAAATAAAAAAGAGGTAGAGTGGGAGGAGAAACTTGTATTTTTTTCCCTTTATCCATACTTTTTTTTCTTCTCTTACGTTTCACCATATGAAATAAAAAGAAAGAAAAATTCTCTCAGGCAAGTTCAGAGCACCTCTCAGTGTGTCCTCTCACGATGCCATCTTGGGACCTTCCTGCCCAAACCTTTTTTAAACCCAGCCATACTAACTTCCTTTAGCACATCCTTCAGCAATGAATTCTAGAGCTTAATTGTGCACCAAGTCCTCATCATCATACAAAAAGTTTTGTTTTGTTTTTTTAAACAAAGTCCATATTCAGTAAGGCAGCAAGCGGACAAGTTTTCCAGCTAAAGTTAGCCAGATAACTTATTCCGGATATTTAGCAGGATAAACATCCTTCTGAATATACTCACCTAAATTTATCCAGCTATATGTAGCCAGATAACGTAAAAGCCTAATCAGCTATGTTTGAATATAAACTGTTATGTTTAAGTTATCCAGCTATGTATGGCCGGTAACTTGCTACTTAACCGGATACCTCCCTCCCCCCAATTTTTCATATATGGCTCTGCTGGGCTGTGCATCCTCCCCACCCTTAACTACTTTCTAAATCTGAATATAATGTTCTGGGATCTGCAGTTCATCCTCCCATCCTCTTCCCTGGTTTTATTTAAATATTAAAATTGGCTGCCCCCCAGACACCCTCCATCCATCCAGTCTCAATGACCCAGGCTACGCCAACCCCCCCACCACCAACCACCTCCCTGAAGCAGCGCTAGAAGCATAAGCTATCCACAGTTTGCACTTCTAGCGCTGAGATGCTGGAAGTGTAAACTGTGGGCTGCATATGCTTCCGGGGCTGTTTCTGACAGAAGCAGTGCTTGAAGCACCAGGAGTGGATAAGTGCATGCCCTGCTCCTGGCAGGGGATTTTAGTGCCTGGTAGGTTTGGGGGAGGGGAGGAGCAGTTTGAGACATTGGGACTGTGAGTAGGTAGGGGATGTGGAGAACGGCACCCAATTTTAATATTTAAACAAAACAAGCGACACAAGGGGCCTGATCTATGGACTGTAAGGCTTAATTTTTTGAAAACTTTCTATGTGATTTTGCACATTTTTTCACGAGTTTGGGGGTTTGTTTTTTTATGATTTAAAGTTTATTAAACAAAATGCATAGACATTTATATATTTCAACCAAACATTGATGAAGACATACAGCTCATAAGTAAAATAAATTCAACAAGTTAAACCCTTTCCCTATCCCCTCTCTACTATGGAATAGAGCTTGTTAGTCTTGTAGGTACCAAAGAAAATAATATACATCACCTCTAAAACAGAGTAAAACAGCAATAAGTTAGTGGTAATCTATGAAGTGTTATTCTTCACACAAATAATAAGGCTGCCAAATTTTATTAAACTTTATGAATATCTTGTCTTAATGAGGTCAACTTATTCAAATAATATATTTTGTGAAGGTGCTGACATACCAGTGTAAGAGAAGTCATAACAACCTTTTTCCAAAAGGCCACAAGTAACACACTGATCACAATAATTTTCACAATCAAAACGTGGGAAGGTATAGGCACATCTGGCACCGGGAAATTCAACAGAAAACATTTAGGATCTTTGGGAACCTGGAACCCCACCACCACCACCAATTCATGAATAAAAAGACAAACATATCCCAGTACTAATGGGTAGGAAATGAGTTACTAGCAATGGATAGCCAGGAGTTGTCTATACTTAGCAGTCAGGCAAACATTAAAGTTCTAACTCTAGTATAAATTTTTATTTTCTGCAGCTTGAAAATGTAAACAGGGAGAGATTATGTCAGTTAATAGTTTGGGAAATTGCTATCCAGTTTACGACTTTTCATCTCTATCTGCCAGTTGCAGATCAAAAGAAACACCTGCTAGTCTGTCATTTCTGCAAGTTCAACAACACGACTGATTGACATTATGTTGTCTGTAAGGAACCAATTAAAGGAAATTAAAAAAAAAAATACTCCAGAGGGACAGCAGGGAAATATAGTTAGATGCAAAACATTGATAAATCAGACAAAAAGGCGGCTTGCCATAAAGGCAAAAACTAATAAGATTTTCAGATACATCCAAAGCAGAAGCCAGTGAGAATCAGCGGACCATTAGTTGATTGAAGGGTTAAAAGGGGCACTTAGGGAAACCAAGGCCATAGTAGAAAGACTAAATTAATAGTTCACTTCAGTGTTTACGGAGGAGGATGTTGGGGAGAAACCCTTGCTGAAATTATGATTAAGAGGAACAAACAAATCACAGTGAACTGGAAGATGTAACAGGCAAACAAACTAAAATGTAGCAAATCACCTGGATCAGATGGTTAGGGACCTTCGTTTTCAGTTTTTATTTTATTTTGCTTGGGAATTTCAATATTATAACAAGAAAACATCAGTGAAAAGATGTCTTATTAAACACAGGAGAAAAATCAGTGGATGGGTTTAAAAAAAGGTTTGAATAAGTTCCTGGAAGAAAAGTCCATAAACCGTTATTAACCAGGTAGACTTAAGGAAAGCCACTGTTTATCCCTGGGCGTAAGGAGCATGGAATTTATCTACTATTTGGGATCCTGCCAGGTACCTGTGATCGGATTGGCCACTGTTGGAAAAAGGACACTGGTCTTGATGGACTCTTGGTCTGGCCCAGTATAGCAGTTCTGTTTTATATACACACACAGTATATAAAATAAATTCTCTTCATTATGTGAAAGGAACTAATAATTTGTCCAAGCATTCTCATGCTTATAAATATACAGCTACACAAAACTGCAGTATACAAGAATAATTTGCTTTTTTTTTTTTAGTATAAATATTTTAAATACAACAAATAGGATTTTAAAAGAAAAAAAAAACAATTTCCTAAAAATTAACTCTACAATGCAGAGATTTCAAGAAGATGAAAAACAAAAACAACCAAACAAAAAGACGTTCCACCCTGAACTGATGGAATTTACTTTCTGGGACACTCACATAGGCTTGGATCTGTAAGAATAAAAGGCTTCCATCAAAATCTATACTATACTTTTATCTTCATGTGAACTGCTTTGGATTCATACTTATGAAGGAAGGCAGAATACAACTGGAAAAATTGAAATCCTCGTGTTTCTGCGCCCCCCTGAAAATTTGATGTGGATGGGATGCTAAAGACAAAAGAAACTATGAGGACAGATGCACCCACACACAGACATGGCGATCTCACAAGCCTTTCCCTTCAAAAAGTAGGCTAAAAAGTTATCATAAAAGACCTAGAAAAAATAGAATAGGCAAGGTTAGAACTCTTCCCAACTCAATCTAAATACTAAAATGATAAAAATAAATTCTACCAGCAGTAAGCTGTCAAAGCATAAATTGAGAAATTTCTAGGTTTCTAAGGATGACAAAGAACCACTGGATATTAACTGAAGCTGAGATCTGTGTGCTTCCAAAAAAAACAAACAAAAAACTGTCAGATTTAAAAAAAAAAACCAAAACAAAACTGTTCTGCATAATATGTTTTTACAAGAGTAATTTAAATAAAATGAAGCCTCCAAGTATACATTGCTTAACAACTAAAACTTTCTTTCTACACATCTGAATTATCCAACTAAAACCTGGATACATTCTAATTTTATGATTAAGAAACTTTTTGGGGCAGATATATTTGGCAACTTATCTGACTAAATTCTAGAGAGTTTCTGGGGCGGGCGGTAGGCGTTCTGGGTAGGAACGGAGTTAGCCAATTGAATATCGGAGTTAGCCGATTAACCTGAGTTAGCTGGTTAACCTAACTAGCTAATGTTCGCCACACTGAACGCAGGTCTAAAGTTAGACTATCTGGCTAACTTTTAATATAAACCAAAATCTATATAAGCACTACTGTGAACAGCGATCCTCTTAGAATATAATCAAATCTATAACAAAGTATTGCTCTGTCCCTGTAAAAAAAAGAATTTTTATCATTTGTGTGTCAATTTTAAATAAATGTATTCAATGTGGAATTTTAATTTCAATACCTATACTCAAAATAGGTCTAATAATTTTTCAAAAAATCTTATTTATTCATCTAAAAGATTATTTTATCTAGAAAAATATTTTTTAGGAAGAGCAGAAGGTTTCATATAGAGCAGGGGTGGGCAATTCCGGTCCTCGAGGGCTGCAAACCAGTCGGGTTTTCAGGATATCCTTAATGAATATGCATATGAGAGACCTGCATACACACTGCCTCAGTTGTATACAAATCTATTTCATGCATATTCATTAGGGGTATCCTGAAAACCCGACTGGTTTGCAGCCCTCGAGGACCGGACTTGCCCACCCCTGATATAGAGTACAGGTGTCCCCGCACCAGTTTGTGTTGGTTATAATCATTAACCTCCTGCTACCTCCATATACATTTTTAAGTTTTTTTGAAAAATATTTTCTCAATAAAGTCCCAAAATTTCAATGACGTCCGTTTTGTTGTTAACGCTGCTCTGTGAGTGGAGAAAAATGAAACTTTTGAATGAAATTGTGAATTATGCTTGTATTAAAGCGGGTACCTTCAGGCCTCTTAGGTGTTGGTTTCCTTAAATGATGAAAATAAATCCCTTGGGATTTATTTTCATCGTTTAAGGAACACAAACAGTCTGCATTCAGGGAACAAATCCAGACAATGACAGTAACATGCTGCTGCTGCTTGAGTCCGCTTGTCCACAAAGTGGCCTGCAGACCCTCTCACAGATCAAAACAGCAGTCAGGGCTGGTTTAAGTTCCAGCCCAGCTTCAAACTGTAACAGAACATCAGAAGAGAATTGCCTGGACATCTGTGGCAACAAAATACAGCCTGAGTGGTGATATCCTTGGATTCAGATGCTGGAGTAGCAACTACTGGCAATCCACAAATGTTAGACTGTACTCCCTTAATCAAAAAGGGGAGAATTGAAGGTTGTGCATCCTCGATGAAGAATACATTTATCTCCTTCTTCCTCTTAGTTATCATCCAAGAAAGGAAAAAAGCCCAATGTAAGTACATAGGAAGATCAAGAGTTAAACACCAATACACAGTGGAGGGGTTTGGCCACATCCATTTATCTTGGAATCTAACACATTCTATTTAATTACCAATTAAAATCTTTTCATGCTACTTAAGCAATAATACTCAAATGCTAATCCTACTAGTTTCATCCCCTCGATATCACACTATATATCATATATTCATCTGCAAGTGATCCAGTAACATTCCTAGAAACAATTTTTGCAAGCCCATATCTTATTAGAATATATATATATACTTACCCGTGCATAGTGCAATTCAACTCCATAGAGTTCTAAGGTTCGTGCTATATTTAAATAACTGAATTCTGCCTCAGCAGGAGTCAATCCTCTGCAATAAAAAGGGCAGATTATAAAAAAAGAACAGTAAGAAAATATTTACAGAAGAATGCTCAGTAGTTTATATGAACAAAACATTTAGAACATTGGTGCTCAAACTGGTTTCCCTAAGCCTGCTGGATTTTCGAATATCCCTAATGGAGAAGCATGAGATATATTTGCATATGTTGGAGGCAGTGCATACAAAAGTATCTCATATGCAAATACATCAGGGAAACCCAAGGACCAGTTTAAGCACCACTTATTCAGGATAAAATACATCCGGGAGGACTGAAGGACCAGTTTAAGCACCACTTATTCAGGATAAAAGATTTTTAACTATTATTCTAGCATAATAAATGTAATAGGCCACAAAGCTCAGGATAATTTATTCAGAAGCTGTTGTCATCTAATAATAGGGCTGTTACAAAACACTCAGTTATACAACACTATGCTTGTCAGCAACTTCCATGCTTTAAATTCACAATGGGACTCAGGCTCTCACAAACAGGCAGACGCAACATAGTGCGCTCAGGCTAGCACACTGGGCGACACTTTTGGATGCACTAAAATAACTCCCAATGCAATACGGGGATTACCATGTCCAAAACGCTCACCCAATCCGTGCATAGCTAATAGCGCTCATCACATGCAAATTCCATATAGATGAGGCATCTATATGCCTCATCTAATTTTTGGCATCACAGCTATTACCCTGTGATGCCAAAAATTGCCACGCGGCCATTTTAATGTGGCAAATTTAATGCCTGCCCAAGAGCTGGCGTTAAAGCATGCCGCGCTCAAGAGCTCACCAAAAAAAAATAAAAATTCTGCTTTCTGTGATTCCTCCTATTAGTATCGTCACGATACTAAGTAGGAGGAATCACAGAAAGCAGAATCAAAATTAAAAAAAAAAAATCCTGTTTTCTGTGGTTCCTCATAGGGGGAACCATAGAAAGTAGCATCCCCAAGGTCTGTCCCAATTGGAAACCCTGCCAGCAGTAAGTGAAGCAGTGAATAAATCAATATTAAGTGTCGGACACTTATTAATTTATTCACTCCTCCTCTTACTACCAATTGGTCCATTCACAGTCACATGTCAGTAAAAAGGACCAATCCCCTTTCAGAAGGCTGTCCTGAAAGGGGATTGGCCCTTTTCACTGACAAGTCAGTGAAAAGAACCAATCAGTAACAGCCCTGTGGGGGAGGGGGGGGGAGAGAGCTCTGGCCAGGCTGTTGTAGACGTACATCCACTCTCCTGAGCGCCCGATGCCGGCAGCTCATTTGCTTATTGCATCAAGCGCCCAGAAGAGGGGTATGTGCGTGCGTTCAAAAAATGTGCACCCAGTTTGGACACATTTTATATGCGATATTGCACTGGCCTGAAAATGTGTTTTTGTTTTACTTCTACCTTTGCTTTGCATCAACACTATAAAAATTCAAATTGTAAATGTCCTGTAATCTTAAAACTTCTGTATATACATGAAGGAGATGCTGTCATTTTAAAATGACCATAGCTCTTGTTTCTTGAGGAACACATTCACCATAAACCAATAAAATCTTACTTGTGTCCACCCACATTCTCTTCCTTCTCTCAGTACCTACACTATGGATGGGTGAGTATTAAGCCCCATTGTGGACTACTTGTCCTCACCGAGTATTAACCCACCCATTCTCCTTCCAAAGGATGACAGTTTCAAGGATCTCCAGTCAACAAAAGATCTGGGAGGTGGGCAGCCCTGCCAGGAAGACATCATGAGTGGACCCAAACGGAAAGGGAAGAGTCACTTTGCCTAAACACGAAACAAACTGGCCGGCAAGTGCACTCCTTGCTTGCAACTGAATTGCCAAATCAAACAGTGAGGAAATGGAGGATGCCTCAAAAACCTGCCTGTCCAACTGCTCGGAAGGTGAGGAAAAACAAAAAAAAAAAAATGCATTCTGCTTTTCCCACAAGGAAGCACCATATAAGGGAAATAGCATTAACCCATCCATGGCCAGCAGGAGTATCGAACAGCAGGGCCCCACACCAGGGTATGGTGCTCTACTTCTGTACTGGAAAAGATCTGTGTACCAGGAAGAGCACTCCTCCAGCTGGCAAGGGTTTCCCCAACAGCGGCATCCTGACCTGGGGTAATATGTACTGCTGAAGCAGCACCTTTTATTGGGACGAGCACCCCTCTACAGCCGGCAGGAGTATCCCAATAGTGATATCCTGGTTTGGGGCAATGTTCTCCACTTCTGTCCTGAAAAAGCTCCATGCATTGAGACAAGCAGCCCTCCATGGCTAGCAGGGCTGTTCCAACAACAGGGGCTCAGACTGGGCTAAGGTGCCTGGCATTGGTTCTGAAGAAGCTCTGTGTAACTGAGAAACGTACCCCTCTTCATGGCCAACAGGAGTGATCCGACACAGTGTCCTAGTCTGGGATATTATGGCACCACTTCTGTTCTGAAGAAGCACCATGTACCGCAAAGAACGCCCCTCCATAGCTTTAAAAGATACCTCTATATTAGTTTCCTGGTCCATGGTAATGGGCTCTGCTTCTACCCTCAGTCTGGGATAAGATAAGAATATAAGATTTATCATACTGGGTAAGATCAAAGGTTCATCAAGTCCAGTATCCTGTTTCCAACAGAGGCCAGTACAGGTCACAAGAATCTGGCAGGATCCCAAAAGGTTGATAAGATTCCATGCTGCTTATCCCAGAGATAGCAGGTGATTTCCCCAAGTCTACCTAATGGTTTATAGACTTTTCTTCCAGAACTTGTACAAACCTTTTTTTTTAAACCCAGCTACACTAACAGCTTTCACCACATCTTACAGTAATGAATCCCAGTATTAATTATGCATTGAGTAAAATAATATTCTCATATTTGTCTTAAATGCATCCCCTTAATCCCATTGAATGTCTCCTAGTTTTTGCACTTTTTGAAAAAGTAAACAACCAATTCACATTTACCTGTTCCATTCCCCTCATTTTATAGATCTGAATTATATCTCTCCTCAGCCATCTCTTCTCCAAGTTGAAAAGCCCTCACCTCTTTAGCCTTTCCTCATAGGGGAATCGCTCCATCTCCTTTATCATTTAGTCGCCCTTCTCTGTACCTTTTCTAATGCTACTATATCTTTAAGATGTGGTGACTAGAATTGCATGTAATACCATGGAGCGATAAGAGGAATTATGACATTCCCTGTTTTATTCTCCATTCCTATCCTTAATCCTAACATTCTATTTGCTTTCTTGGCCGTCACACTGAGCAAAAGATTTTAACATATCATCCATGCTTATGACAAGATCCTTTTTTGGGAGGTGACTCCCAATGTGGAACATTGCATTGTGTTAATTATAATTTGGGTTTCTCTTCCCCACATGCATCACTGTGCACTTGTCCACATTAAATGTCATCTGCCATTTGGATGCCCAATCTCCCAGGCTTGCAAGGTCCTCTTGCAATCTCTCACAATCTTCTTGTGATTTAACAGCTCACCTCAGTTGTTATTTCCATCTCTAAGTTATTTATAAATATGTAAACAAGCAGGACCCTAGGGCACTCCACTTTCTCCATTGAAAAAATTGACCATTTAGCCCTACTCTGTTTTCTATCTTTTAACCAGTTCTCAATCCACAATAGAACATTGCCTCCTATCCCACAACTTAATTTCCTCAAGAGTCTCTCATGAGGTACTTTGTCAAATGCTTTCTGGAAATCTAGATACTAAATGCTCAGTAGAATCTATATGGGTAGAAATCCCATGTGTGTTGGGTAAGAGTATAGTGATAGGAGTATACTACCGTCCACCTGGACAAAATGGTCAGACAGATGATGAAATGCTAAGAGAAATCAGGGAAGCAAACCAATTTAGCAGTGCAATAATAATGGGAGATTTCAATTACCCCAATATTGACTGGGTAAATGTAACATCAGGATTTGCTAGAGACAAAGTTCCTGGATGTAATAAATGATTGCTCCATGGAGCAATTGGTTCAGGAACCAACAAGAGAGGGAGCTATTTTAGATTGAATTGTTAGTGGAACGCAGCATTTGGTGAGAGAGTAACGGTGGTGGGGCCACTTGGCAAAAGTGATCATGACATGATCAAATTTAAACTAATAACTGGAAGGGGGACAATAAGTAAATCTGCAGCTCTAACCTTAAACTTTCAAAAGGGAAACTTTGAGAAAATGAGGAAAATAGAAAAAAACTGAAAGGTGCAGCTGCAAAGATTAAAAGTGTTCAACAGGCTTGGACATCATTTAAAAATACAATCCTAGAGGCGCAGTCCATTTGTATTCCACACATTAAGAAAAGTGGAAGGAAGGCAAAACGATTACAGTCATGGTTAAAAGGTGAGGTGAAAGAGGCTGTTTTAGCCAAAAAAAACATCCTTCAAAAATTGGAAGAAGGATCCATCTGAAGAAAATAGGATAAAACATAAGCATTGTTAAGGTAAGTATAAAACATTGATAAGACAGGCGAAGAGAGAATTTGAAATGAAGTTGGCCACAGAGGTAAAAACTCATAATAAAAACTTTTTAAAATATATCCAAAGCAAAAAACTTGTGAGGGAGTCAGTTGGACTATTAGATGACCGAGGGGTTAAAGGGGCTCTTAGGGAAGATAAGGCCATTGCAGAAAGACTAAATGAATTCTTTGCTTCCGAGTTTACTAATGAGGATGTTGGGGAGATACCAGTTCCGGAGATGGTTTCAGGGGTGATGAGTCAGACGAACTGAACAAAATCACTGTGAACCTGGAAGATGTAGTAGGCCAGATTGACAAACTAAAGAGTAGCAAATCACCTGGACCGGATGGTATGCATCCTAGGGTACTGAAGAAACTAAAAAATGAAATTTCTGATCTATTAGTTAAAATTTGTAACCTATCATTAAAATCATCCATTGTACCTGAAGACTGGAGGGTGGCCAATGTAACCCCAATATTTAAAAAAGGCTCCAGGGGCGATCCAGGTAACCAGTGAGCCTGACTTCAGTGCCGGGAAAAATAGTGGAAACTATTTTAAAGATCAAAATCATAGCGCATATAGGGCTTGATTTTAAAAAGCATTTACTCGAGTAAAAACCAGGTTTACTGGAGTAAATTCACTTTACTTGAGTAAGTGGGTTTTTGAAAATTGCTACAATATATGCCATTGACTTGTCTATAGGATTTACTCACATAAGTGCACTTTACTTGAGTAAATGGCTTTTGAAAATTGCTACAATAGTAGCTACATTTACGCATGTAACTCCTTTTGAAAATTACCCCCATAGAAAGACATGATTTAATAGAACACAGTCAACATGGATTTACCCAAGGGAAGCCTTGCCTAACAAATCTGCTTCATTTTTTTTTTAAGGGATTAATAAACATATGGATAAAGGTGAACCAGTAGATGTAGTGTATTTGGATTTTCAGAAGGCGTTTGACAAAGTCCCTCATGAGAGGCTTCTACGAAAACTAAAAAGTCATGGGATAGGAGGAGATGTCCTTTCGTGGATTACAAACTGTTTAAAAGACAGGAAACAGAGAGTAGGATTAAATGGTCAATTTTCTCAGTGGAAAAGCCTAAACAGTGGAGTGCCTCAGGGATCTGTACTTGGACCGGTGCTTTTCAATATATATATAAATGATCTGGAAAGGAATACGACGAGTGAGGTTATCAAATTTGCGGATGATACAAAATTATTCAGAGTAGTTAAATCACAAGTAGACTGTGATACATTACAGGAGGACCTTGCAAGACTGGAAGATTGGGCATCCAAATGGCAGATGAAATTTAATGTGGACAAGTGCAAGGTGTTGTATATAGGGAAAAATAACCCTTGCTGTAGTTACACAATGTTAGGTTCCATATTAGGAGCTACCACCCAGGAAAAAGATCTAGGCATCATAGAGGATAATACTTTAAAATCGTCGGCTCAGTCTGCTGCAGCAGTCAAAAAAGCAAACAATTAGGAATTATTAGGAAGGGAATGGTTAATAGAACGAAAAATGTCATAATGCCTCTATATCACTCCATGGCGAGACCGCACCTTGAATACTGGGTACAATTCTGGTCACCGCAACTCAAAAAAGATATAGTTGCGATGGAGAAGGTACAGAGAAGGGCAACCAAAATGATAAAGGGGATGGAACAGCTCCCCTATGAGGAAAGGCTGAAGAGGTTAGAGCTGTTCAGCTTGGAGAAGAGACGGCTGAGGGGGGATATGATAGAGGTCTTTAAGATCATGAGAAGTCTTGAATGAGTAGATGTGAATCGGTTATTTACATTTTCGAATAATAGAAGGACTAGGGGGCATTCCATGAAGTTAGCAAGTAGCACAGTTAAGACTAATCGAAGAAAATTCTTTCACTCAACACACAATTAAGCTCTGGAATCTGTTGCCAGAGGATGTGGTTGGTGCTGCTGGGTTTAAAAGAGGTTTGGATAAGTTTTTGGAGGAGAAGTCCATTAACTGCTATTAATCAAGTTGACATATGGAATGGCCTCTGCTACTGCTGGCATCAGTAGCATGGGATCTTATTAGTGTTTATCATCAGGTTCTTGTAGCCTGGTTTGGCCACTGTTGGAAACAGGGTGCTGGGCTTGATGGACCCTTGGTCTGACCCAGCATGGCAATTTCTTATGTTCTTATATCAACTGTCATTGGTACCCACATGTAGCACGACAATCAGCTCCTACCCAGCACTCTCTAAAATCTTATCTAAGTGGTGCATGAAGTCTGCTTCTGTTCTGTACTGAGAAGACCATTATTCCATGGCCAGCAGAGTTGTTCCAACAGCAGGGACTCAAGACCAGGATTAATGTGCTCCGCTTCTCTTCCAAAGAAGCTCTGCATACCAAGAAGGTGCCCCTCTATCAGTACCCTGATCTTGGGTAATGTGTTTCACATCTGTCCCAAAGAAGATCTGTGTACCGAGAAGAGCAACCCTCCATAGCCAGCAGGTCTGTCCCAACAGTGTGGCCCTGGACCAGAGTAGGGTGCTTTGCTTCTACTCTGAAGAAGCTCCATAAACTACACAGAATGCCCCCTCATGGCCAGCAGCAATGTCCCAATAGGGGGAGCTTGGACTCTGAAGGGACATGCCATGGACTTCCATTGACATGGACAGTACAGTGAATATCCATTCCTTTATGCCCAGAGATAACTCACTCTGCCTGGGCTGCACTTTCTGATCGGTCCTGCTAAGGTCTTCCAAAATGCTTGCTGCCAATAATCTTTGCAAATTCCACTGCCAGGTAGTACTGAGAAGTTAGGACTGCAATCTCCAGGGCAAACCCAGAAATTTATACCAGATTCTTAGAACTGCTGATTGGGTAGGGGAAGCAAATAAGACCTCAATTAAACTTCCAGCCAAATCTTCAGTCATCTGGTTATGTTTTTCCAATGAGGTTTTTAAAACATGTTTTGAATTAGGTTTGGAAGCATCAGGGTTCATTGCCACCAAAGCTGGTAGCCCTAGGCCCAACCAGTCATCTGTTGGGCTTCCCTGAGTGAACCAGGAATTCCACTTTTTCTGCCCGGGCAGGAGTGTGGGTTGGCGGACACTATTAGCCGGTTAATCTCTTGTCTTCTCTGGAAGTGGGATGGACCTCATTGATGGGTCATCAGTATGGTTCTCAGTGGGCCAGCGACATAGGGCTGGTGGCCCCTGGTGCAGGAAAGTCTAGGCTCTCTTTCCTGTCTGGTAGCCCTGGGACAAGCCAGTGCCTTGTGAGGCTTCCATGGCTGGACTGGGAAAATACATTTTCTTCCCAGCCAGGAGTAAGGGACATAACATAGTAATGACAGCAGAAAAAGAACAAATGGTCCATCCAGTTTCCCCAGCAAGTTTCTTATGGTAGTAACTGCCACTCCATGCAGGTTACCCCCATGTTTCTATTAAGAGTAGTAATATTTACATTCAAAATCAAGCAACTATCAAACTCATAACAAAATGGAGAAATTACTTACCTGATAATTTCATTTTCCTTAGTGTAGACATATGGACTCAGGACCAATGGGTAGAGTGTACTCCTGATAGCAGATGGGAGACTGAGTCAGATTTCAACCCTGACGTCAGCCACATATACCCGTGCAGGAAGCTTAGCTCTTCAGTATTCTCCTCGAAAAGCAATTGTGGATATATGTGTGCTATAATAACTTGATTAACTTTATTAACTAGGACTGGTTCAACTGATTTCCAAATTGGAGACTGCCAGTGCACTCAACCGAATAACGCCGACCCCCGACAAGTATGGGTGTCTTGAACTAGGGGTAATACCTGGCTTACCCATGCTTGTCTTGTTCTCGGGGTTTGCCACCCGAGTTTTCCGGATTCCGGGGCAGCTGTGGGTGGGATGCTGAGTCCATCTTTCTACAATAAGGAAAACGAAATTATCAGGTAAGTAATTTCTCCATTTCCTATTGTGTAACAGATGGACTCAGGACCAATGGGATGTACAAAAGCTACTCCCGAACCAGGTGGGGGGCTGTCCGTGGTCCACTTAATACTACCCTCGCAAAGGTTGTGTCCTCCCGGGCCTGGACATCCAGGCGGTAGAACCTGGAGAAGGTATGTATGGAGGACCACGTCGCCGCCAGACAGATCTCGGCAGGCGACAGCATCCTGAATTCCGCCCAGGACACTGCCTGGGCCCTTGTAGAATGGGCCTTGACTTATGACTGAGCGTAGGGTTTCCATGCGGATGTGCGGTACCCTCAGGTAGCGATTGACTGTCTTGAGGTCCAGGATGGGCCTGAACGTTCCCCTCCTTCTTGGGGACAATAAAATAGATGGAATAGTGACCAGTATTTTGTTGGTGCGTGGGCATCAAGGTTATCGCCTTTAGGCCGAGTAGTTTTGTCAGTGTAGTTTCCACTGCCGTTCTCTTGGAGAGGGAGTGGCATGGTGATCTCACAAATTTGTCTGGAGGGATGCTGTGGAAGTCCAGATAGTATCCCTCTTGAATGATAGTTAGGACCCACTTGTCCGACGTTATCTTGACCCATCTCTGGTAGAAGAGGGTAAGTCTGCCCCCTATGACTTCTTCCTGTGGATGGGTCTGTTGATTCTCATTGTGGGGTGGGCCGGGGCCTGTACCTGAGCCAGCTCCCCTCTTGTTGTGTCTGTTCTGAAAGGACTGGGCCCTGCCTGCGGGGCGAGGTGCTTGGTATGTGTTTTTGAACGGTCTAAAATGCTGGGCTCCTCTGCCCTTGGTTCTTCGGGGAGAGGAGCGCTGGTTTCTTTTGTTCCTGTCCTCCAGTAACTGAGGTACTGGGGATTTGCCCCATTTGTTGGCTAACTTCTCCAGTTCGCTTCTGAACAGGAGGGATCCTTTAAAAGGCATTCTTGTGAGGTTCGTCTTGGAGGTCGCGTTGGCTGACCAATTTCGGAGCCATCGTTGCCTTCTGGCTGCCACTATGGAAGAGACGCCCCTGGCTGAGGTGTGCACCAGGTCAGAGGTTGCATCCGTGAGGAAAGATATCGCTGGTTCTAATGATTTGGCGGAAGTGATTGCATCCCTGGAGAGAAGCAAGCAGGCACGTGTCAACGGTGCAGCAGGAAGCGATCTGCAGGGTCATTGTTGCGACATCAAATGACTGTTTAAGGATAGAATCCCGACGTCTGTCCTGGGCATCCTTGAGTGCAGCTCCTCCGACTGGGATGGTAGTGTGTTTTGAGATAGCACAGACCATGGCGTCCACTTTTGGGAACCGTAGGAGTTTTTTGGCCGTGGGTTCCAGGGGGGGGGGGGGGGGTATAGGGCTTTCTAGGGCCCGTCCTCCTTTGAAACTGGCCTCCGGGGCATTCCATTCCAAGTCAATCAGTTGTTGTACGGCCTACAGCATTGGGAAATAGCATGAGGCCTGACAGAGACCGACCAAAACTGGATTAGTCTTTGGCTCCGCTGTGGTACTCGCGCCTGGAATGGCCAGAGTCTTCAGGGTCAGTGACACGAGAGCTGGTAACTCGGCGTTGGAGAAGAATCGCATCATGGTTCGGTATGGTTCCATCCCTGGAGGGATTTCCCCTTCCTCCAGGGAGTCAGACTCTTCCCTCGAGCTGTTTGTGTCCCCTAAGGGGAGGCTTTTGCCTGGATGGGGTGCATCTGGATAGGAGCAAGAGGTGCTTGGAAGGTCTTGTGCTTCTGGTGGAGACTGGGTCTGTGTCGCAGGCGGTACCAATTGTGCCTGGACAAAGGTTTGCAGCCCTTTGAAGAATTCCACTCAGGAAAAGGTCCCTGGGTCCATATTGAATCTAGTGGAGGCCCCCGAGGTGCCCCCCTGAGTAGGTGCCGAATCGGAGATACAGAAGTCCGGGGTACTATCATTGGTGGATCCAGATCCCTTTACTGGCTGTGGGGGGCCTTGCTTAGGTTCCCCCTGAGCCTCTTCGCACTGCAGGCATAGGGCGGAGGCCACTTCAGGTTGCGCAGCTCTCAGGTGGCAGACTGGGCAGAGGGCTTGTCCCTTGGCTTTCTTGGCTGGCGGTGCCATGATTTGTGCTCGTGGAGTGGCTCAAACTCGTCTGTGCGCGTAGGTGCGTGCGCCGGGAGGCTTAGTTGTGCGTTCCGGTTGCGACGGCAATGTGCATGTGGGATGCGCGTGCAGGCTACCACTATGCACCTGGGCAAGATGCGTGCGCCGCTGTGTGCATGGCACAGATGCACAAGTCGGTTGTGCGCCCGGCTCGCCGCTGTGCGCACGGCTCAGTTGTGCGGACAATATGGCGATCAAAGGGGGGAAAGGGCGCCGACCACACAGGCAAGATGGCAAAACACCCCCCTCCCCCCCCCCCCCCAGGAGAGTCTCCACGTGTGTGGACCCTCGCATCAGATCGGGGTCTAGCCCGGACAGGGCTGCTCAACCCGATTTTACAGACGCTGGAAGGGACGATCTGTGTGGAAATTCGAGCCTCAGAAAAAGTTTTCTACCTTACCTGGTCTCGGCATTTCCCAGTCTCGTGCAGGGCAGTCTCCAGCTATGGGGGGAGAGGGAATTACCTTCTCCGCCGCGCTCGATTCAACATCTGTTGCCTCTAAGCCACCCTAGGGGCTAAGTCCACGCTGGGAGCCGGCTACGGACCGAGGCTTACCTCTGAGGGATCTCGGAAATCACCTCAGGAATTCTCGACTGGGGGAGGGATCCTTAGATATCACTGCAGGAGAGTGGGGCTTGTCTTCTTGAGGTAAATTTTCTTTCTTTGTTTTAGAATTGCTAACACTATTCTAGTGTGTGGATGTGTCCCTATCTGCTTAGGAGACAGAGAAATACTGGAGAGCTAAGCTTCCTGCACGGGTATATGTAGGCTGACGACAGTGTTGAAATCTGACTCCGTCTCCCATCTGCTATCAGGAGTACACTATACCCATTGGTCCTGAGCCCATCTGCTACACGATAGGAAATTAATGCTAGCAGCATTTTTACAGGGTGAGCAGCCTTCTTGATAATTCAAACAATGCTGCTTGAATGTGCTTTGCTTTTGGTCTTGGCCACAGAAGCAATTCCTCTACTTTTTCACTAATGTCTATATATCAATACCCCAGACTTTAAAGGTCAGAGCCAGTGTTGGCTCTCATCTGAATCCAATTCCCCTTTTTTGTCATGTTGTACTTGGAATCTAGGTACTCTGCTAAGCAAGTCTTAGCCCTGGGCCAAGCCTGATCCCCATGGGGCTTCTCTGAGGGAACTGGAAAAATATACTTTTTCTGCCCGGGTCAAGGTATACACTTTCAGCCAATTATCCCCTTGGTTTAACTGGAAGTGGGTTGGATCTATATGGCAGGCTATACATTTGGTTCCCAGTGGGCCAGTGACATGGAACGACAGGTCTCTAGTGCTGGAGAGTCTGGGCTCTCTGCCCATCAAGTCTAGTGGTCCTGAGCTAGGCCAGTGCCACTTGGAGCTTCCATAAATGGACCAGGAAAATTTCTTTTTTTTTTTTTTTTGCCTGAGCAGGATTGAGGGTCAAGAAATACACTAAGTCTGGGCTCTCTGCCCACCAAGTTTGGTGGCCAAGCCAGTGCTCCATAGGGTTTCCATAAATAGTCCAGGAGAATACACTTTTTTTCTGCCATCTTAGCTTTGTATGTTTAGTTTCTTTTTGTGTGATATTATCTTTACATATGTCATTACATTGCCAGGTAACTACAAGCAGCCTGCATTACCTGAACAGTGCAATTGAGGGACCAATGAATGGGTGGGCATAGGCATCCAACTGATGCAAGCTGGAGTTTTGGGGTTTATTTATTTTTTAATTACCAAAGCCTATAGATCTTATGATGTTTTAAAATGAAAGCATATCCCTAATATACATAACACTATCAATTATTACGACATCAATTCTAAGGAAAAAGCATGCCCCCTGAAACACAATTGAAGTCACGTGGACTGTGGTCTCAAGGCTAAAAATAGACTTTAGAGACATTTGGGACATGCTTTTGTGAGAGCTTGAGCTCTGATGTGATTTTAAAGCCTGGAAATGACTTAAATTGTTTCCTGTTGTGATGCACTCATGCCTATTAGTAGTTTGCCAGTACCAGCAGATCCAAGGAGAGGGTGCTTTACAATGTTTTGAACCTTATATTCTACAAATTGGTTATTAATTTAAAAAAAAAAAAAAAACAAAAACCAGACTATTTCAAGATATAATGTTCCATTTTATATTGCTTTATTTTTTTCTATGTAATAAACTACCCTGTGTTTTATTCAAAATGGACTTTTCTTTATTCTGTTCCTAAAGGAAAACCTTTACTGAATAAGACCCTAAATTTTGTTTTTATCTTTGCCAGAGCTAAGTTCAAAATACATTGACATTTAAGACATTATGATGGTTGGGTCCCCCTTATTTAAGGGAAACGTTAGCTGGCATGAGCAATAATATAATCTTAAGTCCAATCAAAAGGCATTTCTACACATTCCATCCTAAAGCTCTCTCAAGCACGGTAGAATTAGGTCCAAAGCCTTTTCATCTGTAGTTCCCACACTTTGGAACGAGCTTCCTCTAGCTCTGAAATGGGACCTGGATTACTGGATTTTCAGAAAGAATTTGAACACCTGGGGGTCCATATTCAACTGCTGTGCAGCTCAACAAGTTAGCCGGATACACCTATCTGGATAACTTAACTGGTATATTCAGCAGCGCGGCACCAGACTATCTTAAACTTAGTCGGATAAGTTTATCCTGCTAACTTTAGGACAGCTATGTGGCCCAACCAAAGTTAGCCGGATAACTTATCCAGCTATCTCTACTGCTCCCCGGATCTGCCAATTCCCCAAATGAGTTATCCAGCTAAAAACTTAACATGGAAATAGCAGGATCACTAAGGAACATAAGTACATAAGAAGCCATAATGGGTCAGACAGAGGGTCCATCAAGCCCAGCAGACTATTTCCAACAGTGGCCAATCCAGGATAAAATACCCAAGCATTAAATAAATCTCATGCTACTAATGCTGGTAATACGTGGTGGCTATTCCCCAAGTAATTTGATTAATAGTAGTTTATGGACTTCTCTTCCAGGAACTTGTCCAAACAGTTACACTAACTGCCTTTACCACATCCTTTGGCAATGAATTCCAGAGCTTAATTGTATATTTAGTGAAAAAGAATTTTCTCAGATTTGTTTTAAAGGTACTACTTGCTAACTCTTTCAGAGTAAACAACAGTTTCACATTTACCTCTTCTAGTCCTCTCATGATCTTAAAGACCTCTATCATATCCCCCCCTCAGCCGTCTCTTCTCCAAGCTGAACAGCCCTAACCTCTTCAGCCTTTCCTCATAGGGGAGCTGTTCCATCCCCTTTAACAGTGCTTCGCTGCAGTGGGGAAAGTACTTGATTGTGGAGGAAGTATGTAGAGGTTATGTTAGGTAAGGGAAGAGTGCTGGAACTGTAGCATTGTGCTGGATGGGGTGGGGGAAAGAGTAAATATTTTAAGTAGAGCTTCTGATAATAAGTATTTATAAAATATATTAATTTCAAATAATCAAAAACACCATCCAATACGTGTTATAACACCAAGCCACCCCATCCCCCCAAAATACTGATTTTAGTGTCTTCATAAAAAGTAGACGGCAAGTTTCAAAAGGATTTCAATGTCTAAAATGTTTTATGTGCAGAAATTAGTTAATTGAAAATTTCTACCTTCTCTGTGCATGAAAGTACACATATATATAGTAACAGTACACATGTACTTTCATGCAGAAAGAAGCAGCATTCCTGGGGGCAGAGAGCGGGGGGGGGAGCACTTTATTTATTGGTACAGTCTGCTAGCCAATTGGACAATTTTTGTTTGGCTACTGCTATGCCTATTCAGTTAGGCTTTTAAGAGACAAATAGCTTTGAGGCCTGACAATGTGGCTGAGTCCTTTTCCTATAGTAAGCCAAGGCTCTTTTATAGTCTAAGCTATGAAGGGCTTTTTCAACTTCATGAGTGTGAGGTCTCTGAAAGAACACAAGTAAGATGATGACTAGATTAATATGAAAAGAGAATACCACCTTTGGTAGAAACTTTGGGTTAGTGCAGAGCACTATTTTATTGTGTAAGAATTGCATTTAAAAAGAAAAATGAACTAAAATTCGGAGCTCACCAACATTTCTGGCTGATATGACTGTGATTAGAAATAATACTTTCCATGTGAGAAATTTCAGACAAGACAACTTCAATGAGTCAAACGATGACTTTTTTAGGTGTGCCAGAACCATATTAAGGTCCCATGCAACAGAAAGTTTGACAACTAATATGCCATAAACCTTTCATGAATTTGGATACCAACGTTTGGGCTGGCGTGCGCTCCTGATAAAAGGCTAGGGCACGTTTGCAGTCAAGGGAATGTAGAGCCTTTTCTCCTGGGTTTGAATGGGGCCTTGGAAAGAAAGTAGGTAAGATGATGGATTGATTAAGATGAAAATCCGATACTACCTTTGGTAAAAACTTAGGGTGTGTACGGAGGACCACTCTGTCATGCAGAATTTTAGTGTAAGGCGGGTAGGTAACTAATGCCTGTAATTCACTAACTCTGCGAGCGGATAGGCAGTTGATTCTTGCAGGGTCCATTTGTGTGGGTGAAATACTCTGCTGAGGTGATCTAACATGCTGGAAATCCTTGGAAGATAATTAGCTTGCAGGACAGCTTGATGTTTGAATACCTATTCCCATACCTTTATCACCTCTTGAGAAAGGATCCATGACCCCATGGCTACCTCGCTCTCAGTTTGCATTAAAACATTCTTCCCCTGGAAGAGAGGCATGAAAGTTGCCAAGGAGTATTTGACTGATCGCAGTTGTAGGAGGTTGATCTGAAGTAGTCTATTAACCATCAAGTACTTTAGGTCTGTAAGGGACTTGTGTGGGCTCCCCACTTCCTTTTGTGGAGACATCAGTCGCCGATGCTACTTGGTGAGAAAGCAAATGAAGTGGTGCCTCTTCTTGAAGGATAAAGAGTTGCAGTAACTGGCAAAGCTTGTTTCATTTCCTGTGAGACATCCACGGAGATCGTCAAGGGTTGAGTTAAATGGTCCTACTGGGAGCAGATGCCCCACTGTAGGAATCGCATATGAAGGCAGGTCAGCAAAATTACATGAAAGCCACCTCCATCTGTTCCATAACTAGAATCTCCCTGTCTAGTGTCTAATCTGCATTCAGCAGTCAATATGCAAGAGTCCTATGAGTGAACTCCCAGTATGATGGAAGGCAAGTTCTCTCTTGGCAGGGAATCTATCCATGCTGTTACGAATTTTATTCTCTGGATGGGAATTCAAATTGATTTTCTTGAAGTTCACTAGAAGCCTAATAACTGTAGGAGTTGAACTGACTTCTGCAGGGAGGAGAGAACATTTTCCTGAGAAGTCGCTGTTACTAGCCAGTCATCTAGGTAACAGAAGTCATGATGAAGATGGGCTGCTACTAAAGCCAGAATTTGGTAAAGACCCTCAGTGCCGCTGATAATCCAAAGTGAGTAGTCAATACTGGTAATGAGAGGAGTCCACCACAAAGCATAGGTAGAGCCAGTGAGAGATGAATGGGAACATGAGCATAAGCGTCTTTCAAATCTAGGACACTCCCTTCTGGATGAAGGGGAGAATTATGTGAGGGAATTAATTTTGAATTTCTCCTGGAGCAGATTCTTGTTCAGATTTTTTAAATCCAGAATGGATCTCAATCCCTCGATTTCTTTGGTGATAAGGAAGTAGTGGGAGCAGAATCCCTGGCCATACTGATGGGTGGAAAGCAGAGTTGCTTACCTGTAACAGGTGTTCTCACAGGACAGCAGGATGTTAGTCCTCACATATGGGTGACGTCATCAGGATGGAGCCCAATCACGGAACACTTTTGTCAAAGTTTCTAGAACTTTGACTGGCACCTACTGGGCATGCCCAGCATGGCACTAACCCTGCATCCAGCAAGGGTCCCCCTTCAGTCTCGTGTATAGCAAAAAGTACGTGCGAAAAATAAAATAACAAATCTCAAGTGAACCCAACTCCGTGGGGTGGCGGGCGGGTTTCGCGAGGACTAACATCCTGCTGTCCTGTGAGAACACCTGTTACAGGTAAGCAACTCTTTCTCACAGGACAAGCAGGATGGTAGTCCTCACATATGGGTGAGTAGCGAGCCGAGGATGCCCGGGCAATGCACCAAATGCACCCAAAGACGTGCAACAGGCACAATAACAGGGGTGGATTTGGGTAGGAGGGAATCCTGAAAACCCAGAACCGGTTGCTGGTAGGATGTTGGGTAGTTAAGCTGAGAATAAGTTGCATAGAACAGACTGGCCAAAAATAGAATCTTGCCTGCCTTATCTAAGCAATATTGGGCTGCAAAGGTATGGAGTGAGCTCCAGGTTGCAGCCTTACAAATATCAATAAGTGGCACCGAACGAAGGTGTGCCACTGAGGTTGCTACGGCCCTAACAGAGTGTGCTTTCACACGGTGTTGTAGCAGAATGCCTGCTTGCTGGTAGCAAAAGGAGATACAGTCCACTAACCAGAGGGAAAGGGTCTGTTTTCCCACTGGATTTCCCAATTTGATGGTATCGAAAGAAACAAATAATTGAGTGGACTTCCTGTGGGCTGGCGTGCGCTCCTGATAAAAGGCTAGGGCACGTTTGCAGTCAAGGGAATGTAGAGCCTTTTCTCCTGGGTTTGAATGGGGCCTTGGAAAGAAAGTAGGTAAGATGATGGATTGATTAAGATGAAAATCCGATACTACCTTTGGTAAAAACTTAGGGTGTGTACAGAGGACCACTCTGTCATGCAGAATTTTAGTGTAAGGCGGGTAGGTAACTAATGCCTGTAATTCACTAACTCTGCGAGCGGATATGATAGCGAGAAGGAAAATCACTTTCCAAGTAAGATAGCGGAGATCGCAGGAGTGAAGAGGCTCAAATGGAGGCTTCATGAGCCATGCTAAGACTATGTTAAGGTCCCAAGCAGGGGCCGGAGGACGCAATGGAGGTTTCAGGTGGAGCAAACCTCTCATGAAGTGTGTGACTAGGGGTTGTGTCGAAATAGAGATATCTCCCATGCCGTTGTGGAAAGCGGCTACCGCACTGACATGCACTCTTATAGAGGAAGTTTTCAGGCCTGATTCTGACAGATGCCAGAGACAGTCCAGAAACTTTGCGGTGGAACAAGTGAAAGGGTCTATGTACATGGACGTGCACCAGATTGTAAACCTTTTCCACTTAGAATGATAAGATCGTCTTGTGGAAGGCTTTCGTGAAGCTACCAGGACTCGGGATACCAACTCTGAAAGGTTAAGGGGTTGAAGTATTAACCTTTCAAAATCCAGGCCGTCAGCGACAGGGCCTGGAGATTGGGGTGGCACAGGCATCCATTGTTCTGAGTTATCAGAAGCGGATCCTTCCCTAGAGGGATGCGCCGGTGAACTGATAGGTCCCTGAGAATTGGGAACCAGACTTGGCCTGGCCAGAGAGGGGCTATCAGAATCATTAAACCCTTGTCCCTTCGTAACTTCATGAGAGTCTTTGATATGAGTGGAAGTGGAGGGTACGAGTAGAGGAGACCGCCGGACCACAAGAGAGCAAAAGCATCCCTCGGCTGTGAGTGGCGGCTGCGAGTGAGGGAGCAGAAATTCTCTACTTTGCAGTTGTGGATGGATGCAAAGAGGGCTATGTGTGGATACCCCAACGTTGGAAGATTGTGTCTGCTATCGTAGGGTTGAGAGACCATTCGTGCGGATGGAAGGTTCGACTCAACTGGTCCGCTAGAATATTGTCCATGCCCAAGTAGGTCGCTCTGAGGTACATCGAGTGGGAAAGAGCCCACGCCCATATCTGTGCAGCTTCCTGACACAGAAGGTAGGAGCCTGTTCCCCCTTGCTTGTTGATGTACCACATTGCTACCTGGGTTGTCAGTTTAAATCAGGATGGTCTTGTTTGAGAGGCAATCCTGAAAGACTGAGGGCATATCTGATCACTCAAAGCTCTAGGAAATTTATCTGATGTTTGGCTTCCTCTGGAGACCAGGGACCCCCGAGTCTGTAGGCCATTGACATGAGCACCCCAACCTAGATTGGAGGCATCTGTCGTTAGGATAACTTGAGGCTCTGAAACCTGAAAGGGAAGACTTTGAAGGAGGTTGGAGAGCTGCAACTACCAGGCCAGTGACAGGCGGAGCTGCTTGGTAATGTGGACAATGCTGGACATTGGTTGGTAAGCCTGAGTCCACTGGGACTTCAGAGTCTACTGCATGACTCATGGAGAGGCATGTCATTGGAGTGACATGTACAGTGGATGCCATATGACCCAGCAAAATGAGGAAATGACTAGCTGTCGAATAACGCCGATTCTGGAGGTATTGTGTGAGGGATATGAGAGTATGAGCTCGATCCTGCGGGAGGAATGCTTTTGCCTGCATTGTTCAGGTTGGCTCCTATGAAGGATAAGGTTTGAGACAGAACTAGGCTGGACTTGGGGTAGTTGATCAGAAACCCGAGAGACAGCAACATATGGATAGTTAGACATAAGGAGGCTAGTGCTTCCCTTTGAGTCGGAGCCCTTATCAGCCAATCGTTGAGATAAGGGTAGACATGGATGCCGTGACATCTCAGGTAGGCCTCGACCACTACGAGGCACTTGGTAAAGACTCGAGGAGCGGATGCTAGGCCAAACAGCAGTACCCGGTACTGAAAGTGCCGGGGGCCAACCAGGAATCGAAGGAATTTGTGGTGAGATGGAGTGATTGAGATGTGTGTATACGCGTCCTGCAGATCTAGAGAGCAAAGCCAATCTCCTCTTTGTAGAAGAGATAGTAGAGAACCCAAGGTCACCATCCTGAACTTTTCCCTCTGTAGATATTTGTTTAAGGCACGCAGGTCCAGTATTGGACGAATGCCCCCTGACGTTTTTGGGATGACGAAATACCTGGAATAGAACCCCTGCCCTTGCTGGGAGAGGGGCACTGGCTCTATTGCCCGGGATTTCAGGAGGGTTGAAACCTTCTCTTCCAGAAGAGAGAAGTGGTTGGACGATCCCCACGTCGGCAGAGGTGGGGAGTCTGCTGGTATGGACAGGAAGCCAAGGTGGTAGCCTTGGGTCAGTACAGCAAGTATCCAACTGATCCGAAGTGATCGTGTGCCATATGTTGGTGAAGTGGTACAACCGACCGCCGACGGGTACAGATGGTAGAGGAGGATGGCTTATGCTCTCCAGCGAGGAGTCAAAATCCAGCAGCTGGGCCCGGTGGAGGGGCTGGCTGAGTCTTCTGAGGCCGGGATTGTCTGGCTTGACCTTTTTGATACGGTCTGGAGGGGTGACCTCGAGTAGCAGGAGGATATCATCTCCGTGGCTTGAAGGACGGCTGCTTAGAGTCTCTTCGGAATGTCCTCTTAGATGTGGACGGGAAATCAGTAGGCACAGACGAAAGCTGGCGTAACGTCTCGTGGTGGTCTTTGAGCTGTGCTACAGTCTCTTGAATTTTGTCCCTGAAGAGATTATCACCAGCACAGGGCAGGTCAGCCAATCGGTCCTGTACCTGTGGTCTCAAGTCAGAGGACGTTGGCCAGGCCCACAGTCGTGCACTAATTCCCGCTGCAGACACCCTAGTGGCAGCGTCAAAAATATCATAGGCAGCGTGGACCTCGTGCTTGCCAGTATCTAGACCCTTCTGAGCCAGAGTATTCAGCTGATCCTGAAGCTGGTCAGGTAAAGATTCAGAGAAATCCTGGATTTTCTTGAACAGGTCTCTGTTATACTGTGTCATGTATAACTGGTAAGAAGCAATGCGAGAAATAAGCATAGATCCATGGAAAACACAACGGCCAAATGTGTCAAGGGACCTCTGTTCTTTTCCTGGAGGAATGAGATTTAGAACATCTTGCTTTTTTCTGGGCTGACTCCACAACTACAGAATGGTGATCCAGCTGTGGTTTTTGGAAGCCAGGGGCTGTCTGTACCAGGTAGGTGGCATCCGTTTTCCAATTTACCGGTGGTACAGAGCCTGGATGCTCCCAATTTCTCTTCAGCAAGTCCTGGAGAACTTCATGAACAGATATGGCATGATCTCCTTGGGTGCATCTACGAACTGCAGTACTTCCAGCATTTTATGTCTGGAATATTCTTCTGTCTGAAGTTGGAATGGTATGGCTTCAGACATTTCCTTTATAAAATTAATAAAGATCATCAGAATCCTGGGAAGAATCATCGGTCCAGGGGTCATACGGTTGATCATCGCCTCCCATAGGATCTCCAGAGGGGAGTAATGGTGCTATTCCTGAAGGATCAGGCCTAGGCATCGACAGCATCAATGGTGGCACCGATTGAGGACGATGCGGTATCGATGGCAGAATAGGCACCAATGGAACCGGTGACATTGATGGGTGAGTCTGTGGCAAGATCCCAGACAGCGGTATCTGTATCAGTGTTTCTTCGTCTTCAGATGACAAAGGTATCTGCGTGGAAGGTGGTGCACATACCGTTATCTTCTGTTCCTTCGGTGGAAGAGCACCGATCAGCACATCCAATCTGCCTAGTAGCGGTGCGAGCACCGTGGGTATCGGGTCTGTGACTGGGGCTGGCATCGGTATCGGCACTGATGGAGATTGGAAGCCCTGCAGTGCTTTACCGATGACCTCTTGTATCATCCAGTCCAATTCCTCGCGGAATCCTGGGGCATGTAACCCCAGCTCCGGAGTGGGAGGCAATACTGGCATAGCCGGAGGGTCCACCAGTAAAAGTGGCTTCGCGGCTCCCTGCACCAATGAAGGTGGGGGAACGCCTCGGTAACCAGGTCGCAGAGGAGGATGGGGCTTTCTCTGGACGGGATTTCTTTGTCAGTAGCTCTGTCTATGCCAATGCCGAGGGCTTGCCTGGATCAGCAGACTGAGCCTTCCGATGACTGTGTCGACGATTTTCACGATGTTCTCCTCTGTGCTTCTCCTGAGGTGATGAGGAAGAAGTAGACACCTTCGGAGTAGTCGATGCCGGACAGCAGCACTGGTGTTCCACTGCTGGTGAGAGGTCGATGGCACCAGCTCAGATGATGTCGAAGCGGTCGATGGAGTCTGCGGTTTTGACTGAAAAAGAAACTCCATCTTCTCTGAGCAGGCCTTACGGCCCTTCGGTGTCATTTGGGCACATTTGGTGCAAGTTAGGACATCATTTTCGGACCCCAAACATAATACACAAAACCTATGCGGGTCTGTGATTGACATTGTCCGAGGACAGTCGGGGCACCGACGAAAACCCACTGCCATGGCTTCGATGGCTGGTAGGCCCCGAAGGGAAAACTCGACAGGAATGAACCGCAAACGATGGTAAAGCCTTACCTTTCGACCGCGGAGTACAGAATCAATAGGGGGACCCCTATGGGGTAGAAATTTTTGAAAATATTGAAAGAAGTTTCGTGAGGAAAATTCCTGTCAGGAATCTCTAGAGAGCTCCTTAACCCGCGTGGCTACTGCTGCAGGGAAAAAAAGAGAGACTGAAGGGGGACCCCTGCTGGATGCAGGGTTAGTGCCAAGCTTGGCATGCCCATTAGATGCCAGTCAAAGTTCTAGAAACTTTGCCAAAAGTGTTCCATGATTGGGCTCCATCCTGATGATGTCACCCATATGTGAGGACTACCATCCTGCTTGTCCTGTGAGAACAGATTCTATCGCTCACTGACTAAGGAGTGACTACATCTCCAGGTGGAGTTGTGCTGAGTGAAACGGATCCAGATTGAAGGCCAAGCAATGAGGAACAGTGGGAAGTCGGGAAAAATGTACACCGTTTCCAGACTCCACAATTTTGAGAAACCAGTAGTCTTTGGTAATCTTGCGCAATTCCTCTAGGTATACTTGAATTCTCCCGTCTACCAGAGAGAATGATTGTTGGGTTTAGAGGCTGGTCAAAAACTTGGTCCAGGTTTGGGCTGGACCTATTGTGTCATTTCTGGACGACAACATTCATGTTATCAATGAAACAAAGTCAGCATGGCTTTACCCAAGGCAAGTCTTGCCTCATAAATCTGCTTCTCTTTTTTGAAGGAGTTAATAAACATGTGGATAAAGGTGAACCGGTAGATGGAGTGTACTTGGATTTTCAGAAGGCATTTGACAAAGTTCCTCATGAGAGGCTTCTAGGAAAAGTAAAAAGTCATGGGATAGGTGGCGATGTCCTTTCGTGGATTACAAACTGGCTAAAAGACAGGAAACAGAGTAGGATTAAATGGACAATTTTCTCAGTGGAAGGGAGTGGGCAGTGGAGTGCCTCAGGGATCTGTACTGGGACCCTTACTTTTCAATATATTTATAAATGATCTGGAAAGAAATACAATGAGTGAGGTAATCAAATTTGCAGATGATACAAAATTGTTCAGAGTAGTTAAATAACAAGCAGATTGTGATAAATTGCAGGAAGACCTTGTGAGGCTGGAAAATTGGGCATCTAAATGGCAGATGAAATTTAATGTATACCCCTGTACTCATTTAATTTCTTTCCATTAGGTTGTATATATTTTACTTACCATTATTTATTAATACGTTATAACTGTTTAAGTTGATAGCTGTTGCTTTACTTCCTGATGCTATCTGTTATGCTGACGCTTTTGTTGCATTTTAAAAATCCCCGCCCCCTATCCCTGTTATTTGTATTTTCTTCCTGTCAGTTCAATTGTAAACCGGTATGATGTTGTACACTAATGTCGGTATATAAAAGTTTTAAATAAATAATGTGGACAAGTGCAAGGTGATGCATATAGGGAAAAATAACCCATGCTATAGTTACACAATGTTAGGTTCCATATTAGGTGCTACTACCCAAGAAAGAGATCTAGGCGTCATAGTGGATAACACATTGAAATCATCGGTTCAGTGTGCTGCGGCAGTCAAAAAAGCAAACAGAATGTTGGGAATTATTAGAAAGGGAATGGTGAATAAAACTGAGAATGTCATAATGCCTCTGTTTCGCTCCATGGTGAGACCGCACCTTGAATATTGTGTACAATTCTGGTCGCCACATTTCAAAAAAGATATAATTGCGATGGAGAAGGAACAGAGAAGGGCTACCAAAATGATAAAAGGGAATGGAACAGCTCCCCTATGAGGAAAGACTAAAGAGGTTAGGACTTTTCAGCTTGGAGAAGAGACGGCTTAGGGGGGATATGATAGAGGTGTTTAAAATCATGAGAGGTCTAGAACGGGTAGATGTGAATCGTTTTTTTACTCTTTCGGATAATAGAAAGACTAGGGGGCACTCCATGAAGTTAGCATGTGGCACATTTAAAACTAATCTGAGAAAGTTCTTTTTCATTCAACGCATAATTAAACTCTGGAATTTGTTGCCAGAGGATGTGGTTAGTGCAGTTAGTATAGCTGTGTTTAAAAAAGGATTGAATAAGTTCTTGGACGAGAAGTCCATTACCTGCTATTAATTAAGTTGACTTAGATAATAACCACCGCTATTACTAGCAACGGTAACATGGAATAGACTTAGTTTTTTGGGTACTTGCCAGGTTCTTATGGCCTGGATTGGCCACTGTTGGAAACAGGATGCTGGGCTTGATGGACCCTTGGTCTGACCCAGTATGGCATGTTCTTATGTTCGGAAGCATGGAGTATGGCATGTTCTTGTGTTTGGAAGCATGGAGCTCTGGAACACCTTTTCACCAAAGTTGTCTAGTAATCTAGTATCCTTTCCCAGTGGAGTATTTGAAAATATTCGCGTTTTCTTTGCTCTTTTAAAAGCAAACTCTACTACAATTCCAAAGCCTGGAGATTTCTGTATTCTAAAATTGAGGTATAATTTCCTTGCTACTGGGGAGCAGGAATTCAGGTTCTCCTACATGCTTGTTTGTAATTCTTGTAGAACATCATGGACTGGAATGACAGCTAGTTTTGCCAGAATCTCCAGAATATAGACAAGGCCTTTGCATGGGGATCCTTGTCCTTATGAACATTGATGCCAAGTGCAGTACCCAACCTGTCCAAAACCTGCAGTAAGAGGTCTTCAGGTGTTTAAAAGGCTTAGGTAAGAGATCAGAGGGCATTCCCACCCAGCCCTTCTCCAATCCTAGAGGAGAGAGAACACTAGCCCAGGACTCCAGTAATTAATTAGGTGTGAGGATGGGTCCTTGGCCACCTCAGAGGTGTATCTGGTCTATATCCTCCAACTGACTGGACTCCACTACAAGTGAATGCTGGGGACTAGAACCACTTGGCAGGGAATCTGATGGAGTATGCATTCAGTCTGAAGAAACTGGGACTCCTATCGCAAGTAAATCTGATATTTTGGAAAGAAAAGAGAAGTAAAGAAAGTCTTCATCAATTCTGCCACTTGGTCTAAGGGCTGCATGCCCTCTGGCTGGGCGTAAGAGGTGAATCATCATCTTCAGATAATAGGATAGAATTTGATTGCACATACTCTGCAAAATTTGCACTGGGAGTGGGATTAGAAAATCAAGGGTACCACAGAACAAATATAATCTGGTGTATCTAGACAAAGGCCTTGTTCCAAGGACCTCGATGGTGACCTTGTTTTGGAGATTAGCAGGCGTAAGTTAATCATACCTCCTTCTGTCCCTAAGGACCTTCCCTTATGCATTGGAGTCACTAGTGAGTTAAAGAACAGTTGCGTTGGAAGTATCGTGACCCAGTGCATCAACAATGGCATAGTCTGTTCCAATGCTTGAAGCATTACTGGTGTCAAATTTCGATGCACTGAATGCTCTGGGGCTTAATGTGTCAAAAGTGTCAAGGTCTTGTGCTTCGACGATGCTGTAGCTTTATGCGTCAATGATTCCAGTGACTGATATGTCAACAGTGCCGGAATTGTATGTGTTGACAATGCTGGTACATCATGTCTTGATGGCACTGGAACCATAAGCATCAACAGCACCAGGGCTCGATGTGGAGAATTGTGTGATGGCTGCAATGGCACTAAGGCTATATGCTTTTTTGGTACCAGGTGCACTGCTGGCAAAGAGTGGTACTTCTCATTAGTAATGGCACATTTTTGCTTACTTGACCCCAAGAACTTGGCTTGTTCCACAGAAGTGGGAGATTCTTTGAGGAGACATGCAGCCACTTTGGTAGTAATTTACCTGGTCATCATCCAGTCCAAGGCAGCAGTAACAGAGGTCTTATCCATCCATAATGGACATCTTCCTACTACATGTACAGTCTTTGAAAACACTTACTGTGGGCTTCTTGAAGCCAGATATTCTGTGAAGAAAAATCTTTTTTCTTTTAAATAGCACTAAAAAGTGCTGTTTGGGGGTCTGCTGAGACAGCAAGGCAACGTAATTGAAAATTTTCAAAGACATAGGGTACACATCTGTGCTGATGCTTGGATGAAAAAAAAAAACTTGAGGGGACTCATGAGGCAACACCCTTATGGGAATTCCCACACATGCTCAGTAGACCAAAAGCTCTATGAACTTAGAGAGAAGGGTCCATTCAGTGCTACTGGATGACATCAACCATTGCTAATTCACCCCTCATTTCCAACAGAGAAAAATTACCCAGACTTTATATTTTTGTACACAGTATGAAAGTTGGCCTCTGAATTGGCTAAAAATCAACACTGGCTAAAAATCAACAACAGGGCTGCAAAGAGAAAGGAATAACCGGCAGAAAAAAAAAAAAGGAGGTGATAATGCCCCTGTACAGGTCCTTGGTGAGGCCTCACCTGGAGTACTGTGCTCAGTTCTGGTGCCCATATCTCAAAAAGGGTAAGGTTGGAATGGAGGCGGTCCAGAGAAGGGTGACCAAAATGGTTTGGGTTTCTGATTCAGAAGACTTATGAGGAGTGGCTGAAGGATCTAAATATATATGCCCTGAAAGAAATGAGGTGCAGGGGGAGATATGATATAGACCTTCAGATACCTGAAAGGTTTTAACGATATACAAATGTTGTATATCCATTGGAAAGAAAACTGTAGAACTAGGGTTAAAAAAAATCAAGCTCCAGAGGAGACTGCGCAGAACCAACATTAAGAAATATTTCTTCACGGAGAGGGTAGTAGATGCTCGGATATCCCTTCCAGAAGAGATAGTGAGGACAAAAACAGTAAACAAATTCAAAAGGGCATAGAATAAACATTGCGGATCCCTAAAGGCTAGAGATTAGAAATGAAGAAAAGAGTGCATGGAGGTAACCTACACAGAAAAGCAGATGCTACACTTAACAGAATGCATTCAGATTTCTACCCTTAATCAGTTAACCTTGTTGCTTTTTATGTAACTGCAACAGTGTTCTCTGCTTCAACAGCAGGGACAAAGGAGAATAGGATTCAGCTGACAGCAAACACTGGTCACTGACTTTTACGGTCCGGGGTACTGATATGCAGATATTAGGGGGGGGGGGGGGGGGGGGGGGGGGGGGAAAAAATCACAGGACCTCTTCTACAGCCAAAAGCAAAACGAATCCAAGCAGCATTACAAGAATTATCAAGAAGGTTGCTCAACCTGTGAAAATATTGCTAGCAGTTGCTTGGTTTTGATTGTAAATATTACTATCCTTAACATAAGGCTTGGGGGGTAACCTGCAAGGAGCGGCAATTACTACCTTTCACAGAAACATGGGGGGCAACCTGCATGGAGCGGCAGGTACTACCATAAGAAACTTGCTGGGAGACTAGATAGATCATTTGGTCTTTTTCTGCCATCATTACTATGTTACTATTTTATAAATCCCTAAAATCAGAAGCCTTACTTATAAGGTTTCACTTGCTTTCAACAAAGCACATGCCTATATATATATATTTTTTTTTTTTTTTAAGGAAATGATAGAAAAAGAACATGAACAATTCAATAGTTTTTAATGGCTCAATGCCTTAACTAGTAAAATGCAATTCTGGTCAGCCCAAAAAACTGAATCTAGAATCACAAACTACAAGAACTTTGTTACACAGTGTTACTTTATAAAATTTCAAAAGAATATAAGAACTCATTACAATACTACAGTAAAAAACATGCAAAATACATTGTAATTCTAGAACTGAAGTCACATGCATTTTATAGAAGAAAAATGAATCCTTACGTATGCTGCTGATGTAATTTTGCTATTTCTTTTTCAAAATCTTGAGGCTGGCTTGGGATAAAGGAGTAATCGGCGAGGTAGCCTGGCAAGTGCTCTGAATGGTTGTAGTCTCCCAGTTCAGCTAAAACATAATGAGCAATTTTCTGTTTCAATGTTAAGCACCCATACCAGTTTCAATATTCAGGAGAAGACAGACACGAAGGATTAGCTGCAATATGTATCATGCTACATAGTAGAGTTTTGCCTTATTTCAACACACCAATAACATCCTTAAAGCCATTTCTAAAGGAAAGTGTAAGAAAGTAGGTGTGTGTGGAAGCTAAAAGCTCCAAAGCGGAAATTATTTATTTATTTATTTAGAGCTTTTTTTTTATACCGACATTCATGATCCCAATCATATCATATCGGTTTACAATAAACAATGGTGCAATAACATTAACATCAACCTGAACAGTAGGCGAGAAGTGATAAAAGTTACAATAAAACAGGGGCACTCGAACTGGGAGGAGGAAGAGCCAAAGATATGGGTAACTCAGAGATAAATAATATCTGGTTATACACTCAGGATTAACAATAATCTGAACTCATGGCTGAATACTATCAAATATCTAAATAAGATCATATACTCAGGACTGTAATAATATCGTATATTCATGACTAAATAGTGTCAGGTCTTAGAACTCGGAACTAACTCATATGGAGACAGAGGCCATGTCAGTGCAGGGGTACATTGACTGGAGAACCATGAAGATATTGTGGTTGGGGAGGTCATAGCTCAGGGAAGGCTTGTAGAAATAGCCATGTTTTGAGTTTCTTTTTGAATGACAGAATGCAAGGTTCTTGTCTAAGGTCAGGGGGGCATGGCGTGTCAGTTAGGTGTCAGTGACAGCCAAATTAGGTGTCAGTGACAGCCAAGGTTGGTTCTGCTTCCAGCTTCACCAGTCAATTGCTTCTTTCTCTCTACAACTGTACTTTCAGCACCAGTAGGGTAGGACAAGGAAGATATACACCAGAAGTAGAGGTCAGCTACGGTCATGAATGACAGCTCAGCAGGCCTCATCATAGAGCTTTTATTTGGTGCACACGTCTAATTTTCTTAAAAATCAATTTTAGTGGAAATTAAGTTAAGAGTCATCAAAGCCCAGCATTTTTCAAAAGACGCACATCAGTATAAAATATACCTTTCATTTTCAGCTTTTACAGATGTTTTCTTGGAAATGCCTGCTTTATGTTGGGGTTTGCTATATGAGTCCTTCTTCATAAGAAACTCACCACCACCCCCCCCCCCCCCCCCAAATCTTAGTACATATACTTGCAGTAAATCAAATCCTGCTACAATAAATTCTTCTTATAAAAGATTTAACACCCAGCTTATTCATAAGCAATATAAAGTATCAAATATGAAAGATTTATCATAGTATGCCATTAGTTGAAAAACAGCAACGTCAAACAAAGCAAAAAATGGGAACAAATAAATTATATTAACCAAATATCAAATTGTTCTCATTTTAACAAACTCAGGAGAATCCTGGAATAAAAGCTCAAGTTCCCTAAAAAAACAGAACTGTGCAAAATTCAAGAAACTACTTTCTTGGTGTAATACTGCTCCTCCTTCACTTCCCTGTATGGGAGGTTTCAAATAGTTGGAATGCTTCAAGTTTTCTGCCCGGACTACTACCCAAAAGACAAAGTTTAATATAACATTTATGACTTGTTATACTGTAAAGCCTGTTAAGATCAAAGTTTGATTAAAGGAGCAATAAAAATGCAAATGATTATTAACCTACTTTAAATAACAAGTAAGGCAAAATCTGAGAAACTAACAAAGCAATATCTGTTTGTATTTGGTGATTATACTTACACTGAACAGCATAGGAAGCCAAAAGGGCAGCAGTATTATAAGGACAGGGGAATCTACATAAAACAAAAAATATGTGGTATATGTATCTGAAACAAGAACAATTCTTTTTGTAAGATATTCTAATCACTGCATTAAAATGTGTATCTCTTTACACCGAATAATTAATGGAGGCACAAGATGTGGAAATGTGTTATCCAACTACACTATCTTTACTGACAATGCTTTTTGATTCTTCTAGGAAAGAGCTAAGATTTCTAAACACACAAACATTTCAAATTTCACTTTGTCATTCAAATTATGAGCAATGCTAACACACAAACCTACATATTTCCCTTCTTAAAAATAAGTATTTGTACCTATAATGCTAGAAAACAATACTGTAATCTCTGTGGCTCGCAGTATCACAGAAAATATACATAAAGAAATAAAAATAAATAAAGGTGCAATTACCGTCCAGTAAGAATGTCTTGCTTAATCTGCAAAAAATATTGGTACCTTAAAAAAAATGAAAGAAGTAAATTGATAAAAAATTTATATACATTTTAAAATGTATTACAAGCACTGCATTAAGACAGTTATTGCAGGTTCTATGTAAGCTTGTGAGACAGAAGCTAATGCAAGATAAAAATAACTGCAAAGCAAATTTACATAATATCATTCCAGCAACCATTCAGTTTTAAATTGCATTCTAGAAAGTCATAGCACTTATTCTGGTGCTATAAAAAAAAAAAACCCCACTCAGCTAAGTTAAAAGAATGAAACCAAAAATACATGCCAAAGACAGGATGGCCCAACAGCTCAGTAATCAGTCACTGCACACTCACATGGTGGACATTCAGTACTGTCTAGCTTTACTGGACCTGTTAGCTGTGGTATAGAATATCATGGCCACAAAACTGGCAGACTTATTACTGGCAAAGGAATCACATTTTCCTGCCCAATGCATAACCGGACTGTAAAGTGAAAGCTTCCAGGCTCCTGCTCACATTAAAATAACAAACAAACAAAAAAAATAAAAAACACAGGGTGTTGGGCCATCATGGAGATAATGCTCTCTCTCAGGTATGAAGGTAGTGGATGTCTTACTATAACGCCTAGCTAAGGGAACTACGTGCAAATACAAAATTTCTAAAAGGAGTTAAACCAAAAATGCATGCCAAAGACAGTAACTGTCATACACAAGAATAGTATAAAGGAAAGACCAGGGAATAATCAAAACTGGGCAATAACCAAAACTGTCCATGTTGATGCAAACTGCATACATATTCTTACACATAGGATTTGCACAAAAAAACAAAGCAAAACTATGAGTTGTTTTGCTTTGATTATTGCCCCTGGGAAAATTAATTGCAGAGATTTGCACCTGCATTTGATTATAAAAAAACTGTGTTGTTGCTGCATAGTTTGCACTCTCTCTGCTACTGGGAACACTTCTGAGCAATGCAGGCAAAATTACCCACATTGTGGAAAATGTTGCCCTCATAAAGGGAAGGCAATAATCAGAGCCCCCATTTCCAGAGGTAAAATCTTCTTTTATCTGTGGATGTGACTTGTTATTGCCTTCCTCACACTTACTTGAAGGGACGATCCTCTTTATCTCTCCAATAATGGCTAACATTACTGGAAGGTTACACAAAGATTTGTAAAGGACATCAAAGACTGAGGGGCTCACGTGGCAGCACATGCGCAATGGAACGCCTGCACAAGCATAGTAAAAAAAAACATTTACTGAGCTCTGGGATATGGATCGTGTCATTGCCAGCAGATTATGCCATCCACCCATTATGGCTGTTTCATGCCTGCTTGTCAATGGAAAACCACAGCTTCTTACTTTTCCACCAACACAAAGGCTCCTGCACACCTCAGGTAAGCTCAGTCTCCCAGCTCTGAAGGTGCAGGGATGGATGCACGCACCCTGTCAATTTTCATGAATATATTGACAAGCATGACAGAATTCGTTAAAGGCGAATTTTTAAAGCCCAGCATGCGCGATAACCGGGAGATACGTGCACAAGTTGGGCCGGCGCGTGCCGAGCAGATTTTAAAAGCCGCCCGAGTATGCGCGTACTTGCCCCTAAGCGCACGAATGAAAAGTTCAAAAAAAAAAAAAAAAAGAGGGGTGGGGTATGGGTGTTCCTGTTTAAAATATAAATTTGCACAAATATGCGCACAGGCACATGCTAGGGTCCCTTGCCGCGTAACTTTACTTCTGCTAGGGATGGCGTGTAAGTTGCAAAACAAAATATTCTATGTAACTCAGAGGATTTTAAAGGTCAGGGCTAACAGGGGACAAGAGAGGCTATTAAACTAGTGGGGTTTGGAAGTCCTATCCCTTACCTGGGTGTACTGGGAATGAACTGGGGAAAACTGGTAATGGCGTTGGCGCATGTGTCTATTAAAATCCCCCCCACATACACGGTAGAAGCATTTGTACACACAGGCGTGCGTCCACTTAAAACTGCGCGCACATATGCGCACGGTCAGGAAATTTTATAGCATACACGCATATAAGTACACATGTTCTAAAATGGCTGCGTCCCTGATTGTGGGCCGACAAGCATGCACACGTGCGCTGCGTGCCTATTTAAAAGTTACCGTCCCTGTGTATTGCTAAAATGCTGATATACGTTACTCATTAAAACATAAAGAAGGGAAACCAAAGTAGACCATACAGAACCTGTCCTTAATTCTAGGCATTACCAGAGAATTATGAATGAAACAAATTATGAAAGGGCAGATTTTAAGGTGGAGAATGCTCTTTTAAAATAAGATAACCTCATTCTCATAAAAGATAAAGGGAATTGTTGTGATGGATTACAACACAGACAGTAAAAGAAGGCCTGGGGAATAATGCAGAACTTAAAACTTTATCCTTGAAGTTTTAAAAGCTTAGGTGCCTTCTACAAATAAAGATGGAGTTAACCCAAATGAATCAGCTAAATCTGGGAAAATTAATTTTAACTACCAGAAGGGATGTGTCTACTTTTGGCCATATAGAAAAAAAAAAAAGATATCCCAGGAAGGATTTGGGGAGGGGGAGGGGGAGAAGGAGGAGGAGCAGGGAAAGGAGACAGTATATTTTTTGGCATTGTTTATGAAACTATGAGGTAATTTTCAAAAAGGTTTAGTGTGCTTAAGCCACTTTGAAATCTCACTCCTGTGTGTCTACATTTCATTTTTAAAAATGCACATACATCATACACATGACACCAGCATGTGTACTCTACACCATGGTTTAAAACAGAAAAGGTGTATGTGCGCCCTTTTAGCTCCATAAGCAGATATTCAAAAACAAGTGGAAGTAACTTGTGTTTGAAAATTGGCCGAGCTTGTAGAGGCTGAAAAGTACACGTGTACACTGCCATTTAGAAGACCTACTGAAAATAAACACAAATATTATTAAGGTTATGACTAAACTAGTGGTTCCCTCAAGGATTATGAATTAAACTGTTTTCAGGGTAATATAAATAAGGGTGCTCTCACTGAAGATGCTGTGAAAACCATGATCTCAACCTCACCCATCAACTTGACTGGGAAACAGAAAATATACCATCTCCAAGGAGATTGTAACATAAAGGGGTCGTCAGACAAGCTCATATGGCAAATCAAATTTCATTTTCCAAAACCTGGCACAATCTAGAATAAGACCCAAAAAACAAACCAAACATTTGCAATTACTTTTTATACCATGACATTTTGTTTGATTACTGTAGCTTTTTAGCATCCAGGAATACTGCATACAAATTTGTATCATTTCCTGTTTTATTCCTGGTCGAAGAGGATGAGCTTAAAAATGCTTTGCAGACTGCAATTAGTATGCAAGAAAAAGCACAGGAGAAAGAGAATGGCTACAATCATAGGTACTGTGGTCACACATTGTGTGGGTTTCAGTACCAGTGGTACAGATGGTAACACCCCTTCTATTCTAGCTCTAGCCATGTTTTGAGTAGAGACTGCCAATTGTGTGGTGGTTTATGATGTAGTACATTGTCCAATAGGGACTCGAATACAGCCTATGAAGGTGAATTGCAAGTTTTAAAATAACCCACTGTGCTGATATAAATGCATTGCTCCCAAGAAAAGCAGCACAGATTATGCAAGAGTTGCAGGGTAATTGGAGAATTTATAAAATACATTTAAAAATAAACTAAAGTCCAGCAATGCAGAACAACTCTGTGGGGGACAGAGAGGAGTGAGAAGGCCACCTTTTCCTCAAACCCAGGAGCTATTACCATCAGATTTCAAGAAACATTCTGTGCCTATGGGAAAAATGCTTAATATATCCAGCCCTTAAATTGTAAGCCCTTTGGGACAGAGAAATACCTACAGTACCTGAATGCAATTTGCTTTGAAGTGGCTGACCAATCAATATAAATCAAACCAAAATTTAAAAAAAAAATTAAGTAAACGCTGTGTGAAGAACCTGGATGCAGATGTCTTAGAATTTACGTAAGCATCATTTTCTAATTTTGGCAATCTGACATTACTTTTCAGTTTGCATCGTTGGTTATCAAAGAGCTAGGTAGGAGGTCTTAGATCTCATGATGGCAAGCTTTTAGAGTAAAGGATAGTGGATAAAATGTGGCTGTCTTAGGGCCAGTTTTCAGGCACAAGCAGAGCAAGAGAGAGCAAAAAATAAAGTCACTTTGCTTGTAAAAGTTTTAAATAGCACATCTTTGGACCAAGAATTTAATTTCCTGTGACTTCTGTAAGGGAAAAATTCAACAGAAAAAGCTGTGCATGCAAAAATTGTTCAGAAAACAGAACTTTTGACCAACCCTTAAATTTAGCATTTTGGGGCAAAAGTCATATAGTTCCTTTTATATAACATTTGATTCTCACAATTTTCCTTTCTTTTTAAGTCTACCAGGTCAGAATGGACAATCTCTCTCAGCAGCTTCCATTTCTTTAACAATACATTTTCTAAAATTCTCAGATGGAACTTGGCCCTTGATACTCTCTAACCTTGCCAGGTTGCATCAAGATAGTATATTGTTGTAATAATTTGATAGTGCTAGCAGGTGTTATAGACATAATACTAGATGGTCCCTGTTATTTGGAGTTTCTAACTAGACAAGACATACGGACAAGGCAGAGAAACAAAAAAAAAAAAAATCAAAAGGTTTAGACACCACTCTTGCATCACTGTTCTTTGAGAACAGTGATGCAAAACATATCAACTTGTCCTCTGGCAGCATTACCATATTGCTGGTAGTGACAAACCTAATTCACAGATAACACAAAACTTTCAGTCCGATTGCTTCAATGGTACAAAACAGGAATTCCATACCAAAAATCTTCTGTATCATAGATCTGCTAAATCTCTTGAGGCCCAATACTGAGTGAAACCTGCTATCCCCATACCCCACAACCTTCTTTACCACCACAAAATAGTTTAGTTTACATTGACACCTGAAAAGCTATCTGTTGTTGGTACAACAATCAATGCTCCTAATTCTAAAAAAGGGTCTTCTTTTACCTTGTCTCCTAAAACTCTAAATAAGAATAAAACCAGACAACCTCCTGGCCTGGCCAGGATCAAACTTCTATTCTATAGCTTTCTTCATATTAAATTTCACACCCAATTCTCTCTTAATGATGCATTTTGGTCTGCCCAGTACCGCAGAGATCGTCCCTCTCCCAGCCAGGGCCGGATTTAGACACAGACAACATAGACATATGCATTGGATGCCAAATTCTAAAGGTGCCCAAGAACTGGGACTTCCCCTGTTGCTCTCTCCTTTCCAGGGGAAGAGGGAGGAGAAAATACATGTCCTGCCTATGGGCGACGACATCTTAAATCTGGCCTACCCCAGCTCCTTTTTCACAGTATGAGTGTCAGGAAAGCTGTTTGAAATGAAGTTTTCTGGTTCTGCTTGCTTCCCATTTCCTCAATTCTAAAAGGACAATAGGTTGGTGTCTCAGGCTCCTTCTCTGAACAAACAAAAAAAAAAGGGGAACCCAACAAAGAACGAAACTCAAACGGTCAGCAGAAAATAAATTTTGAAATTGCTTGAAAAGGTGTCAGCAAGCATGAGTAATCTGTCCTGCTATCTCAGGCAAGGACCATCCGGACAGTTTGATCATCCACCTTTATCTAATGTCCAAAACAAAAAATATTTGAGAATTTTTTTAGAAAATTAAAATCACAACAATCATCAAGCCCAAATGGACCAATGTTTCACTGTAGCCAGCTTCTTCAGGGGTTAACTCTGCAATTGGTAATCCATCAAAAAGACTGTTGTCTGTAACATAACCATACATAAGAATTAATAATCTATCAGGAAATGAATTAAGAAAGTACTTATCTGCAGGCCAGAATTTTTCATTCATACTGGACAGTCAGTCTCAAAAAGATGTAAAGCAGGCAGCAGAGGGATTCAATGTCCTTTTAAATGTCAGGAATGACATAAAACGCCCCAGATGGAGGATCACCTGAAGAACGATGGAACATAAGTGAATATCTTGACGTCAGCTCAAAGCATAAAGGATCATCTAAAAAAAAAAACAAAACAAAAAAAACACACTCACATCTAAATAAGCATTCAATCTATCAGGACCAAAAGACTGTAATTTGTAGATCCATTGTTGCTCTAATTGCAGCAACTGATGATTTAAGTCACCTCCATGCTAGTGTGGAAACACTTGATCGATGACACAAAAACGTAACTAAAAGAAATGGTGCGTTTCTTCACAATGAGCTACCAGTGGTGCATTCTGCAGACTGTGTGCTAGAAAAGAGCAATGTTCAATCATACCTGTCTTAATCATATGCGCTGTTTTGCCCACATACATTTTTTTTTTTATTTACATGGACACTCAATTAGGTAGACCACAACTGATTACAGACATGAAGTTGAATATGTTAAAGAGATACTGAACTTAGCTGAAGTTATCCTTCAGTTTTAAGTAATCCATCAGTTCAGATTTATCCGGGTGTCAAAGATGCTGTTATTAAGACCTTCCATCAGCTCGTCCTCCGAGATATCCAGGAAGCCGCTAGCAATTGTCCACGTAATCATAACTGTAACTTCAATTGGCAGGAATCTGAGGCATTGCGTGAATTACAAAAAGCTCTCCAATTGATAATAAAACCAGCCGACAAAGGTGGCAAAGTGGTACTACTTGATCGTCAGCAGTATGAGAGTAAGATTTGTTGCCACCTTAGTGACACTCATTTTTATAAAGTGTTGCCAACTAATCCAATCCAGCCCTATGAGAAGAAACTTCTAGTCTAGTAATGTCTGCTCGTGAAATTGGTTTTTTTATATCTAAAGAGGCATTCTTTCGAGTAAGAACAGATCCAGTTACACCTGTATTCTATACATTGTCTAAGATTCACAAGAGGCTGGTAGACCCCCGGGATGCCCCATAGTTTCAGGTACGAGTTCACTATTAGAACTGGTTTCTTGGTATGTGGGTTCCCCCCGGAACCTAATTTAAATATATCCTTGCGAAATATATGTCATTCCCCTCACTGAGAACATGAGATTATTGAGGACCGGAAAAAGCTCGCTGAGCAGCCATGATATAGTGGAGAAAATGCACCAATAGTAAGTACGAGCCTTGTTAGTGCCTGCAGAAAGATTTGTATAAGTATGCCTGGGTTATTTTGTCAATACATTGAAGGTAAAAAGAATGCAATTATGATTTGGGTTTTTACAGACGCAGATACTGAGCCCTTGAAAAATGATGAGTGTCCGAAACACTGTCCCGTGTCGGGCATTGGCAATGCTATGGAACTCTGATACTGTTATACCATGTTGATTGATTCCTACATGTTCAAGGACGATCTGGGTTTGAAGATAAGTGCACATTATATTCTGATAGCATGTGGATTACAATAGAGGGTTACAAGCTAAAAAAAAAAAGAAAGAAAAAGTTTTGATTATAGACTATGTATGAAAAAAAGAGTCTCAAAAAATATACTGAATATAATAGTGGGGACATTGGATCACTGGATACACATGACCGATGATTATGAGTAAGGCTGAGTCTTGAAGTTTAAATACTATACGATGAAGCCTAGTATGATGGTCATAAATAAGTGAATAACTAATTTTCGTTCCATCTTATTTCTTTGCGTCTTGAGATTGTGAAGGATATTAGTGGATTTGGTTGGTCTCTTAAGAGTGATAATGTTCATTGATGACATTTTTGTTCAATGGAAGGGATCAGGTGCAATTTTTGATAATTTTCTATGCTGGCTAAATTCTCTGAATTGCAATCTGAAGTTTATAGGTAATAAACATGCTCATCAGACTTTTTTTGGGATATACTGATATGGAAGATGCTCTTTGGGCATACCACCTCATATCATAAACCAGTCAGTTCCAATACTCTCTTGAATTTTTCCAGCAGTAATCCTAGTGTTTTAAAAGAATTACCTTTAAGTCAGCTTTTGAGGCTTTGCAGCATGTGTTCTTCTACCAGCGAGTTTAAACTAAGAAAAATCTCTACTTGATAGATTTCTAGCAAGAGGATATCCAAGACTATATATCAGAAAAGCCTTTTTGAGAGCTCACTTCAGCCACAGTGAATGGCTGTTCCAATCCTGGATATCAGAGTTCATCAAGTTGCACTTGTGTGCTTCCGTTTTCTCCACAGGCACATCCTATTTGCACCTCCATTCTACAAAATTGGCAGATTCTACAAATTCATGATGTATTTCATAAACTTCCCAGAACTGCCTTACAAGAGGCAATAATCTTAGAGACTTGCTTGAGCATTCTGAATTCTCTCCACAGTCAAGTCAGGATGTAACTTGTTCCACTGGTCTACATCAACCATGAGGCAACTGCTTGGTCAGTCACATTTCTATGACAATTACATGCTTGTCGATAACTTCAGCTAATTTCAGTATCTCTAAAATATTCAGCTTCATGTGTCATCAGCTGTGATCTACCTGATTCTGTAAAAAAATTTATGTGAGCAAAACAGCGAGTATGATTAAGACACGTATGATCAAACATCGCTCTTGTCTAGCACAAAGTCAGCAGAATGCACCACTGGTAGCTCATTGTGAAGAAATGCACCATTCTTTTGATGAGTTATATATTTTCTGTCATCGATCAAGTGTTTCCACACTCACGTGGAGGTTATTTAAATCATCAGTTTCTGTGGTTACAGCAACAATGGATCTACAAATTAGATCTACAAATTAGATTGTCTGTTTTTTGGGATGATCCTTTATGCTTTGAGCTGACTTCATGATATTCACCTATGTTCCATTGTTCAGGTGATCTGCAGTCTGGGACGTGATACGTCATTCCTGACACTTAAAAGGACATTGAATCCTTCTGCTGCCCGCTTAACATCTGTTTCAAACCGTTGGTCTGGTATGAATGAAAATTCTGGCCTGTAGATAAGTACTTTCTTAATTCATTTCCTGATAGATTATTAATTCTTATGTATGGTTATGTTACAGACAACAGTCTTTTTTGATGGACTACAAATTGCAGAGTTAACCCCTGAAGAAGCTGGCTACAGCAAAACACTGGCCGTGTTGGGCTCAGTGACTATCAATGTAGACTGCTGTGATTTTTAACTGCTAAAAAAATACTCAGAAAATATTTTTTTGTTTTGGACCTTAGATAAAGGTGGATGATCGAATTGTCCCGACGGTCCTTGCCTGAGTTAGCAGGACAGATCGCCAGGCTTGCTGACACCTTTTCAATCAATTTCAAAATGTATTTTCTACTGACCATATGAGAGTTTTGTACTTTGTTGGATTTCCCTTTTCTTGTTTGTATTATCTGTTTGAGGTTACCATTACCTCTCTATATGTTCTTAAGAATGCGTCTTCTCTGGCCATATTCAAATCCAGCCTAAAACCCCAATTTTGAGACTGCTTTTAGATCTTAAAACCCTGGCTCTCCTTGATTTTAGTCATTTTTAACTATTTTTCAATGAATAAGTACAATTTCTTGTAGCTTCTTGTTTGTCATGTATATGTTTCCTGACTAAACTGCAAGTTCCATGAAGCAGGACTCATCATTTAGGTATATTGTACAGTGCTACACACACTAAGTAGTGTTATAGAAATAACTGCAGTAGTAGCCACAATGCTGAGAGTTCCTGGTAAGATTTGAAACTGTACTTCTTTCTGTAGTCCCTCTGAAAGGATTATAAAGAAAGCATGTCCAAGACACTCTTTCCTCTAACAGGCAAGTCATCTTACTCTCTGCCAAATCTTTTATGATCTTAACCAGATGCAGGTCAAATAGATATTTACTTTGAAGTGGTAATCCCATCAAGCACACCTTTAGGAAAAAAAAGTCAACCAATCACTGCCATATCCAGACCTCCCACATGTCATCACCTTCACTGACATTAAGGTGTCACATGGCATGACCAATAGGAATTTGACTGCTAACTGTATCAGGCCACAGGAGTGTCTGACCAGCATCTGTCATTCCTGTCATCAGGTCCTCTCTTTTCAGCTCTTAGGGCATTTCACAATCACTTTGGGCATATACACACACACTGTAGTCTGTAATATGGCTCCACTAAGCTTGTAAACTATTTTTAAAGTTATTTCCATACATTGTTCATCATAGGGTCTGAGCCCAAATGGTCTCTCTTCCTTTGGTAGTTTGGAAAGACATCAGAATGGCTCTCTTATCATTCCTTATCTATTATATTCTTATCTCCTTTACCAAAAGGTAAATCAGAACAGACACCTTGGATCTGGATGGCATTTCTAGAACGGATCTGATCTCTTCTCAGGCTCCTTTACCTCTTAATGCCAGGACTGACACCACCACCAAATCCCTGTTTCCGTGAATTTCTGAGAACTTCTGTATACTGGAGATTTCTCTCTGAATAGACTCTGAAGTTGCAAAGAATAAGGACTAAGAAATCTAGTGTTCTTTCTTTTTCTCATCAGGAAAGAAGCCATTATGGATAGAACTTTTAAAAACATTGTCTGCCTTGTAAATCATATTGGTACAGTTTACTGTATAGGAATCTAAGATTTTACAATATCCTAATCTCTTTGGAGATCTCATCTCCTCCTGCTCAGCCATCTTATCATCTGACATCCAGTTGTTTCAACTCACCTTTTCAATCTGCCCCTTCACCAGGTACATTGATCCTGTACTAGTGGGATCCATCTATCTTCCACAATCCAGGTAGAACCCTTACCTCTCTATTTCTCATTAGATTTATTTTCTATGAAGAAACAAGTACTCAACAAAAATCAAATATGTTACTATTCATGCATTTGTTACAGAACACCTCCTGAAACCAGAAAAAAGCTTTTTTTTTTCTGCTCCCTAGAAGGTCCATTCCTGGTGGTGTTTAACTTTAGTCCTTAGTGATATGGAAAAAGGAACGAGTGAAGTAATCAAATTTCCAGATGACACAAAAATATTTAAAGTAGTTAAAACACAAGCAGACTGAGGAACTGCAAAAGGAGCTCACCAGACTGGGAAAGTGGGCATGTAAATGGCAGATTAAATTTAATGTGGACCAGTAAGTACAAAGTAATGCACATGAGGAAAAATAATCCTAATTATATATATATATTGCTTAGTTTTGAATTTAAGGAAATTATTCAAAATATATTGAAATCCTCAGCTGTGGTGGGACAGTGATCAAAAAATCAAATGTTAGGAATTATTCAGAAATGAATAGAGAATAAAGCAGAGTTGCTTAATTGTAATGGATGTTCTCTGAGGACAGCAGGATGTCATTCATCGCATATGGGTGAAATTATCCAATGGAGCCCAGAATGGCAATTTGACTTCAAAGTTTCTAGAACTTCGATTGTGCATCACTGAGTATGCCTATGCATGCTAACATACCACACATCCATGCGGGGGCCCCTTCAGTCTTGTCCTTAGCTATACAAATGAAGCAACTCCAAGAGGAGGTGGAAGCTTTTGTGAGGACTGACATCCTGTTGTCTTCAGAGAACACCTATTACGGGTAAGCAACTCTGCCTTTCTCTGAGGACAAGCAAGATGGCAGTCCTCAAACATGGGAATCCCTAGCTACAGATTGCTTTGAACGAAAAAGGGGGAAACAATAACACGTGCCGACGGGTGCAACAAGTCTTTTTTCCATTTTATACTTACCCTACGAGATTTAGCCTGAAATAAAAAAACAGCAGGCCCTAGTAGGGTATGGAGTTGGGTTCTACACCTCGAAAAAATTCCACAGGACAGACTAGCCAAACTTACTGTCACATCATCCATCCCTATCCAAACAATAATGAGATGCTAATGTGTGGAAAAAATGCCACGTCACAGCTTTGCAGTTCTCCTCCATAGAGACTGATTGCAATTGAGCCACTGATGCTGCTGTTGCTTGAACAAAGTGAACCTTGACATATGCCCAGGCATGCCTGAATCTATTGGGCTAACAGAAAGATACAATCTGTTAGCCAATTAAATAAAGTCTGTTTGGCAAAATTCTGTTTTGATGAAACTTTTTGTTTCTCAGTGGTGTTCGGTTCCAGCGACGCAGCCATTCGAATGGTCTGCGCATGCTTCGACCTCGGACCAGGGAAGGAGTGAGCTTCCGACGGGGTGGCTTTTTAGTCTTAATTTTTTCCGCTCTCTGGCGTCTCGCTCGCGGTGACATTCGACCACAATATATACATATTGTTTGGTCGTGATTCGGGCCTAAGCACTGATAGTAGGCCTCATGTCCATCAGTTATGGACATTATTTTCCCACAAGCGCATGGTTTAAAGCTGGATGGCCGCGGCATATCTTCTTGCCAATGTTTGTGGAACGAAGTGGAGAATTTTTCAGTAATTATTTTTTCTATTTTTTTGACTAGTCTGAAGAGAGTCGTGGCTCCGCGTGTGTTCCCGCTCATGGAAAAGACAGACTGAGGAGAAGCTGTTTTCTGCGCGGGAACTTTCGTGCAGTCGCACAGAGCAAAGCTCTGTATCAGCTTTGAGAAGCTCCGCCTCCGACGCAAGACTGACAGTCCCAGGACAGCATGGCTAATTCAGCCCTGCTATCGACTGGAAAATATAATATACATGTTGTAAGAGATTTTGTCTCAGAAGACTGTACTTTGAATGATTTCATATAAAATCTTATGCATAATTTTTAATTGTATGTGAGGAGGGTAAGACTGTAAAGGGGGAGAGTGGAGCTGACAAGCAACATGGTGGGATTTCATTTTGAAATTCCAGTATGTGCATTATGGTGTTGACTTTGTATTTGCTACAAAGCAGGTACAAAGTCTGTGGCTGTGCAAGTACTCCTGATTCTGGCTGGCCCCCAGATTTTCAAAAAGAATCTTCGTGGGCAGTTTCCCAGCCTCTTAAATTGTGTACAATGGATACGTCTGATCATACTGAATCCCCTCATCTATTCATAAGCTATAGATACAAATAATTTGCATGCTCATTATTTCAACATGGGAAATCTAACTAATTTAAATATGGTGAGCAATATTTGATGCATAAATATTTTTGTTTGTGAATTTTTTGATGGCTCTGTTTTAATATGTATGTCTAGAATTCTAGATAGAGTGAGTTATACATTTTTATAAATAAAGCTCATGGTTTCAGGATCCCCGTACTGGTTCCGATTGAGCTGGAAGCACAAAGGAGGAGGAAACTGCTGGGTCAAAATAGAAATTAAAGCCCCTCCATGTAAACAGTCTCTCCCAGCTGGTGGCATTGTGGTGGTGCACAGGATAAGGGCGAATTTTTTCATTTGGCCGTAGGTGCCAAATAGCTGCTACTACATGTAATTATCCCAAGTCCCTTAAAAGGAAAGTATATGTTGGATTTATCAGGGGTTAAGCACATCACTTCTAACTCCCTTATTGAAGTCACCATCAAGTCTCCTATGTGAACTGCTACATTGCCACAAGTGTTATGTAGCCTCACCAAGAAAGCAGAGTAATATCTAATTTAAGGACCTACTCAAAGTCTCAATACAACTACTCTTCTGTAAATTCCAAACTATTCCTTTGAGTTTAGAAACAAACATGATGGCAGAAATAGTCCATACAGCCTATCTAATCTGTCCAGCCACATCAACTGCTTAGGTCTACAGTCCTTGCCAACCCCCCTCAGAGATCCCCAGTGCTTGTCCTATGCTTTCTTGAATTCAGATAATGTCCTTATCTGCACCAACTCAACTGAGGCGCTGTTCCATGCATCCATCACCCTTTCTGTAAAGACATTTTACCTTAAATTACTCCTGAGTCTACCGTTTTTCATTTTCATTCTATGAACCCTCATTCCAGAGCCTCCTCTGTTGAGAGGGCCTCCTTCTGTGCCTTGGAGATATTTCAATGTCTATCATATTGCCCCCTTTTGGATGCATATAATCTACTGAATATTCAATGTTTATCAAAGATGAATGAATGGTCAGTAAAGTTGAATCCTCAAGGGGTTGTGATATGAAAGTCTAACGGTATACACAGCATCAATGTTAGGGAATATTTTTCATGGAAAGGGTGGTGAATGTATGGAATTTTCTCCTGGAGTGGATGTTGAATGCTAAAACGTAACTGACTTCAAGAAAGCACAGAAGATCCCCTTAGCTTTAAAAAAAAAAGTGAAAAGATAAGATAAAATGTTCTTACTTGATAAATCCTTGAATCCTGCTAGATCTTGGGATATGCTCACTCCTCAGCTACTGAAGACAAATGACACACCCTTTTCATGACCTCACTCTGCCATAAAAAGGGAGTGGTTGTCTGTCCTTGCCAATAGCCTACTGTCAAAGCAACTGGACAAGAAACCCCTTCTTACCCCCCTTTACTTCCTTTCTTATTCTTTTTTTTCCCATCCCTTGAGGTTATTCTCCCTCTTGGGGAAGGGGAGAGAGGGGAAAGAAAAGAGTAAGAGAGAGAAAGCCAGATTCCCTCAGGCATCTCTGCTTGTAGCCCCTGTATTCCTGGGTGGGGCCTGAATTGGTCTAGAAGGACTCAAGGAAAATTATCAGGAAAGAACATTACTACCTTCATTTTCCTACTGCTAGCCCAGTTCTTGCACATGAAAGTTACAAAAAGCTACCCCCTGGCTGGGTGGGAGGAAGATGGGGTTTTAAGATAGCCCTAAGTCAAAGATAATGTCCTCCTTAGCTTGTATGTCCAGCCTATAATGTTTGGAAAATGAGTGCAGGGATGACCAGTTGGTAGCCCTGCAAATTTTGCCTGGGAAGACATGATTCTTCTGCCCAGGATGACGCCTGCACCCCTGTAGAGCATGCATGGAGCATCACTAGTACTTGCCTATCCATCGAGTATATAGGCTGAGGCAATTGCTTCTTTGATCCATCTAGTTAGCATGGTCTTGGAGGCTGTTTCTCCATTTCGTTGTTCACCAAACAGAATGAATCAACTATCAGATTTCCTGAGGGGGTTAATCATCTTTAGTTATCTTAGAACCTGATGCACATCCAGAAGATGCAGTCTTTCATCCTTATCCCTATATTCCTTTAAGGCTGGCAGAGACACAGTCTGATTTAGGTGGAAGAGAAACATTAAATTTGGAAGGAATGAGGGCACTGTTCAGAAGCTGACTGAATAAGTATAAATTACTAAATATGGTTCCAAAATAAATCTGCGGAGCAGATCATCACCGAAAATGTAGTTTTTAATAACAGATCCTTAATGGATGCTTGCTTCAAGAGTACACAGGAAGCTCCTACTATTGCTTTGAGAACCAGGTTGAGATCCCACTGAGGAAGAATTGGAGGATGGACATATATGCTTCATTCCTTTTAAAAAAAAAACCGCACTACATCCAGGTGTGTGGATACCTGGGTACCTTTGATGCATCCCTTGCACCCTCAGTGAATTAAGTGCTAAGCCTCTAGGTTCATGGGATGTCCAACTTTCATGGGGAAGTCTTATACTCCCGGCAGTAAGCTTCAAATAGCCTCCAAACTTGAATATAGGCTGATAAGGTTGAACTTTTTTATGCTTTCAGCATGTTTGTCACGACTGCCTGGGAATAACCTCTGCCTTTCAGCAGTTTCAAGGGTCAGGCCGTATGATAAAATGGAAATGGGTATTCCATTGGTATTGAACTTTGCTACAGCAATTCCTATTTTCTGGGGAGTTGTAGTGGGATCCTCACTAGAAGTCTTATTAAGTCTGCATATCAAGGTCTTCTTTGCCAATCTAGAACTACCAGTATCACCTCTGAGAGGTGATCCTCTATCCTCATCATCACTTTGCCTATCAGGGGCCAGGGTAGAGATACATACAGGAGCCTGTCCTTTGGCCAAAGCTGGATTAAGGCATCTAATCCAGTGGTTCTCAACCTTTTTTCGACCGGGACACACCTGGCAGATGGTTCTCACATGTGTGACACACTGTACAAAATTACACCTGCATTATGGAACACATAACAACCCTATCTATGAAAAGGCAACACTACAAATATTAAATCAGGTCCTAAACACTAATACACATCCTATTAGGAAAACAGAACAAACCAAGCTGCTATAGATCCCCATACAGAAATAACTGTAAAACTATATTAATAAATGTTTCAAAACAGCTGAACAGAATGACATCAATTAAAACTCATAAAAATTATTAAAAATTGTCCAAATATCAAAATATTTCAAAACAGCAGACATCACATAATACTCAATTAAAATGGCAGTCAATCAAGAAAAATAAACTTAAAATGCCACCTTTACTTACCCTCTCCAGCAACTCTCCTACTTCTTTCCCTTGAAAGCACATACCAGGTGCAGCAGCGGCTGCTGAAGCTCTGTCCTTACGGTCCTCTTCTTTAGGGCCCACAAGTCACACCCCCCCCCCCCCAATTAAACCCTACGACCAGTCTGTCTCACACACACACACACACCCCCCAATTAAACCCTACGACCAGTCTCTGTCTCACAGACAGACACCAGACACCACCCTGCCTAGTCTTCTCTCTCTCTCTCTCAGTGGCAGATTTCCCAGTGCTGCCGCTGCCTTCTCAGCCGCACTGAAGCAGCAAACATTTATTTTATAAAAATATGCCACAGCACTCAAGCCTTTCTTCTGGCTGTCGGGATATCCCTAGGCTCCCACGGCCCCAAATCTGCCTGCTTTTATGGCCGCTGGGAGCTCCAATTGCCCCATCTGTAATCAGCATGGCTGAGTGCCACTTTTACTTTAAACACTGTTCTACCGCGCTCACTGTTGCATGGGGGGGGGGGGGATCCCCGGAGCAACTGGCCTCTTCGTGCTTGCGACTCACTGCCGCTTTGGGGAATCCCTATTCTATCGCGGTTCCTAGCACGGCTGGCCTCTTTTCTTTATGGCTCGCCACTGTGTTTAATTTCAGGACTTCCAGCCCGTGGCGGCCACAGGGTCGGGCTTCTTTGCCGCCACGGGTCTGGACACTGCCACTTCTTCCAGCCCCCCTCAAACCACCCCACCCCCGGGTTTTGAGATGCCCCCCTTCTTTCTGCCCCACCAGCCAATCAGAGGATTCCTCCTCCCACTAGCAGGAAGAAGGAAGGAGGATTCTGATTGGCCCATGGGAGCAGGAAGAATGGAGGTGGTTTCCAATTGGCCCATGGGAGCAGGAAAAAGATAAAGGGAAGTATAACTGGGGCTGTGGGAGACTGGGAGCCGCGACACACCAGCTGGTGCTTGGTGACACATTGGTGTGTCGCGACACACCGGTTGAGAAGCGCTGATCTAGTCCACTGAATCCTGCCGCTTTCTGCTAATCAAAGAACCTATCTGCTTTGGTATCGCCAGCAGATCCTATTGTTCCACTATCTTCTAAAAGGACTCCTGGCTGGGCTTTCATTCTCCTGGGTCCAGCTGGTTTCTGCCCAGGAAGTCTGTTGGAACATTTTCGTTTCCTGCAATGGGAGATATCGACAACTGGGGCAAGCTCTTCTCTGCTCAACTGAGTATCCCCTCATGCTTTCTCCTCCCCTTTTAGATCTAGGATGTAGTCCTACTTTGGGACTGCAAAATAAATTAAGTTCCTTGCCCTCTCTCCTTGGGAAATACTGGGGTTATGACCTCCAAGTCCAGTAATCTTTGAAGTGTCACTCTCACTGCTTCCCTTTTGATCTGCAACATGCAGGAGGAAATCATAAAAGCATTTGGTACAGGGAGATACACTCGGGTGAGTACCCACTGGTTTGTAGTAATCTAAGTCCACTCTGTGTATTACTCATGACAGCTGTCCGCCTACCAGTATCATCGCCTGAGGGATCCACTGAATATCACTGTGAAGGTGAATTACTTCCTGCAACTGCAAGGGGGGGATTCTCCTTTCAAAATGCCAGGCTCCTTAAATGCCTGGTATTTACCCTGTGCCACTTGCGAGGCCACAAAAGCCAGCATTTTACCTTTCATAGTACTTCAAATGCTGTCGCCAAAGCCTTTGCACATCTGACTGGCCTCTATCCTCAGAGTCTTTGAGTCTTGGATTCACCCAAATCCTTTATTAATTTTTCCAAATCTTTGCCAAATCTTCCCCTCTAAAGAGAAACTTACCCAGTTTCAGAGCTAGAAGCGTCTCCCAGTTGCAAACCTGGAAACAATTAACCTAAAGGATAGCCTAATTAGGTTATACATTGAGTCTGCCAAAAAGGCAACTGCCAACTCCAGACATGTGGTCCTTCTGGACTCTCAGGCAACTGCTGTATACAACATAAGGCTGCCCGGGATACATAGCCCTCCATACACCAAGGTCTGAATAGCTATCACTCCTGTGGAGAAGGTCTGTTTTAGCATCAATTCCATCTTCCTGACCTGCGGGTCCTTTAGAGCTGTGCCTCCCTCCACTGGGATGGTGGTTCTTTAGGCTACTAATGAAACCAGCAAGTCAACCTTTGGGATTTTCAGTAGCTTGTGCTTTTCTTCTGCAGGGAGAAGCTACAATTTTCCCATTACCCTACCACCTCCTGAGACAAAACCCCCTCCCCCACAGGGTGCTCCACTCAACCAACACTATCTGCTTTAAGGCTTCATGCAAAAGAAAAGTTCTTGAAGGCTTCCTAATTCCCTAAAGGATGGAATAGCCTTCCAAAGTGTCTTCTGATTTGGTGCCTAGAATCTTCAAGGCCACTTGGACATTAGTGATGAGGACTGAAATCACCTCTTTCCAAAACAATGTTACTATTAACGAATATTCCTCCTCCGAAAAGCACTGCCCCTCCTCCAGAAAGCTAGGGAGCACATGAAGCTCTGATTCTTCAAGTGACTATCACTCTTCGATGGAATCCAGAGTGGCAGTGAATGTTGACAAGGGTATGGTCCCAAGGGAGTCCCTTGGAGATTGAGGATCCCTGCTCTGTCTTTCTGATGCCCTGGTCTGGGGATCTCAATCAAAGCAGGGCCAGGTTTTTGCATAGCGCAGAAAGCTTGATACATTACCAGCAAACACACCGAAAAAACCCCCCTGCAAGGTAGGTTCTCAACTGGCCCCTTGAAGCTTCCAGCCCAGTGTCCTGTGCAGGGCCACATCATCTGCCTCCAGAACCTTCCCCTGCATCCTCTTCCATCAGGGGTGCTTACCAGGACTGGCTGGCCTGGAGGCAGCAGCTCCTCCTCTCCTGTAGGAGTGATTGGCGCTGGGTCAGTTCCCAGGCCGGCAGCTTCCAGCAATCCTTTCCATCCCAGAGGGGTTTCTTTACTGGGCCTAGGCACCCATCGCATACCAGGCAAAAGGAGCTGCCAACACTGGAGATCTTTCTTGAACTGCAGGCTGCACACCAGTAGTCATGCAGCATTTTCATTTTTTTTTTTTTAAAGAACAAATAGCCTGCTGCACTGGTGCCCCTCCGGGGCTGAACCAACGAAGATACGAGGCGCGCTGCACACAGCCTGGTTCCCCTGCTAATGCTAGCTGAAGTACTCACTATCGCCAGAGAACTCCTTCAGACCTAACAATATCATTGGCCTGCCACACCTCTCTTCCCTAATCCTCCATATCTGTTTTTTTTGTCTATTCTTCCCATACAAGCTCGGGAAGAACAGCAGAGAAGCAAAGCAGGGAAGGGGGGGGGGAAGAGAGAAAGAAACCTAAACCTTCTCCTTTTTATTTATTTTTGAAAGGGACAGGTCCCTCTAGGATCCCGTACTCCCTAAGCAGTGGGGTCCCCACTAGGAGAGAACCTCAGATTCCTAGAGAAACAGGGATCTACTCTAAGGTTCCCATCCACCAGGTTCTGGTCCTTGGTGGTAGCTCCTACTGGGGAAAGCAGCCCTGAGAAACTGTTGCCCCAGGAGCTAAGGGCTCAACTAGGCCAGGCTGCACCCTGGCTCTGAGAGGTTTGAAAGTCCACCTATACTTGTTAGCAGCTACAGGAGACTAAAGACTACTGGCAACGGCCTGTGACCACTCCCCCTTTTATGGCCAAAAGTGAGGTCATGAAAAGGATGTGTGCTCTGTCTTTGGCAGCTGAGGAGAGGGGAAATCTGAAGTGTAAGGACTGACCTAGCAGGAAAAAAAAGGAATGGAAGAATTAATCAGCAACCGAAATCTGTCTGGTAGACTTATCATAATTATTAATAGAAGTCTTAAAGAAACCCAGGTGTTTACAGACATAGCAAGACCTTGACCAGATCAGTGCATTAGGTGGGTGGTGGCAGGGTGCAATCTGGAAAGATGATGGGGACATAGGAGGCTGGATATTTGGGTAACAGCCAGATTGCTGTGGTAGCTACTTAGCTACTCAGCAACCTAGTAGTTGAAAACAGGAGGGGATGAATACTGGGTGTGAAAATCAAAAAGGGATCTTGCATACCCATCTACCCCAGAGGGTAGAGTATAATAAAGAAAGATGACAATGACTCACACATATGTATACACACACATTGTATATTTAGAGAGTATAGGGGTCCATCATGGAACTGGACTAGCATTAAGAAGTATTGCCCCCAAGAAACACAAGGGTTTTAATTTTCTCATATTCAGGGGTGGAAAAATATTTTTTAAAAACTTTGGTGCCAGCCAAAACTGTTTTATTGTTTTTTTATTTAATTTTTTATTTAGTTTTAGGAACCAGGGATTTTTCCTTACTTTTTCATCTTTTTTCGGCCTTTTACTTTAAGCTTATTTTAATTTTGCTCTTTATTTTGGTATCTAATTTTTAGCTTTTTTTTTTTTTTTTTGCTATTTTCCTTTACGTTTACATTGTTTTCATTTGATCTTACCTCCCTGTACCCCACATTTTCCCTCTTCTTTCATTCCTTTCAGGCACTTACTCCATCTTCTCCTCCTAGCACTCTCTCCCCATCCCACCCAACTTCCGGAATTCTCCCCCTCCCCACTTTCTTCATTTCAGCCCACTAGTATAGGGCTTAGGGATGTGGGCAGTGGTTGGCAAGACCCAAGTGTTGTGGCTTGGGTCTTGCCAGCAGTAGCCGCAGTTTCTTGGTTCAGTAGAACTTCTCAGCCCAGGTCAGGCTCTCATTGGTGGCAATAGTGGTTTTCAGGGCCTGGGAAAGGGTCCCAGCATTGGCAGTGGCGGCAGCTTTTGGGCAGAGGCCAGGACCTCAATGTCAGTTTCTTTTGCCCAGAGCAGAGAAACAGCCCCAAATCTTAGGCACTTGAGCAATCTGTTGTCCAGGTCTTTTTTTTTTTTTTTTCAGCCCTACTCATACCTAGCACAGTAACACAGAGACGGAGCAAGAAAGTTACTTGAGTAATTTTATCCAGGTATTCAGCGGCACTTAGCCAGATAAATCTACCTCTGAATATAGCAAGGTAAAGCGATTCTACTGACCAGACTTATCCAGCTAAGTTTATCTGATTAGTGCTAAATATTGGTTCTAGCCACATAAATTTAGCCATGCCTCTGGAATGCCACTTGTCCTGCCTCCTTTTATCCAGCTAGATTTTAGCTGGGCAATGACTTACCAGGGAAAAATGTCACCAGTGAGAGGGGTGACAAACCCTTTTGAATAACAGAAACAAGGGGGTAACCTGCACGGAGCAAAGAAATTGCTGGGCAGATTGGATGGACCTTTTGATCTTTTTCAGCTGTCATTACTATCTAATATCAACCTCATAGTAAAGCAGATAAAGAACAAAATGATCCAATCCAGTCTGCTCAGTTGAGAATTGCCCATTTTGAATGGATGTGCATATACATTCCCATAAGCAACCAGACATCAGTTGCCACTTACTCCATCCATGCCTTTTACCTGACCTCTCAAACCCTTTTCTACCAGTGCCCTCTATATCCGTCCCAAACGTAACCAAAATTCATTAGTGAGGACCTCCACCATCTCAGATGACAGGCCATTTAAGACCTTGCAATCTTCAACTTTGATTTTTACAGGAACAATACTGAAGCTAAAAGTTTCTATTTCTTATTAACAAATTTTGTAATAATCTCCAAGATAGTGAGCCTATTTTACAAATTCTGGCATCCCCATGCTCACTGAAGTTTGAGTTTTAACTATGGTCTCTCCATGCAGCCTTCTTGGAAGTCCAATGCTGTTGTACCACTGCTATTGAGAGTTGTAACTACTTGTGCATCCTACAGTTAAACTTTGTACAAACCTTTAGTATATCAATAGTTCTACCTACCTTGTATATTCTTCTTGTAGCTTATTAGGGTCACCAACCCAGAACTTTACTCTGAAATTCAAACTGTAAGGAGACCCCCCTAAAATGAACAACATTAGTTAAAATTAGTTTCTTTCCAAGTTATTTATTAGCACAGATTAGACAAAGTAGATTAGCTATTTACTTACTTTTCAGTTGCTTCCTAATTGGTTTGTTTGGATCCAGCCACCTCTGTAAGAAAAAAGTTAGAGCATGTTAATGCTATTAAATAAAGAAAACAACAAATAATACTGTTTTACGAACGAAAGTAAAGTTTGCAATTCTATCATCAAACCATATGTAAACATTGTTTGTCAAATCACAGAGAGGGCAATTTTTAAACTGGCTGCGGGGCTTGTAATCCTGCAAGCGGAGTTTCCCTTTGAAAACGAAGGCCAGCACACACAACACAGGTACAGAATAGTTTGCACCTAATCTCATGGAGAAGAAAAGTACATGCAGAGATTTTAAAATGCAATCTACATGCATATTTTCACTCCTTCAATCTGTCCCTGCTCCTTTATTTCATGCAAACTAAGGTACATATCCACTAAGGGCCAAATTTTAAAAGGGTTCCTCGCACTAGAAGGGCAATACACACAAATAAGTGTGCCGTGTATGAGAAATATAGATTTTAAAAGCCACTAATTATGTATGTATATGCACGCGAGTTAAAAAAAAAAAAGGGGGCGGGACCAACAGTTTCGCACATAAATCTGTTTTGGGTTTTTTTTTTTTTTTTTAAAACCAGAGCCCAAAGTGTGAGGTGTCTTCTCAGCTGCAGAAACGGGTTTTACGCCTAATACAACATGGTGAGGGTTCCGGGTCAACTGGGGGGAGTGCAGGATGAAGAACCAGATGGGTCTGGATGACATCGAGATTGACTGGGCAAATTGGTGGAATAATTGGAAAAACTGCGCACTCGTTTTAAAATTAGCCTGTTTAAAACCTCTCTTTTAAGTATTAGATCAGCTATATACAGATGTAGTACATAGAATGAACCCACTTCTATTCTTACAGAAATGCTAACATTATACCTGATAAGGTTTCCTTCTAGAAATTTACATTTTGTGATTGCATAAGAAAATTTCTCTACAGAACATCGCATAAAACAAATTCAGCTCCTTCCAAAATAACCACAATGTCTATTTTAAAATTTAAAAAATCTGCCTTCAGAAAAGGTGAACTACAAAAGTCGCTTTACAGCAAAAACCTTCACAAATGCAGCAATTTAGTTTAATTTTAAAGTTTCATATCAAACAGTTTACAAACCTTACTATAAAATCCATATCCAACAGTACAAACTGAAAGACATATCTATTATAGCATATTAACATGGTAACGACAGATGATAGCATCTAACTAAATAATAAATGCTCCCATTTATGACTGAAGGATAAGTTGTACTAATACATGAAGGCTCTGCATCACTCCATGTATAGCCTATTGAAAACTTAAAGCTTGGTGGGTGGTAAGAGGATCTGGGTATTAGTTTACATATAGCAATTAAGGTGTAGATATTCAAAAGCTATTTAAGATGGATAACTCACAAGTTATCTGTCTAAATGGATTAAACAGTATATTGAGTCTCTTATCCAGCTAAATTATAGTTTGATATATTATATGTTATTATTTAGCCGGATATAAAAGTCATTTTGGGGGCATTCCGAGGAGGGGTCCCGTTATCCAGTTGACCCCTAGATTCATCAAAAGGTGTTAACGCATTGATAATGCCTGGGATAAGAAAAAGGGGCATGTTTAGGGAAATTTTAGAATTACCGCACTACGCAGTAACATAGCACTTCGCATCAGTAATATCGCGTCGTGTGGTAAACTTATCGCACCATGCGATAATCCCTATTTTTCGCATCTTGCGCTGGAGGGGAGAGAGGGAGAGCACGAGAGAGAAAGAGAATTTCTCTCTCTATAGTATGAGGAATATAAAACAAAGAAGCCGAAGTCCTCAGAAGTATTTTATTAAAGAGACAATATTCCAGTAAATGCCCAACTCAAGGCCTGAGTTTCGCCCGACCATGGGCTGCTTCAGGGGCTGAAATAAAACATTATATCATTTAATCAAAATGTAATACAAAGACAACACACAGAAAGATTTCTTTACATATAAAAGACTGAACAGTGAAAAGACAAAGCCGTATACAGAAAAAAAAAAGACCATGGCACTTATTACCTATTCATGACAGATTTTATCAATTGCCAGGAAACAGTACAATTATCTCATACCTATCAGAAAAAATATTTAAAATAAGTTCCACTGTAAAATAAAAAATAAGGTACATATTGACTATTAATATAGTAAAAATTGTTTTACCTCATTTAGTAATGCGAAATCATTAAAAAAGGAAGTTTTCCAATTTGTTTATGAAGACACTAAAAAGTATTAAATAACATAGATTAGAAAATAAAACCATGAAATATTAAAAAGTTTAAAAATTAAAAAATAAAAATAAAAACAAAATAAAACTAAAATGTATGTAAATATTACCTTTAAAAGTTGTAGGTACATTCAAAATTGAAAGAAATTGCTCCAGATCACACAGTGTTTTAAAACCTATAAAAATGTTAAAAGATAATTATGACATAGGCTAAAATCTATTGTTGACCAGTGACTGTTACGAGCAAAGCGGTGGACCCTTGGGCCGGCCTAACGGAGTGAGAAGGTGTGAAAGGACGTACACTCCACTGAAAAGATGTAGACCGGGAAGCGGTGCCAAGTTGAAAGTAGAACAGAAGTCTTCGACCTGGAAGTCCGAGGACCCCCCAAGAGGAGCTCTTGAGGTCCCGGACCGCTGGGACTTGGGTGATCAGAGAGAACTGAAGAGACGTCTTCACCCTGGAAGCCCGAAGATCCCCCCGGGAGGAGCCCTTGAGGTCCCAGACCACTGGGACTTAAGTGAACCGAGAGAACTGAAGATGGATGTGACTAACCTTTGTTGAGACAAGTGACAAGTACGAAGAAACAAACAGGCCAACGTCAGAAATCAAAACAACAAGCAGAAGATCCTGAGCTAGTACTGAAGCAAAAAATCTGAAGCTGGAGTGGAACAAAATCAATAAAAAATACCAACTGAAGATCCTGGCTAAGCAGAAACAAAATGCTGCAGCTAGCATCAACATGAACCTTGTTGCCAAGCAACAAGAAACAGTCAGACGCCAGGTTTAAACATTACCTGCGTCTGACATCACTCCCAGGGACGGCCCACAGTCCAATAAGAAAAGCCTTTCAAACCACCCCTCCCCACACGCGTAAGAGTCCAAAAGGGGAGGGGCAAAGTCTCGAGACTCGGCGGCATCTCCCTCGCGAAGATGCCGCCGCGAGGCATTCAGAGCAGGCCCGACTAGCAGCGGGTCCTGTCGTCGCTGCAGCGGGACAGGAGAAGAAGGCCCGAGCACCAAAGCCCAACGTCGGCGCCCCGGGGACAAAGGTAAGGGCTTGGTCGCAAGACTGGCGACTGAGACCGCAACAATGACCTAGTGACTCAGAAGGCGTACTCTCCAGTGCCCCAAATTATAGTTAAATAGCAACACTATTGGATCAGCTTTTGCACACACTTGCTCTCCACTGCTCCATAATAAAGATGCATTACTAACTCTGTTATTATACCCGCCATATTTTAAATATAGAGTGCACAACATTACCGGTGGGTAATGACTAAGTGAGCTTAACACGGAGATTTATGTAAAAAAATGGAGGTAAACAACATATTGCTGGTAACTAAAGAAGCATATATGCCGCGGTCATTTAGAGAAGCTAGTCAGTCATGTGTATAAAAATTCCCGCCACGATCCTGTGCTATAAATGAAAATAGGAGGCAATCTAAAAAATAACTAAAAACATTTTTAAAAAATTAAAAAAAAAAACAAATAGAAACATGCTAACATGGCTAGAACTAAACCAAAACCAACTGAGAGCAAACTACCGCGGCAAAGAATGAAAAAACGACACGCTGCAATACAATAAAAACCGGGATTATTCATGACTTATAATACTGCTCCCGCCGCGGTCCTAAAGTATAAATGCAGGTGAAGGAGCCATATGTTAATACAAACTAAGATTTAAAATATAAAATTTATAAGATAGGAAACCAAAATATGAGTGTACTGACGCGGCTAAAATGAAACTAAAAACAATTACAAAATGATAGTATACAAGCGTGACAAACCAAAGCAGCATCAGTTTATAAACACTCTTTTTCATGTATGTGAGCACGGGAAGTTTACCACAAAAAATTGTATATTTATTTTATAAAGAAAATTGTCTAATCTACATACGGGTAGCCTGAAAAAAATCCGGAGTTAAACGACAAAAGTACCAATTAGTGCCGCAAACATTTTTAAAACATATAGATCAATTTAAAAATATAACTTACTGGAGAGTAGCAGACTGAGGAATTATTGTCACAGTGCGATATGCTTGATGATATTGTTAAAAAATGGACAGCTAATCATAAGGGGGTATTTAAGCCTGAAAAAAGGCGTGAAGGGGACATGTCAATCATTCTCCTATGGGCGGGGCAAGTATCTAAAAAGTCACTCTATATTAGTCCTTACCCACCGGTAATGTTGTTCACTCTATATTAAAAATATGGCGGATATAATAACAGAGTTAGTAATGCATCTTTATTATGGAGCAGCGGAGAGCAAGTGTGTGCAAAAGCTGATCCAATAGTGTTGCTATTTAACTATAATTTGGGGCACTGGAGAGTATACCTTCTGAGTCACTAGGTCACTGGTCAACAATAGTTTTTAGCCTATGTCATAATTATCTTTTAACATTTTTATAGGTTTTAAAACACTGTGATCTGGAGCAATTTCTTTCAATGTTGTATGTACCTGGAGCAATTTCTTTCAATTTTGAATGTACCTACAACTTTTAAAGGTAATATTTACATACATTTTAGTTTTATTTTGTTTTTATGTTTATTTTTTTAATTTTTAAACTTTTTAATATTTCATGTTTTTATTATTTTCTAATCAATGTTATTTTAATAATTTTTAGTGCCTTCATAAACAAATTGGAAAACTTCCTTTTTTAATAATTTCGCATTACTAGTTGAGGTAAAACAATTTTTACCATATTGTTAGAGTCAATATGTACCTTATTTTTTATTTTACAGTGGAACTTATTTAAAATATTTTTCTGATAGGTATAAGATAATTGTACTGTTTCCTGGCAATTGACAAAATCCGTCATGAACAGGTAATAAGTGCCATGGTCTTTTTTCTATATACGGCTTTCTGTCTTTTCACTATTCAGTCTTTTATATGTAAAGAAATCTGTGTGTTGTCTCTGTATTACATTTTGATTAAATGATATGTTTTATTTCAGCCCCTGAGGCAGCCCGTGGTCGGGCGAAACTCAGGCCTTGAGTCGGGCATTTACTGGAATATTGTCTCTTTAATAAAATACTTCTGAGGACTTCGGCTTCTTTGTTTTATATTCCTCACGGCTTTGCTAGACTGACTTCCTTCCTGTTTTTTGGGCCCCTCTCTCTGTAGTATGGCCATCTAATAGGTCGAGATGAGGTGTTTATTGTGGTTCAGGGACCAGTTTCTCAAATAGAGTGAGTCGTATGAACAGCACAGTACACCTTGGTGAAGATTTGACATCATTTGGAGGGAGGAAAGTCTCAAAAAGATGCTATTTCTAATATGTTCTCTCACCCTAGCTTGATGGACTCTAACAGGGTACCATCAAGCTAGGGTGAGATAACATAGTACAAAATTTATCTTTGTGAGACTTTCCTCACTCCAAATGACATAAAATCTCCCCATCTCCCCTTCTCCCCTCTCCCTTTCCCAAGCCCAGAAATGGCCAAAATGAAATTTTAAAAATTTTATCATGAATTGCGTTATGGCCATTTTGGGCATATCACACAGCCTAATGCCAGGAAAAAAAGGTGTAGTTATTTCAGGCGTTAAAACCGTGCGATAGCATGCATTATGCTATCGCACGGTGCAATATTGTCCCTCATTTTCCTAATCCCTCCCAAACAGCTCCCTGACCCCACCCCTCCCAAAAATTTGCATTTGCGCCATGCATTACTGTTCTTATCGCATACGTTATGGCATTAACGCATGTGTTACTGCATTATTACGTGCGTTAACGCCGTAACGCATTTTGATGAATTACCCAGTAAGTTAGCTGCATAATTTTAGACTTGCTCGGAAGCAGGTCTAAAGCTATCTGGCCTCGTGTGGCTGTTTAATTTTAGATTTAACCGGATATATTCCAAAAAGAATATATCCAGTTAAGTTACGATCCATTAAAAAAAAAAAAAAAAGTCACACTTCCACTGCAGTTGCCTAGCAGAGGCATCCCATATGGCAGAGGCATCCCCAGACATGCCGGGTCCGGATCACGGTAGTAGGCTATCACAATCCTGGAGACCAACGTGAACTAAAGGTTTGGGGCAGGGGAAGAGAAGGGAAATGGGTGGGGCTTAGGCATTGGGAGAGGGTGCAAATCTGGGCACCGCGAAATTAAAATTTTTGAAGTATAAAGGGAAGTCAGAGCAGGGGGTGGGGAGGGGGAGAGGGGCTTCCAGCACCACATTGTTTTTTACATTAAAAGGCCTGTTTTGGTGGGGGCTAGTTCCGCCCCATAGGACCTTTGCAACTCGGGTGGGAGAGAGGCAGGGGACAGGCCCATGTAGAGCTGGTAGGCCGCTATGGAAGCAATGAGCATAGCGCCCTGGACCACCTTCCTCCCAAGAACATCCATCGTTCTCTGATTCTTTGGCTCCCTGAGGAAGGATGAGTCCGAGAGAGCTTGGCCTTCTTGAGAGTGGATTCAATGACCACATACTGGTGGGGCACCTGACGCTTGTCAAATCTGAGAGCTTTCTGATTGAGATAAATCACTTTTGCCTTCCTGTTAAAGGGAGGCACTGTAATGGGGTGTTCCCATATCCTCATTATTAACATGACAAGGATCTCATGCACTGGGACTGCCACGATCTTCTTGGGAGGCTCCAAGTATTGGTGGATATCTAGTATTTTGTGCTTGGTATCCCTCTTCAGTCTACAAGTGAAATGGGATAGAATCTGCCATCACCCTGAGAAATCCTGCGGAGAGGTTCCCTGGTGGAGACTTCCTTCGCCTGGAGGAGATGGCTCTGAAGGGAGACCATCCAAAGCATTGTGAGAAACCTCAGAAGAGTCACACCCCCCAAAGGGTTAAAGGTGCCCTCTTCTCCACTGTCAGACTGGTGATGGGGCTCTAGGCACTTGGCCCCAAGCAAGCGGAGTAGGCACCAGTTTGACTAGCCATTATGACTAGGGCCCCAGTAACATCCCTACTACTGAGGGAGTTTCCTCCTCCGAAGAATCAGGGATGAGCCTGAATCTGCTAGCAGTGGCATCAGTGCCCCACAGGGCACCGATGCCACCCAGCAGGGGGGGGGGGTTGGTAACATGCCAATGATTGCATGCAGGAATTCCAGCAGTGGCATGAGGAGTGATGGTGCCAGTGTCTGTGCTCTGATGCCATGCACCACCTTCTCCATGTACTGCTGCACAGTTCCTCCTCAAAAATCACCAATGCCAGGACAGGCTGGGACCCAGGAGGTATACCAGATCCTCTTTGGAACCGAGAGGAAGATCAGTGGCAGGCATCAGACTGGGGGAAGACCAAAGCATATCCCTGGCATTGATGGAGGATAGGCTCTCCTCACCACAGGGTCATACTTTAGGGGTATCACAGCAGAAGTTGGTATATCCCCATGCCTGGCACCATGCATCAACAAGGACACATGCCGATGCTTCTTCAGCTTCCCTCAATGCTCAAAACGGTCCTTCCTTTGTGCTAAGGTCGAGGACAATGATCCCAACATCCTTGACCTGGAAGAGTTAGACGATGGCCTGTCTCCTGCGTCCTTGGCAATGGCTCCGTGTGGCTCCTTGTTCCCTCGATGCAGATTCCTCCAATGGTGATAGATTGGTCTTCTCTGGCTCAAAGAGGTGCTCCATCTTGCTCAGCCACATCTTATATCCTTTAGGGATCATTTTGGCACACTTGCTGCAACCCCAGACATTGTGCGATGCCCTAAGGCAGAGGGCACATCTATCATCGTGTCCATAATAAGAATATAAGAAAATGCCATACTGGGTCAGACCAAGGGTCCATCAAGCCCAGCATCCTGTTTCCAACAGTGGCCAATCCAGGTCATAAGAACCTGGCAAGTACACAAAAACTAAGTCTATTCCATGTTACCATGCCTAATGGCAGTGGCTATTCTCTAAGTGAACTTCAGAGCAGGTAATGGACTTCTCCTCCAAGAACTTATCCAATCCTTTTTTAAACACAGCTATACTAACTGCACTAACCACATCTTCTGGCAACAAATTCCAGAGTTTAATTGTGCGTTGAGTAAAAAAGAACTTTCTCCGATTAGTTTTAAACGTGCCCCATGCTAACTTCATAGAGTGCCCCCTAGTCTTTCTACTATCCGAAAGAGTAAATAACCAATTCACATCTACCCGTTCTAGACCTCTCATGATTTTAAACATCTCTATGATATCCCCCCTCAGCCGTCTCTTCTCCAAGCTGAAAAGTCGTAACCTCTTTAGTCTTTCCTCATAGGGGAGCTGTTCCATTCCCCTTATCATTTTGGTAGCCCTTTTCTGTACCTTCTCCATCGCAATTATATCTTTTTGAGATGCGGCGACCAGAATTGTACACAGTATTCAAGGTGCGGTCTCACCATAGAGCGATACAGAGGCATGATGACATTTTTCGTTTTATTCACCATTCCCTTTCTAATAATTCCCAACATTCTGTTTGTTTTTTTGACTGCCGCAGCACACTGTACCGACGATTTCAATGTGTTATCCACTATGACACCTAGATCTCTTTCTTGGGTTGTAGCACCTAATATGGAACCCAATATTGTGTAATTATAGCATGGGTTATTTTTCCCTATATGCATCACCTTGCACTTATCCACATTAAATTTAATCTGCCATTTGGATGCCCAATTTTCCAGTCTCACAAGGTCTTCCTGCAATTTATCACAATCTGCTTGTGATTTAACTACTCTGAACAATTTTGTGTCATCTGCAAATTTGATTATCTCACTCGTCGTATTTCTTTCCAGATCATTTATAAATATATTGAAAGGTAAGGGTCCCAATACAGATCCCTGAGGCACTCCATTGTCTACTCCCTTCCACTGAGAAAATTGTCCATTTAATCCTACTCTGTTTCCTGTCTTTTAGCCAGTTTGCAATCCACAAAAGGACATCGCCACCTATCCCATGACTTTTTACTATTCCTAGAAGCCTCTCATGAGGAACTTTGTCAAACGCCTTCTGAAAATCCAAGTATACTATATCTACTGGTTCACCTTTATCCACATGTTTATTAACTCCTTCAAAAAAGTGAAGCAGATTTGTGAGGCAAGACTTGCCCTGGGTAAAGCCATGCTGACTTTGTTCCATTAAACCATGTCTTTCTATATGTTCTGTGATTTTGATGTTTAGAACACTTTCCACTATTTTTCCTGGCACTGAAGTCAGGCTAAACGGTCTGTAGTTTCCCGGATCGCCCCTGGAGCCCTTTTTAAATATCGGGGTTACATTTGCTATCCTCCTGTCTTCAGGTACAATGGATGATTTTAATGATAGGTTACAAATTTTTACTAATAGGTCTGAAATTTCATTTTTTAGTTCCTTCAAAACTCTGGGGTGTATACCATCTGGTCCAGGTGATTTACTACTATTCAGTTTGTCAATCAGACCTACCACATCTTCTAGGTTCACCGTGATTTGATTCAGTCCATCTGAATCATTACCCATGAAAACCTTCTCCATTACGGGCACCTCCCCAACATCCTCTTCAGTAAACACCGAAGCAAAGAAATCATTTAATCTTTCCGCGATGGCCTTATCTTCTCTAAGTGCCCCTTTAACCCCTCGATCATCTAACGGTCCAACTGACTCCCTCACAGGCTTTCTGCTTCGGATATAGTATAAAAAGTTTTTACTGTGAGTTTTTGCCTCTACAGCCAACTTCTTTTCAAATTCTCTCCTAGCCTATCTTATCAATGTCTTACATTTAACTTGCCAACGTTATGCTTATCCTATTTTCTTCTGTTGGATCCTTCTTCCAATTTTTGAATGAAGATCTTTTGGCTAAAATAGCTTCTTTCACCTCCCCTTTTAACCATGCTGGTAATCATTTTGCCTTCTTCCACCTTTCTTAATGTGAGGAATACATCTGGACTGTGCTTCTAGAAAATACAAACAGTCTTAACTTCAGTTAGTCAGCCAGAGTGACTCACTGCTCGCTTGATTAACAAATGTTGGTCCCTATTCAAACCCTATCACACTACCTCAATACCTTTCCAAGGTGAGTAACTGAGCTGAACTATTCAACTTATTTTTACTTAGGTATACACTGCTCCTAGCTTATTTCTAGCTTCTGGCTACTTTTTGTCTTTTTTTTTTTTTTCAAATACAAACACTCAGTTTGTATTAAATACAAACACTCAGTTCTTTAAAGGTCCTCGCATACCTGGGGCACCACTTAAAACCAGAATCGGATATGTTGTCACAAAACAAAAGGGACACAAGATCGAAATCGATGGCCACACCAGGGGATCGACAATGAAAATAAGCTTGCCCAAAAATGTTGAAAAATGTATCTAGGATGCTAATAGAAGAATTGGGAGACCCCCATGTTGACTGCGCAAGGAATTGCGAAAAAAGCACTTTGGAAAATTGTGCAAGTTGAAAAACAAAAGTTGAGGCTCACGCAACCGCGAGATGCAAGGCTCTGCGGAAAAGAGGAGACTTAAGGGACTCCACATGGATGCATGCTATATTACATGCGTGAGCATGCTCACTGAGGTGCAGTCAAAGTTCTAGAAACTTTGACATAAGTTTTCGGTGCTGGGCTCCATCCGATGATGCCATCCATGTGTGAGGATTGTCATCCTGGCTTATCCTTGTAGAATGAATATGCATGAGATTATGTGCATGCACTGCCTTAATTATATGCAAATAGATCTCATGTATATTTATTGTGGCAATTCTGAAAACCAGACTGGGTTGAGCCCTTGAGGACTGAGCTTGGAGACTCTGGGGCAGATGATTCTAGATCAGTGCACCCTAACCTGGATGCATATCTAGTCAGATCAAATCCTACTGTCACACCTTGTGTCCTTAGACAAGTCATTTCATCCTCCACTGTCTCAGGTACAAACTTAAGCCTAGATTTAATGAACTTCAATAAGGCTATAATGCCCATTGTATGGCAATATTGTGCGTTTTGTTTTTTTAAATTCCATCCACTATTGAAATTAGTTGCTTTGCATGCATTTACAAGCATAAAATTGTCTAATGCATACCAAAATGTTAATGCATAGACAATACAATGCAAACAAAATAGCATAGATGACTCAGAAAAAAAATCAGCCCTGTTATTTTATCACATTTGAAGTATCATATATACTCATGTATAAGTCGAGAAATTTATGCCAGAAAATAAGCACAAAAAAGCTGGTTCAACTTATTCACACATACTATAGTTGTGCAGTTTTTTTTTTGTGCCAGTTTCATTTTCAGATTTGGGGTGGGTCATTTCAGCGCTAGTGGCCCTTTGCCCTTACCATGTGACAGGGCCCACCAGTGCCATTTTGATTACTGGCAGTCGCCGGCCTGGGAGATCACTCCCGGGCCCCCTGCTGGATCATCAGGGACTTTGGGTGAGTCTTGAAGGGGGTCAGGGGGCTTTATATTTAATGAAATTTGAAGGGTTGGGGCGGGTTTGGGGGTGAGGGTTTTTTTTTTTTTTATTCTTATCTTCCTGATCACTCATTTTAAACCTCAACATGGGCCAATGGATTTCTATTGATTTTGATCTCAAAATTGCCCATCGACTTATACATGAGGTTGACCTATACACTAGTATATACAGTAGTTATTTTCTCACCCGGGGAGGGGGGGGGGGAAATATCAGATACTAACATGCATCTCATGCATCTCAATGTGCCTGGGAGCCTCAAAGAAGTGTTTGAAAATGCAGAATATATTTAAAAAAGAAACCCACCAAACTGAAAAATAACTACAAAGCCAAACAAAACCTTTTGTACAGAAACTTTGTGAGGAACAGTAAATAAAGAATTCCAACCACCAGTTACACCAGCATTATATAATTTCACTAAACTAGACCACAAGCTTAGGGGGAAACTAGACCACAAGCTTAGGGGGAAAACAGAACTCAAAGGGAGTAATAAGGAAAGAGAAATAAAAATGCCATTAGCATGAAAAACCTGCCATAATATTAATTAGCATCGACTTAGAAACTAACTATAAGGAGACAATGATAGCAACAATTTCTTGGAATCCACAAAAGTCTTCAACTGTTCTGGAATTAAAGACGACTCATTCTAAATTTAATGAAACACTTGCAAGGGTACCTAAGAAGAAATGTGGCACTCACAGTGTGAGCCTCCTGGCGCAAAGCCAGGAAACCTTTCCTTTTCTCCTGGGTCACTTTGCAAGATCAGGAAAAATTATGATTGCCTGGCCCACAAATTGTTTAAATTTTTAATGTACTTCATGATGTAACAGATCATAATCAGAAAAAAAGGAAACCAAAGAGTTAATCTTTCAGAGACTTCAAAGGCAAATGACTCTAGAAAGTCAGATAAGTTGAAATCTTGAGTTGCGGATTGATTAACTCTGCCAAAAGGGGAAGTAACAAACTATATTCAAACTGCTCAGATATTCTCTGATGGGATATGTAAGAACTCCACCAAGAACCTTCTTAGTGTCATTTTCGGCAATTCGCCACCACTCATGGAAAATTAAGGATCCTAGGATTAATACGTCTTTGAAAGTTTTCCACATACTCAAGCCTCCTATTTAGGATCCCACATTCTTGAATAACCACAGAGTTAATTGCTTGTATAGCTTTACTTTTATCTTCCAGCTCAGCGACTTTAGTGGATAAATCTTAAAATTTAGAAGCCTGGTTAGATTTTAAGGACTCCAACCTCAAAGAGATCGAATTTAACTTTGCAGCGCTTTCATTAAAAGCAGATCCAAGCTTGAATATAATCTTCCATAGGAAGTCTAGAGTCACTACGTCCAACTTCAAGATAGCGATGAAATCAGTGCTGGCAGAGGGGACTGAAGTATGGGACTCATCTCCTAAAGCTTTCTGATAGCAAAGGTTCGCTTTGAGCATGGTCTCCATGTACTCACACCAAGCACTGTTGATCTGAATGAACTAGCTTCCGAGGCGGCTGCTGACCTGAATGAACTAGCCTCCGAGGCGGCTTCAGCAAATGCCTCATTGGTCTGCAACTCCACAGTTCCTGGATGTTGGCGAGCACACTGCACCGGCTATGGATGCTCATTAAAGGGGCTCAGAGAAGCTTCATCCCCAGGAGTAGATGCTCCCTAGTCAATCACCACACTGAGGCCCAACCCCTCCAAAGCAGGAACCAAAGCCGCAAATTCCAGAATGGGACACTGTGGGAATCAGAGGGGTACTCCTAAACTCAGTTTTTCCTTTCAGAAGGCATATCTTGTGAGAGGAGACAAATTAATAACCACAAAGCAGGAGCCCAGTGAATCTGCGACTAGTTCATGTGGCCATTTTGTTTTCTCCCCAGGATATTGCATATCATTAATTGTCTTTAAGTGAATCTTAGAGGCTGCTGGCACATAAAACCGAGAGAACTGTTCTCAACTGACTTATGTTGTAACTTCAAATCATTAAATTTGCAGTGTGAAATTGTTACCACTTCCTTCCCAGGAAAAAAGTTAAAGGCCAGATTTAACATTATTCACCCTTCTTTTATTTAATTAGAATTTTGATTTCTGACAGGTGTGAACACAGAATGCAGAACACAATAAGGAAACCATTCTAAGGGATAGACTGCTAACCAAAAGCTTATTATTTAAGCATTTCTTTTGAAGGCACTGTATATTTGGGCCACAGCTGATGTGACAAATGAATGCCTTGATAAAAAAAAAAAGAGTAGAATCAAAGATTTGGGTAAAATCAACTTCACATGATTAACTGGGAAGAATACTTAATACATTAACATATAAGAAATTAATATTGGAAAACATCATCATCACTAGGACAGCTATAACCATCTGCCAAGTTAGCTGTGCCTCTCGCTGCATACTAGGCTGCAGCCTCCTTGGTGCAGTGTTGGCATCCTCCTTACCCCTTTCTCTATAGTGCCAGCGATGAGGAATAGGAAATGCAAGGTCCGGATACAGTTCTTGGCACCGATCCCTGCAGCTGTGGGTCTGATTTTTTAGTTTATTTTTTAAATTATAATATACTCATGAGAACTCGTTACAGGAACCATAGAATGTATGATGCAAAACAACAAGATAAAAAAATACATATTCAAAAATAATAATCTCCAATCATACATTCATTGTAGAACCCTAAATAGGGGAGTCAAGAGAAAGCATTTGAGGCAGGGAATAAGGAAATAAGAAAACCATTACCATAAACCCTTGAAATTTCTAAATGCAATTGATAGGTTCATTGACTGGCAACCAGGTAAAATCAGGGCATTTGGAGGTGGTGCAGTGAGAAGGAACACTGCTAATGAACATTGCGTGGAGCTTAAAACTTCACTGAACCCAGAGA